>NC_069396.1:29200000-29512500 GCF_027475565.1 Acinonyx jubatus | reverse complement strand
CTTGAGGGGGGCACCTGTTGAGATGGGCACTGGGTGTTGTATGGAAACCCATGTGACGATAAATTTCATATTAAAAAAATTAATAACATAAATTAAGAACAAAACAAGTGCTTCCAAATGGACAGCTTCAAATGCAATCCTGCTTCCGAGTTGGCAGAGCGGGCAGGGTGCCATCCCCGGAGTGTATCTGCCTTCGTGCGTGGGCGCGCGTGGGCGCAGGTGAATGTGCGCTTTCTCCAAACGGCGCTTCCAAAAAAAAAAAAAAAAAAACCACCACCCCTTGGCTGAGAGTTTCTATCTCTTGGTGGGATCTCCTGACCTCATCTGGAGAATGCCTGCCTCCCGCCCCAAACTCGCTTTAGGAAAATCTGTACCAGGAAAATTTCACGCGCAGAGAGAAAGGGGGGTGCGGGCAGCGGGGGGCCAGGCCCCGTGGTGGGTTGCGGGAGAGAACGTAAAAAGGCAGCTACCTCGAACGCAGCAATCAACACACTGTTAGCAAGAGTCTCGAAGTTCACGGCTCAGGTTAGGCATGCGAGCTGCTGGGAACTTTTCTCCCAGCAGATGAAACTGTCACAGAGTTGGGGGCGCGCGTGGAGGATAAATAAACCAGAGAGAAACCAAAGACACGGCTCATCGATTTAAGAAGGCCAGTTTCTTGTGAAAGTTTACACTCACCGAGTGCCCCCCCCCCCCCGGGTGCGGGCATTACAACTGCCCAGGGACCAGCAGAGGACAAAGGATCTGTCGTCACTCGCCAACGTAGCCCTATCTGCCACTTCTGCCCTTCTGCCCAACAGGACTGTTGTGCCTCACCGACCAGAGAGGGCCATCCACCAACTGGATTGTCAATCAAAGGGCATTCGAAGGAAGTCATTCGACTCACTGTCCTTCGGCCGCTTGCAAGGACTTTTTTCGGAGTGGCACAGGCCTGCCGGATCGCAGCAAACAGGTTGCTTCACCAGCCAAGCCCGCTGAACGTTGCTTCTGCGAAGGACACGTTCACGGCACCCCGAGTTTGTGGTAGATTCCAGCCACCGTCCTGGAAATAACAGACCCATGTTCTGTGCCCCGCCAGCTCTGGCTTTAGCGTTGTCCAGCTACCCACACCACCCCCCACCCCCGATTTTGCAAGAGAACCCCCGAGAGAATCAGGCACCAGGAAAACAAAACAAAACAAAAAACCGCGTCGCTCTTCTCAATTTAGAGCCGCAGTCCCATTTAAATACATCTTGGGCTTGCTTGCTTTTCCTTTGGAGCCTTTGCAAAGAAATCCAACCTCATTAGACTCAAACACCAATCTCTCGAGAGCATCTCTCTCTTTTCACCCCGCTACTATGGGACAAACTCACCAGCCTCGAGCATCAGATGAGGAGAAAATAAACACCCAAGCTCGTGGAGGGCTTCCTCCATTAAGGCCGCAGAAGACGGGCATCTACCTTCTCCGTGGCAGAAAATTTGTCCTTAATCCAAAGATGACCTCATCCCTTGACCTTTCATCCACCTAAAAATAAAGAGTTTGAAAAAGAAAATATTTCTAGCACGAGGAATAGAAGTAAGAACCTGCCTCCCCAAGTGCGGGTTTTTTTTTTTTTTAACTTGACATCCTTTTACATCAAAATCCACTGCTTTTAAACTCAAGGCGAACGGAATCGCCAGCCCAAACTCCCCTGATAGGAACTTGGCAGGATATCTGCCTTGTCATACCCTACTTGTCTGATGCGTAATACCTGGATTTTTTTTTCTTAAGTCGACTTCTCCAAAATGCCTAATCTTCATATTTTTGACCCTCCTCTGTCCCCCAAGCCGTTCCCTCATTTGCCTGCAGACACGGCCCTTCTCATCAGCCGTTCTCATTTCCTACTGACACTTGCTCTCGCCGCTCTTTGCGGTGGGAAAAAAAAAAAAAAAAAAAATCTGTGCTGTGAACACAGTTTGACATTTCCTGACATTTCATGAACTAATTACACTACAAATAATTAAGCATGTTCACATCTGTAACAAACGAAGGCAAAATGGTTGTCAGCGGGCGTGATTGATGACCTCCCTGAGACTTGATCTGATGAGATTCTCCCCACCCTGGGCAGGAGCCTGATGCCACTGCGTTTGCAATCATGCCTTCAGCCCTTTTCATCAGATCACACGGACGAGACGCTTGAAGAAAAGGATGGGAAAATTAATGACTACAATGAAATATTTGCATTTTTCCAGGGCTGGAGAAAACAATGAACAAGAGATGTGACAACCTCAATTATTTGGTGGTGCTAAGAGCTGGGAGGCAGCTCCTGCTGGAGGGAGCTGTTGGGAAGCCTGGGGGTGTCAGGCTGGCTGGAAAAATGGCAGGTGACAAGGACAACATTTTTTTTTTTTTTTATGCTACACAGGCCCACAGAAGCTCGGCTAAAAAGACAAATTGCGGGAGCGATTTCTTATGGAGGGGGAAATTTGTCAGCATTTAAGCTCGTTCCTCCACAAAGGTTGGACCCGGGTGTGAAAATAAGCTGGGCGGCAGACAAAGGAACGCAATCTGATATCTGCCAATCCCCGCAGCTGCCAATGGCTGGGTCTTCTTTGTTTCACACGGTCTGGGGGCTCTCGGCGTGGGCTGCACACTGTACAGAACTGAACATCCCCTGCCCACTGGGAACTCATTTGGAAGGGACCCCAGTCTGCTGGAGACCTAATTTGGCTTTTTCCAAAGCCAGCTCCAGCCAGTTTTCTGGGCAAATTTCCCTCCTGAAGTTGCCCAAACAAATGGGTTTATCATCCAACATGACGCCAGCGCGGAGGTTCCGTGAGCCAGAATGCAAGCATAAAATAAAATAAATACCTTTGGATACAGGAGATGGCCAGGCGTCTCTCTCTCTCTCTATGGAGGTCCTTGCCAATGACACCCTGGCAACCGAAAATGGCAAAACGGAGTTTTTGAGGATTAATTTTTAAAGTGCAAAACAAATTCCATTATATGAAATCCTCCCATAATTTTAATTTCACAACGTATTTGTCTGTTGTTTCTAAGTGGAATAAACAAGTCAATTTACAATCCAATTAGCTGTTTGAAATTTCAGCCATTGCAATTCATCAGGTCACCATCGGACACGCGAGGACATCTAGACTACACTCGCCACGTAGAACGGTACGGAACTACCGCTTTGTTGGGCACCTACTATGTGTAAGACGCTGTGCAAAGTTCTTTACTTACACGTGTTAACTTCACTGCAACCTACAAGGTAGATATTGACATCCACGTTACTCAGGTAAGGGAAGTGACGTTCAGGAAGGTAAGGCGACCTGCCCAAAGTCACACAGCTATTACGTGGCCGAGGCAGAATTCAGACCTCCATCAATCTGGCTGCAACGCTTGGGGAAACCCCACTTCTTATTCTTTGGGTGGCCAGCACCCAGATTCCGGGTGGGTCAGTCAAGTTCATCCGTTCCCCTCGGGGTCGGTGCCCACATCAGAAGGATGCATGATTCATCGTCCTCCCTCCCACTCTTGTCCTGTCAACCCCCAGCCACTCAGACTGAAATGAACATCTTCTCCATTACTGGCCTCCAAACGCATCCCAAGTCCTGCCCCCAATCCATTAGCGAGATGGAACTTTCTTTATGCACAAGAAAGAAATCAGCCTGCAGGTTTGGAGGTCTCTGACTCTGAAAGTCAAAATATCCCCAGCCCGAGGGTCTCAAGGCAACAGTCAGTCCTGTCCCTTTAGACCTTAAAGGAATTTGGGCTGCAACTTTTTCCGTTTTGTGTTTGAATTCTACAGGGAAGGTGAGCAGACGATCAGACGTTCTTTCTTCCTTAAAATAGGTGCTGAAAGTAGGCTTTCTAGCTTCTTGCTCAGGGCAGTGCTGGGAAGCACAGATTAAGCACAGCGGGGCAGGTCCTGTGTGAAGTGTCAAGATTTCAAGGATGATTTTCAGTGTTTTTAAATTACTAGACCATAGTGTAGATTTAAAGCCTTAGCCGTAGCCTTCCTGCTCCTTTCACAGAGAAACTCAAATGTGTATCTACAATTTGCCCCGATTAGGCTTTTAAAAAAGCATTGTTGTTGGTTGTCCTTGGACAATAAAAGCGGGGCATTTTCGACCTTCATCCCGCAACCCGACTTCAATATCTGCTAATTCCTTTTTATAAAACAAATTGCATCAATGGCGGTTCCATTTAACCAACTCCAGCTTAAATTGTTTTTGTTCTCTTTCATAAGTTCCTTCTCCAGATTAAATGCTGCTGCGCTCCGAACAAACTGCTGTCGGCCGAAGTGGGAAAGCGTGATTTGATTAGTATAGATTCTGGAATCGGGTAAGTACTGTGTCAGTGTCCTCTCCAGAAGAGAGGTGACGTGTCATGGGATATTAAGAATGGCCATTTAATGTAAAAACTCAGATAATACATGAGTTAAATGGGGAAAATGAGAGAAAGCTTTTAAGCATTCTCCCAAGACGGATTGCAGAATAATATTATTGTACACGGGGGGGGGGGGGGGGGGGGGTGACACCATTGGGAAGCCATCACAGAAGTAGGTTTAAAATCATTAGGGCAAAAAGCATTTCAGAGCTGCAGCAAGACGGCGGCAACACGTAATGAATTATCAATAGAGACCTAGTGATTCGGTTATATTACAATATGAACAGAAAACTTCCTGTTACATAATTTTAATCTGCCACTCTGATAAATGACTGGAGGAGGGAGCCCCGTTTCTGTTGTGAGCAAAGGGGGGGGGGGATGAATATGAAAGACACCAGAGAACGTTTTAAATTAAGTATTCTGTGATCCAAGGATTCACCAAACACCCAAGCTCCAGGATTCACCCGAAAGACACCCATTTCTGAACGTGGCACAAGGCTCTCCATAAGCCATCTCGCATTCCAATGAAACCGTATTTACAAAAACCGGTGGCCGCCCCTCACGCCCGAGTTTGTGACTTCGATTTTTGAAATACTGCCTTAAAATATTGTTTATCTCGATTGCTGAGGGTTTCGGTGCCCCCCGAAACTTTGCTCCCAAGATGAACATCTCCCTGGTCTCACCCTGGTTTGGCCTTGCTGCCCATGGAACTGTAAGGTGGGCAATATGATCCTGAGTTTACAGCCTGGGAAGCTGGAGTCCGGAGAGATTTTGTAACTCAGGCACACAGTTTGTCAATGGTGGAGTCTAGGGTCACACCCAACCTGTTGGACTCAAAATCTGAGCAACCATGCTGTCTGCATATGTGCACGTGGGTGTGTGTGTGTGTGTATGCACGTGCATGAGGGTGTGCGTGTGTCTGTGCGTGTACAGTTAAATCTTTCCTACCCAGTATTGCCACCCCAATTACAGAATTCTTCATCGAGTTGCAAAATACTCTTTGCCTCACTACCGAGTCCTGGGGCAAGGGAGCCATTTTATTATCTCACATTTAAAAGCTATTTGAGAAGCGCCTCGGTGGCTCAGTTAAGCGTCTGATTTCGGCTCAGGCTGATCTCAGGATTTGCGGGTTCGAGCCCCACATCGGGCTCACTGAGGTCAGCACAGGGCCTGCTTTGGGTCCTCTGTCCACGCCCCCCCGCCCTTCCCCCGCTTGTAGTCTCTCTCTCTCAAAAATAGATAAAACATGAAAAATAAATTAAAAAAAATAAAAAATAAAAATAAAAGCTATTTGATGTTTACTAAGTGGAAATGTTCTCTTTTTTTGTCTAAATAACATTGTATGATTTATTTTAGGAGAAGTAAATAAAACACATGCGACAGATAAGGCATCTTATAACATCCTATAATTTTTAACCAGTCTTGTGCTTTATACAAGAATATAAGTTTCAGATAATTTTGGAGAAAATGCCACTGAGAATAGTCAGTATTATACGAAGCATCCCTTTTTATCAGTTTAATGCCCTTTCCTTCTTAAATTCAGAGCTCAGCAGTGAGTATATTTAAGAAGTTTTCTCCCCACCACTTATAACTCAACACACACATATGCACACACATACACGAGCAGATGTCCTTTTAATGAAATACACAGTAAAACCTTGGGTTGCAAGCATAATTCATCCCGGAAACATGCTTGCAATCCAAAGCACACGCCTATCAAAGCGAATTTCGAGAACCATTGACTCACTTGTGATCATCCGACGTCCGGCGTTTTGTACTACTCGTGCAGCGAGATACCGCTCATCTACCAGGTTAAAGTTGATTAGAAATGTTTGCTCTTCTTGCAAAACACTCAAGAGCAAGTTACTCGCAATCCAAGGTTTTGTTGTAATCGAGATACGACCTTATATGATTTGGGGTGTACAACATAATGATTCGATATTTGTATATGCTGTGACGACCTTTGCGTGATGAAAGTTTCCAAGATCTGCTCTCTCGACAACTTTCAAATATGCAATACAGTGTTATTAATTATAGTCACCATGCTGTACGTGACACCCCCGTGACTTATTTATTTCAGAGCTGGAAGTTTGCACCTGTTGACTGTCTTCACCCATTTTGCCCACCCTGCCACCCCCACCCCCTGCCCCTGGCAACCGCCAATCTGTTTTATGTATCTGAGCTTGGGTTTTGTTTTTGTTTTGTTTTGTTCTCAGAGTTCATGGGTAAGTGAGATTATACGGTATTTATCTTTATCTGTCTGACTTTTTTCACCTACGATAATGCCTTCAAGGCCCATCCATGCTGTCCTAAATGGCAAGAGTTCATTCTTTTTTATGGGTGAGTAATATTCCCCCGTGTATATAGCCCACATCTTTATTCATTCCTCCATCAGTGCACACTTTGGTTATTTCCATGTCTTGCCTCTTGTAAATAATGCAGCAGTGAGCGTGGGGGTGCAGATATCGTTTGGAGTTGGAGCACTTGGGTGGCTCAGTCAGTTGAGCATCTCACTTCAGCTCAGGTCATGATCTCACAGTTCGTGAATTCAAACCCCGCATCGGGCTCTGTGCTGTCAGCAAGGAGCCAGCTTCGGATCCTCTATCCCACTCTCTCTCTGCCCCTTCCCGTGCTCACACGTTTTTCTCTCAAAAACATATAAATATGTATAAGAAAAAAAAAACACAGAAGAGGAGCTGTGCTCCATTGGGCTTTTGAGTTTTGTAGCACGGGGAAGATTTAGCTATTTAAATCAAGACAAGACAAAAGTTAGGGGAGGGGGTGGATTACCAGGCATCACATCCTTCTTGACACCTGACCTGGAGATCCCCCTCCGAAGAAGTTACCCCATGACTACACTCAATGCTGGAGGCATCAGAAAAACAGGCAAAGGAAAAACATGGGAGAAACTGGAGGAAAAAAAAAAGAGCCAATACATTCTGGAATATAAGGCAGCTATGAAAATGATAGACTAGATGTACAGGTGTTGATGTAGGAAAGTCCATAAGATCGATCAATAATTCTCTTTTAAAAGTCAAGAGTCACAATAGTGTATATTTTGGATTTATTTATTTTAATGTTTATTTATTTATTTGGAGAGAGAGAGCGCGCTAGCTGGGGAGGGGCAGAGAGAGAGAGAGAGAGAGAGAGAGGGAAACAGAATCCCAAGCAGGCTCCGTACTGTCAGCAGGGACCCTAATGCAGGGCTCAAACTCAAGGACCGTGAGATCACGACCTGAGTTGAAATCAAGAGTCAGATGCTTAACCAACTGAGACACCCAGATGCCCCTGGAATTATTTTTAAAAAGGACACACACACAATTCTATGTATGCATATATATATGTGTATATATATATATATATATATATATATATATATATATGCTTGGCATTCTTGTATGTGCATTGAAAAGTCTTAGAGGCCTCTATATGAAGCTGATGAAACTTATTATCACTGGTGGGGACTGAGTTTCAGGTGCAAAGATATCTGAATGGTCCTTGTGCATCCTTCTGTATTTTCCAAATTTCTGCTGTGAGCAGGTGTCGTTTTATTACACGTTTTTAGATCTCTGGTGATTCTTACTTTCTTAAGTATGCTGTTCTAGATTATCTAAATATTTTATAATAAGCATGTTCCTTTATAATGCTATAGTCTGTAACAATCAATGACCCACACTGCACAAAATTTAAAAAAAACAGCTTTATTGAGATACATTTCACATTAAAGTGTATAATTTGGGGGTCTTTAACATTTTCAGAGTTGTGCAATTATCATGGAGCTCAGTTTAGAGCATTTTCATGCTCATCATTAAACACTCCCAACCAAAAAGAAACCTCACGCTCATCATTAAACACTCCCGAACATCCCTTGCCCCACCCCAGTATCCCCCGCCCCGACCCCAATCGCAAGCAAACACTCCTTCACTTCTTGTCTCCATTACTTTTCCCTATTCTGACATCGCATTTATTTATTTATTTATTTTTTTTTTTTTTAAGCTTTATTTACTTTTGAGAAAAAGACAGAGTGCGAGCAGGGGAGGGGCAGAGACAGAGAGAGACACAGAATCCGAAGCAGGCTCCAGGCTCCAGGCTCCAAGCTGTCAGCACAGAGCCTGACGCAGGGCTCGAACTCACGAAACCGTGAGATCATGACCTAAGTCGAAATCAAGAGCTGGGCAGTTAACCGACTGAGCCACCCAGCTGTCCCCACGTTGGTCTCTTTCTAATTCCGATGTGTTTTAATTTTTTTTATTTTTTTTTATTTAAAAAAAAATTTTTTTAATGTTTATTTTATTTTTGAGACAGGGAGAGACAGCATGAACAGGGGAGGGTCAGAGAGAGAGGGAGACACAGAATCTGAAACAGGCTCCAGGCTCTGAGCTGTCAGCACAGAGCCTGACGTGGGGCTCGAACTCGCGGACCACGAGATCAGACTTGAGCCGAAGTCGGACGCTTAACCGACTGAGCCACCCAGGAGCCCCACCGATGTGTTTTTAAAAATTATATAAACAGGGGGGACCTGGGTGGCTCAGTCGGTTAAGCGTCCGACTCTTGGTTTTGGCTCAGGTCATGATCCCATGGTTCGTGAGTTCAAGTCCCGCATCGGGCTCCATCCACACGGACAGCAAGAAGCCTGCCTGGGATTCTCTCTCCCCCCTCTCTCTCTTATCCTGAGTCTTGGAGATGACTAAATATATAAGTATTAAGTCACCTACATTATTTTTTGTTTTAAACGTCCCTTTACCTCTCTCTCCGAACATAGAGCCTAGATTTGTTCCGGGTAACTGCCTGGCTTACCTTACACTACAGCAGGTTACCTGGAAGCCTGAAACCCCCTTTTATGCGCCCCGCTCTTCCTCGACTTCAGTCCAATTTTCTTAAAATTTAATGTGGATCGTAGGGTCATACCTATTGAGAGCAAACCATGACGCTGCCATTTACAAGTTCGGGGGGCATGAGTCTGGGCCTCAGTTTCCTCTTTTGTAAAATGGGAATACAAACAACACTTCCCTCCTAGGCTGCCGTGAGGATTAAATGAGATGAGGATTAAATGAGAGTGCTCCACTTTGGCATTCACACTATTAGCCACATAGACGCAGTCTAGAAACACGGCCGGCAGAAAAGCCCATTTCTTCAGTGTAATTCTCTCCGCAGTTAGGCCATCTGGCCACGAAATCAGTTCCATGTGTGTTCCTCAGGAGCTCCCAGCCCAGGGAATTAAGATCTCAGCCTTGGGGAGCTGGGTAGGGCCACACCCTTAAGCCTAACTCCTCTGATTGAAGTAAAATTGCAAAATGAATGGTAATCACAATAGTAGATCATTATGCATTGTACCCAAGCTGGGCCGGCACGAAGGATATTGATGTAGCCACAAAAATGAGTCGAGGTCCAGAGGCCAAGCTCCTGAAAGAGCCAGGCTGGGGAGAGTGCGAATTGCGATCCCAATTGGAAACATCACCGCCTGCATAAGCATCCTGCAAGTTCCGACGTGGGGCTGCCATTGTGGTTCCGGAGCAAAGGGGAAAGCTGATCTGGGAGCATTCGCTGATTGGAAAAAAAAAAAAAAATGGCCAGTGGGTCCTCTGTTGACTCATCTCTGCGATTTAACCGGCCCCCACTTTGTTTTGGGTAGTTCCGTGTATGGACGGTGATTGTTCGGCCAATACATATTCGTTGAATTGTAGGGAACAAATGGGACTTTTATTTACTCTTTGGTTTCCACCGGAAGTGCTAGGCCCCTGGTAAACACTCCTTTGATAAGGCTAGAGGGTCTGGAACATTTAACGAACCATGGGCTTGAAACTGGAAACGCCAGCTTGGAAAGTTGTGGACTTGCCGGTCGTTAATGGGCAAGAATTTGTTGACCGACAATCACCCCTGATTATGGGGCTTGACTGAAGATGAGGGGAAGCTGCATTCCGCTCATTGATTCCTCCTCGTCCTCCAGTGGGCCATCTGAACGCTGGATCTTTGACGTCTCTGGGAAGAAGAATCTTCTAGCAACCAGGACACCGGGACTCTCCTGGCTCCTATTTTCTCAGGGGAGACCCTGCTTCGCTTGCCAACACGAACCCTGAGGGTCCCGTGAGGAGCCCTAAGTTCACACGATTCCTATACTCTTCCATCCCTATTTCAAAACAGAATTACCTTTTGTTATTGGCCTGAATTAAAATTTGCCCTCATTTACTTCGCTGGTTATCGTACATCAGAAATCAAAACCACTTTCCTGCTGCTTGTAACAGGCAAGAGGAAGGAGGAAACTTCATGGTAAGATCAAGTTCCACCCATTAACATTTGTTTATTTGCTGTAAGATAATCAGGCTGTCAATGTCAGAGACTAGTGAAGGCACATGCCTAAAGATGCAAAAAGGAAGACAGCAGGATGGCAAAAATCCCCTTGTACTCCCTGGGCAGCCTATAGAAAGAGAAAGCAATCCTCTATCAGTCAGGCTAGGGCAGGCCAGGCTGTGGAAACAACCACCCACAAGATCTCAGCAAACGGTGATTTTGTGCCAATGCTGCAAATCAGTGGCATGTCAGCAACGGGTTCTGCTCTAATCGCTCGGAGACCCATCTACCATGATCACCACAGTAGTGGAAAGGGGACACAGAGAACAAGAATAGTACCGGCTCTCACACGGCCTCCCTAGCTCGACATCACCCAACTTCCTTCTTGTGCCAAACCCCCCTCCCTCCCCTTTCCTGTCCTCCCGGCTCTGTATTCCCTCACTCCGTCTATACCTGGGTGTGCAGAGCACTTTTCAGCTCTACCCAGCCACGGGTTGAGGTGCGGAGGCGAGACGAGGATGTGTCTCACGCCAGCTTGAAGCGTCTCCTACTTCAGAATGAACAGAGTGAACACCCCAAGGCCCTCCCACTCCTGTGACCTCTTGAAGGGTAAAACCCCAGACTTCAAAATACATACCTGTATATCGTGCCCACGTGGGGAAGAGGTGGGGAGAGAATCTCGAGTAGGCTCCACAACCCACGTGGATCCCAAGGCGGGGCTTGATCTCCCAACCATGAGATCGTGACCTGAGCTGAAATCGAAGAGTCAGACGCTTAACCGACTGAGCCACCCGGGCGCCCTGCAACGTGATTTTTTTTGAAGGACAGAAGACTTGAACAGCAGTTTCATAAAGTGTGTGGGAATTTATGAGTGCCCAGAAACACACAAAGACGTGCCCAACGTCGTTAGTCATGAGGAAAACGCAAATTAAAACAGAACTTGAAGAGCTACACTCTACACCCACCAGAATGGTGAAAACTAAAAAGACCGACAACATTAAATGTTGGTGAGGTTGCGAAGCCATTGGAACTCTCACATTTTTGACGGGAGTATAAAATGGTACTAACACTTTGGGGAAAGCGAGGCAGTTTTTTATTATATAACTGAACGTACAGCAACCTGATAACCCAGCATTCCAAGCGCTAGGTATTTATTTCCCCAAGAGAAATACAAGCGTGTGTCCACCAAAAGTCTTCTGCAAGAGCGTTGGCGGCCACCTAATTCATAATAGTAAAAAATCTGCAAATAGCCTGGGCATTCAGAAGTAGGAGAGTGGGGAGGAGCAAATTGAGGTAAAGGGAAGAAACTATTGATACATATAAAACTTAGGCGTTGGCGTGCTTAAAATGTGTGTTTTACGGATGAAAATTTTGTCTTAGAAAAAGCCGTAGGCAAATATGAAACCCTAGTGAATGTTACGCAGGCTGATGCGTTCAGGGGTAAAGCGTAGCGATAGCTGCAACTTACTTTGAAATACGCACACGTAAAAACAAATGTTTGCGTGTAATTCCTTTAGTGCTGCGTATGGAAGCAAAAATCTCCATAGGTTGTGGAGCCCAATCCTGCCGGATTCAAGGCCGTGCGACCTCGGTCAAGTTTCTCACCACGTCGAGTCCTGGGTTTTCTCGACTCTACCAACCTTCTGGCATGGTGGTGAGCACTAAAGGGGAGGAAGCTTGCAAAATCCCTCATCCCTAACAAATGCCGAGGACGTCTGAAGCTACTGTGATTTTAATCATTATTTCCCTGTTTGTCCTGTGTCGAATTTTCCGGGGACGAATCACTTAAGAACAACTCTGCCCCTGTCCTTCTCAAGTTCCAAACCCACAGGATGAACAGAGAGCCTGTGTTCACTTAGCACGATGCCCAGCACGCAGGAGGAACTCGGGAAGTGTGGGCAGGCCCAGAATTGATGGGGCTGCCTTGGTCATAACATCATGACGAACAACCTCCACCCACTAGAGAGGGGACTCGCAGGATCATCTTCGCAGAAGCCAACCAAAAGCCGGCTCTTCTCGAGAACGCATTTCCCAGGTGCGAGGGCTCTGGATCTTTCAGGGAAAGGAATGCCCAAGACACCTTCTTTCATTTTCTTCCTCGCTGGAGAAGCCAACCCCCCCGTTCTTTAGATTTCCGAGGAGGCCAGTGGTTCTCCCCCACCCTGGGGACGCTTGGCAATGTCAGAAGACGTTTGTGGTTGTCATAACTGAGGAGGGCTGGCTTGCTCCCGGCAACGAGTGGCTCGAGGTCAAGGGTCCTGTTACGTATCCTACAAGGCACAGAACTGCTCCCAAGCCCACCAACAACAAAATGGGTCCTGCCTCGAACGTCAATAGTGCCAAGGTTGGGAAACCCCGACGTACACTGAGAAGGCAAACAGGACAGAGCAGCCGAGTCAATACGACTCATCTGACGGTCATTTCCCCAGCTCGACACAGCAGACCCTGAGCTCACCTGGGAAGGGAGACACACAGACCACCCCCCCGCCCCCGCCCCGTGGCGGTTGTGATCGTGGTGAGGGCTGCCACGAGGGTATTCCCCCCTCAAGTCTCCTCCCTCCCCACCCCCGCATCCTCAAAACACAGTGCCCCTTTAGACGTTCATGGCAAGTGGCCACGCAAAGCTCAGAGCTCCGTCCCTCTTCACTCTCTTCAAAGCTGAAACGAGGATTGCCTAGAATGTCTCATTGATTCACGTAATAGATTTATTTAATATACCCATTACCCTGCGGCCCCCAGGGAGACGGAGGCCAGGGGCCGCCTAGGACAGTGCATGAGCTGTGAAAACCACAGCGACGTTAGATGCAATTGATTGGCTAAAATCTATCTCCGGCCCACATCAGAGGGAGCGTGTCATAACACTTCTGCCACGACATCTGATTTAAAAGGGGCCTCCAGCAATGGAGAGTGTGACCCTGGCCAGGCCGCCGCACCAAAGCTTCCTGTGAGCTGTGTTTGGAGGGCCCGACCGAGCCTCTCTGCCCCCGGCCCGAGCCACAGTGCCTACAATTCCCCCATTAGATTCCTCCTTGGCGGTCAAGCCTCATTCACTCTACTTGGTTCTCTTTGAGAGTATAAGCATCCTCAGGAAAGCCTTCACTCAACACATTCCCGAGAGTGTGTGAATAGTGGTAAAACACAGAGGCACACGTCCCCCAAGAGCCGTGTGATCTTGAATTCATGGCAGAACCTCTCTGTGCCTTGGTTTTCTCATCTGTAAAATGGGAACGACGGTGGGACCTACTCTCGCTTGCCAACGGCTCCTACACGAGGTAGAAAGCTGTCGCTGGTCTGAGGCGTCTACACAGCGGGGAGGGACCAGGGGTTCGGAGGGACGGTGTGATGCCAAGCCGATGGGAGGTGGAAACGGCCTCTGAGTCGGGCCTTCAGGGACCCATGTGTGGGGTGGAGGAGGAACCCGGGTACAAGGTCTGCCAGGCACTGGGCATCGCGTGGGCAGAGGCCAGAGTTGCTACCTTCCGCGTGCAGGGGGGGGTCACCGCCCAAGGACACCTGCAGAGGGTGAGTCGGGGCTGGAAACCAGCCACACACGGCTCACGGGGCCTGTAGCTAATGGGGCACTTTCTACTCCAGATGGTGGAACTTGGACCCGGGATAGTCAACTGAGGGTCGATTTGGGAGGGCCTGGAGCCACGGACTCACATGAAATCACAGTGGCAGGGCCCCAGGGTCTGACAATCATGGGTTCAAATCCCTGCAGGGCCACTGACTGGCTGTGTGACTTCGAGAAATCCATTGTACCTCTCTGGGCTTCAACTGCCTCCTCGCCCAATGGGGCATAATTGCTCCTGGCCCGTGGGACCCCTGGGGACTAAATGAGATCACATTTGCAGGGCTCTAGGTACGGTACAGGGGCAAACTCCGCGGAAGTTATCGCTTACCTTTGAAGATAGAACAAAGCCGGCATCCGTCGGTCGATCCGACGACGTGTGCTACGTTTTCCGTGCGTTCGCCAGACAAGTGGCCCAAAGGCGCCGAGGAAGGTACGGGTGCCTACTGGGGAGGGGCGCAGGGGGGAAGCCGGCAATGCCCAGGAGGCAGAGGTCTCTGGCTTCCTGAGTGTGCGGAAGCCCACTCTGCCCTCGTCAGCCAAGCGCCTTGGTCTCCCGGGAGGCGGATGCATGGCCTAGGTGGCCTCGGAACAGGCTGTCTGCTCCCGGTCTGAGTGCAGGTGTGGCAATGGCGGACCGTTGTCCCCTGCGGTCTTGGCCCCCCCCCCCCCCCCGGGGTCCAGCACTTACAAGGTGCTCCACGTATTTTTGTGAATGAGGAAAAGGTGAGGAAGATGAACCGGGCATAAGAATCCCCAATACCAGGGACGCCGGGGTGGCTCCATCGGGTCGAGCATCCCGGCTTGGGCTCAGGTCACCATCTCCCGTTCGTGGGTTCGAGCCCCGCATGAGGCTCGGTGTCGACAGCACGGAGCCCGGAGCCTGCTGTGGCTTCTGGGTCTCCCTCTCTCTCTGCCCCTCCCTTGCTCACACTCTGTTTCTCCAAAAAAAAGAAATAAAATAAAATAAGACGTTAAAAAAAAATCCTGCACGCCAGATTTACACCGCAGTCACCCTATGCAGCCCCGGGGCTCATGCGACACCCGTGCATACATTCACGAACGTACCACGTCTCTCGGCCAGGCACGTGGAAACCTACAGAAATTCACGAGGGCACCCTCCTCTATCCATGAATACGACACCTCCCCATCGGCAGACAGACAGAGGCACATACATATTCACAACCACACACGCATCCTCACCTGCCCCCGCACGTTCACAGATATACACGCATTCCTCCACGTTCACAGACGAGGCGCACCCCCCCCCCCGGATCCACACACTTGTCTCCCACGTTCACACACGCACCGTCACGGGCGTGTATACATTTCTGTGCACATGCACAGGTAGACTCACATCCTCCCCCATCCAAACAACCGCACACATTCACAGTCGGGCATGCAAACGTTCCCACACTCCCACCCCCTCGCACACCCGCTATGGCCTGAGCTGCTGAACGAATTCAAAGCCCTCGGCGCCTCCCCGCCTTGCGGGGAGCACCTCGGAGTTTCCTCCAGCTCTGGGTCACATCCGTTGCGTCGCAGACCCGCTGGCCTCATCCTCCTGCCCTGTTCCAGAAGCCTTTCCCATCCCCCGAGGGCCATAGGAGAAATCCAGAACGTCCTGGGTGTGGAGCGGCTTCCCTACCCCCTTGACAAGCTTTTGATCAATGGCCTTTGATCAAAACGTCCGCTCCTCCAAGGTTCTACTTCCGTGCGCACTGACACCCACGTGCCCACCTCTCGAGGGAGAGCACAGGACGCCCACTTCTGTCTCCACTCACCACGGGACTCCAAACTCCAGACGAGAAACCACCTTTTTGCACTCAATTATAGCAAGCTGCCTTAACCATAAATTAAGTTATAATGCCTTTGCCCACCAGATGAGCTGGCAAGGCACCTCTTGCCCTTGTCATAAATTAACTCCTTGATCAAATTTTAAATGAATTATAAAAGTTGAAAATTAAATCTGGCTAAATTAGGGGCTTCCCCTGCCACTTTAATGAAGCAGGAGCCTCCGGTGGCCTAGAGCAGGGCTGTGACGACGTCCAGCCCAAAGTTCAGCTGCAGGCTCCCGTCAGCCGCTGAGTGGGAGGAGGTGCTCGGAGCTTTCAACCTGACCGTGACCATGGCTTACGTCTCTCAGTGCGATGGGCATGTGTATTCTTTTTTAATTTTTTTTTTTAACGTTTATTTATTTTTGAGACAGAGAGAGACACAGCATGAACGGGGGAGGGGAAGAGAGAGAGGGAGACACAGAAGGGGAAGCAGGCTCCAGGCTCTGAGCCATCAGCCCAGAGCCCGATGCGGGGCTCGAACTCACGGACCGCGAGATCGTGACCTGGCTGAAGTCAGACGCTTAACCGACTGAGCCACCCAGGCGCCCCTATGTGCATTCTTAATGACTGATTTTTAACTCTTGACTGTGGAAGAGTAGCGAGGATCTTAAGATGAGCCCCCACGTCCTGTCACTCAGCTTCAAGATGAAAAATGTGTTTAGAGCTAAACCCACATGTCCTATACCTGATAATCGACGATGCCGATGTGGCCCATGCCTGAGAGTGGATGACGTCAGTGCGCCCCAGCCATGATGATCAGCGATGCTGATGTGCCCGTACACGATCATGCATGACGTCTACTTGCCAGTTTTTCTGTGGCGTCCCCCCATCTCTGCATTTAGCGTCTCGGGGGAAGAAAAAGATAGCGATCACTGATCAACATTGTGCCTCAGTGTGGACTCTGTTGAGTCTAGAAATAATGATCATTGTTGGGGAAAAAGGAGACATTCAGAACTTCCGTTTATATGTCAAGAGCGGGCCTGGAGACGTGAACGTAAAGCTTTGTATACACATAGCCTAGAGAGAATGGGGTTCATGATGTCAAAGAGGCTCCCATCCGACAGGAAGCATGAATGTCTTTTCAGTTGCTTAGGACTGACACAGCACGGCGTGACTTCATGCCCAACCTGGAACAGCATGGTCCAAGGACACTGTCAAGGTAGACAAGCTAGCCTTTAGTCAGCCCAAAGCATGTGGGGTACCCCAAAATTACCACATGACATAGTGAAGGGAGAGAGAAATCATGAGAAAGAGTGAGCCAGGAGAGGGTTAAGGTGAGGCAGCCACAGAGGGCATGCTTCATAATTTGAGGCCACTGCAGAGGCCAAGCCCTCAGCAGTGGGTTCAAACCCCGATGTTCCAAAGACCAGAAGGAATGGGTCCACACCTCCGGATGCCAATATAAGGTGTTAGGTTGCCACGGAATAGGCCGTCAGACTCCTCAATGGGGCCCCAGAGAATAGCCCAAGGGTTGTTACCCCCTTCTCTTCACTGCCATGGAGTCATGTAAGCTTCCATACCAGGCGCCATATTGGAAGTGACAAGGGAGACATTGTTGGAATGTGAAGAAACAGCTCTGTCAGGAACTTTGAATACATTTCATATTTACTCAGCAGAGATGATCTTAAACCCGGGGACACTGCAATCAATGAGAAAGGGACCCTTGAGAGAGATGAGGTCAGTTATGGAAACTATATAAAGTGACATTTCTTACCATATCTGAGTTTTAACGTGTAGGCTTTAATTATGCTGTTGAAGGTCGCAGAATAGCATAGGATTTTGCAGTTTGCTGATCTTAAACAAAGCTCAAGGTGCATATTTTCTAGTTTTCCCTTGACCTGGAGTAACGATGGTGATTTCACAGAGATCTACGGTATCCTGGGCGGAGAGAACTGGCAAAGTTGATGACTCTTCTACATTTCTATGGGTGCAGGAACCATAAGAGATGGGCGTCACTGGTCTTAAAACCGCTGAGTTAAAGTCCGGAGGGTTTGGGTCCTGTTATGGGGGTACCCAGGGCCACGGGGGAGGAGAATGGCTGGGCTTTTCCCCCAAAGCATCATCCCTGCTTGCTCTCTTTCTTCCCTCCCCGTCCTGCATCAGGGATGTTGACAGAAAGAAAGATAGCGTCTGGGTCGAGAACAAGAGGCATCTCTCACAAGCAAGCAAGACGATGCTGGCAGACAGGCTATTTTAAATTTGCTGGCTTTTAACAGAAATCTAGCTGACTCCGAAGCAGAGAGGCCCAAATACCGAACCCCAAACCCAGAGGCCCCGGTTTTAAAGGGGGGAGGCATTAAGACCCCCGGTCGTCGCTTCCCCTTCGCGCTGCAAGGAGCTCATCACCACTCGGAGGCAAGGAACCAAGTACTCCAGGCCACCAATCCGAGGTGCCACAGGAGACAGACTCCGGGGAATTGTAACACCGAACGAGGCCTGTCTCCGAGAGCAGCCGCTCTAATTAGCCAGCGCCGGCTCGCCGAGGTGCCAGGGATGACGGGCCACTCAGCCCAAAGAGACAGAGAGTGGCAGTAGGGTTATTGAAATGTGTGCAAAGCCCCCTTCAAGCAGGCTTTCAAGATAATTAGGAAGCAGAAGGACAATACATTAGTGGCCCGAGTCCCCGTAGCATTGGCTTCTCCTGCATTAACACGGGCTTCCGCCTCTACTTGTATTCGCTCTCTCGTTTCTGGGCAAACAGTATGTAGTGTTTTTCAAACTTGTTGACTGTGGCCCACGGGGTGCGTGTGCATGGGCACATACCCAAAGACGCTGAAAGGAAAGTTCCGCAGTCAGACTCCCCTTTCTATGCGCGACGCGCTCTGCTTTCTTTTCTATAATATTCTATTCCATTTTTTTTAATTTTTTTTAATGTTTATTTATTTTTGAGACAGAGAGAGACAGAGCACGAACGAGGGAGGGTCAGAGAGAGAGGGAGACACCGAATCCGAAGCAGGCTCCAGGCTCTGAGCGGTCAGCACAGAGCCCGATGCGGGGCTCGAACCCACGAACCGCGAGATCGTGACCTGAGCCGAAGTCGGACGCCCAACCGACTGAGCCACCCAGGCGTCCCTATTCCATATTTTTTTTTAACGCCAGCCATGGGCCCACGAAATTGAATTCGTCACCCACGAAGGGGCTGCAGCTGAAAAATACTGATCTATAAGTGTACCCGTTTGCCGTGATATTTCATCTCTACCCAGCGGGTTTCTGGGTAGGCGAGTGTTTGGGGTTTTACACTCCGATTATCTTGAGCTTCTTATATCTGAGATCCAAGATACAGAGCAGCATATTGCAGGACTGTTGGGACTGAGTCATTGTTATTATTACTTTGAGTATTATTGCAGTTATAAATAGCCCCGTGATGTCTGGTTAAAAAAGGCAGCGGGGATACAAACACAATTTCCAGTCAACTAAATGGAATGGGTGGAATTTCTAAAGAGCAAGTTCTTTTTCTGGGTTCGTCAAGGAGCTCCGTCTTTCTGGAAACGGGGTCCTTACAGAAAGACCGACGTAGCCTCATCCTCGTAAAGTAAGCTCAGAGCTACATGTCAGGACACCTGGGTCCTAGACTGACTGGCTAGTGTGTGATCCTGAGCAAGGCCTCATCCGCTGTGGTGGGTGCGGCGGGTTGCCTAATTCAGTGCTGGTTCCCTCCCTCCCTTTGCCACCTCCCGTGATGCAGCTGGAAATCTGATTCTTCCTTCCTTCCCCAGTGTCCTTTGCAAGCCGGGAGCGGCCACGTGACACGGCTCTGACCAATAAAAGGTAAGCAGAGGCCTAATGAGGACTGGATGGTCCAGGGGAGGTGGGGCCGGGGGGGGCTTTTGGTTGCCTGATAGAAGGTACAGGGGTGCCCATCTCCAAGCTTTCTCTCCATTCTTCCTGCTTTGACTGGACACGATTTGGGCACCTGCAGCAACCTGCTCACAGCTACGTGATGACAAGCAGAAAGATAAAAGCCGGCCCAGGAGGGATCACAGAAAAGAGAAATAGAGCCGAGGTTTCGGGTGACTTCACTGAGCACATAAACAGCCTCAACCACCAGCCTCTGGATTTCTGGTTATTGGAGAAAAAGAAATGTCGGTTCAGTCATAGCCCGGGCGTTTGGATTTCTGTTTCTGCAGCCAGAAACCTTCCTAGTTAATACAGCCTCTCTGAGCAACGTCCGATAAGGACACACATAAGAAATGTCGCCAGCCCTACTTTCCGCACAGCGATATCGTGAGGGTCAAAAACAGGAGTCCTCGCTGATCAAAAGTAATGATGGGTGTGACTGTACTTGAAAGGTTAAAATTTCCATGAGAGTGGAAAATAGTATTGTCAGCGTATGGGATTTCATTTTAGATTTTTCTCAGTTGTTAAGACTCCAGGTTTCTTTTCTTTTTTTAGATACGTTTTACACGCAGAGTAGCATTTCCTTGCTAAGTGGAGAAAACACAGCAAAGTTCCCGGGGATCAGAAGAAAAACCCAGCAATACATCCAACAGGATTTTGCAGAGGAACAAGAGTTAGTGGCCAAGGTGGCCAATAGGGCTGTTCTAGGACGTGTTGCACATTGATTAAAAAATGACATCGAAGCAAGGTCAGCCTTGCCTCCTCCTGCGCTTCCACAATAAGAGTCTGGCAAATCTATGTCCTTCAGCAATGTCCCACTTCTCCAGTACCCGGGATACTAAGACCAGGCGCACTGTTTGCAAGTTATTCATTCAAGGAGTTGCCGCAAGACGTCGGATCTTTGGTAGCAACACGCTAACCTTGGGCAACGGATCTCTGTCTTTTGAAAACAAAAATCTGGGGGCAGCTGGGTGGCGTCCAATTTCAGCTCAGGTCATGATCTCGGGGTCCGTAAGTTCGAACCCCGCACTGGGGTCTGTGCTGATGGCTCAGAGCCTGGAGCCTGCTTCGGATTCTGTGTCTCCCTCTCTCTCTGCCCCTCCCCTGCTTTCTCTCTCTCTCTCTCTCAAAAAATAAACATTAAAAAAAGAAAGAAAACAAAAATCTGTATGTCTTCTGGGTCTTCCCCAGCCTTTGCCCCCACCCCGCCCCTACCTGGCCCCATTTCTCACTCCGTGTGGTTTGGGAGGAGCCCTTCTGTTCTAAGCGCCGGCGTGCCATGAGACCCAGGTACGAGCCAATCAGCACACCCCATCTTCTGACCATTTGGTTCAGAGATAGGCATATGACCCATCCTGAACCAATTAGAGACACTCCCCGACCGTTGGGAGAACAGTTGGGAGCTGGAAGCCGTTGCACCAATTAAGGAGTCCGCGGGCCTGAAGGGAGAGCCAACAGAGAGACAGAAGAGGAGAGAGACCAGATCTGGTTAACATCATCTGATGAGAAGTTCAGCCCGGATCTAGGCCACAACCCCCCACCCCGCCCCCGGGCACTTCTTGGCTGCACGAGGCAATAAGTAGATTTCCCATTTTTGCTTAAGATAATTCCGAGGGGGCCTTTCTCCTTCATAGCTAAAGCCAGTGCAGCCACAATGATTTCATGGAAGGTGGTCCTTCTTACAGAACAGCACCCCCCCCCCCCCGGGCAGGGAGGGAGGTGCTGATGCACTGGGGTGATGTGTTTCACATTCAACTTACTGTGAAACCTCTCCACAGACTTAAAACCTCGAAGAAGGAGAAGGGAAAAAGGGAGAGAGGAGCAAGTTCAAAGCATAAGGAACGAACGCAAAGAAACCCAGCAGTCCGTGTGCCCATGTCCCCCTCCCCTCCCTGCAGGAGATACCGGAGATATATGGGAGACTTGACCCTAAAAAGCCACACTCTGGAGTCAGCCATTAATAAAGATGTCTTTGGGGGACCTAGAAACTCATAAAACAGGATCTGGCTGAGTCTCGAGGTGTTGGTGGCTGCTTGCCCAGAGCACCGTCAGGAAACCCTGAAGCTTCTGAAACTCCAGAAATACCGGTTCTGTCTCATTCCCTCTCGCTCTGGCAGAGGAACCTTGACCCACATAACTCGGTCTAATGGCATGCCTTGAGCTTGCTGGCAGAAGTTCCAGGCGCCGCACCTGCCGTATTTTTGCCACCGTGACAAATAGGGAAGCCACAGTCACTTCAGTCCAGGCCTGGTGTGGCCACCGTGCCAGAGCAGGCAGCTTTCTCCTTCTCAGAAGCCCTGGAGGAGTGTGTGCGGGCTCAGCTTTGCGCCTGGGTCAGGGCGGCCCCTGGGAGACCACCCTTCCGGCCTGTTCTCGGACACACTGGCTGTTTCCTGGAATTTTCCATCTGGTCTCCACTGATTCCCTGATTCTACGCTGCCCTGTATCTCCTGGCAGAGTGTGTCCTCTTTAAGATGCCACAGGTTCGGGGGGCGGGGGGTGGGCACTCCTGGGCGGCTCAGTCGGTTAGGCATCCGATTTCGGCTCAGGTCATGATCTCGTGGTTCACGGGTTCGAGGCCCGCCTCGGGCTCTGTGCTGACGGCTCCGAGCCCGGAGCCCGCTTCGGATTCTGTGTCTCCCTCTCTCTCTGCCCCTCCCCCACTTGCACTCTGTCTCGTTCTCTCTCAAAAAACAAACATTAAAAAAAAAAAAAAAAAGATGCCACGGTTTTGTGATTCCTGCCTAAGTCATTAAACATGGTTTCACCCACTAGGGGTCTGTGGCCTTCTGACAATTAGGCTGAGAAATGTCCCCTCTGTCCCAAGGAAACCAATTGGGGGCGATAAAAATAACTCAGTCATAGCAACTAAGTGCCAGAATACCTTTCTTTCACATAGAAAGACTTGGGTTCTGGGGCACCTGGGTGGCTCAGTCAGTTAAGTGTCCAACTCTTGATTCCAGCTCAACTCATGATCTCATGGTTCACGGGATCGAGCCCCGAGTCAGGCTCTCCACTGAGAACAGAGCCTGCCTGGGATTCTCTCCCTCTCCCTACCCCTACCCTGCATGTGCTCTCTCTCAAAATAAATAAATAAAAACTTTAAAAACTTACATGTTTCCAATATCAAAATTCCTCATTTAAAAGAAGAAAAAAAACGAGGGGCCCCCCGGTTGTCTCAGTCAGTTGAGTGTCCGACTTCCGCTCAGGTCATGATCTCACGGTTCGCGGGTTCGAGCCCCGCGTCGGGCTCTGTGTTGACAATCGTGGAGCCTGGAACCTGCTTCAGATTCTGTGTCTCCCTCGCTCTCTGCCCCTCCCCCACTCACACTGTTTCTCTCTCTCAAAAATAAATAAACATTTAAAAAATTGAAAAAGAAAAAAGAAAAGAAAAAAAAAAAGACTCAGGTTCCAGCCTCGATCCCGAGATCTTGTGTAAACAGACTAACCTCTTAGAGCCTCTGCCTCTTTATCAGAGAAAAGAGGCCAATAATCCTTTCACTGAGAATATTGTAAGAACCCTGTGTCCAGCGCATAGAACCACACGCTCGCTGCCACCAGGGTGATTATTGCCACTGTTAAGGTTCTAGCCCAAGTTCTGGATTCACTTCTTTGCCAACCCCACTGCAGGGTGGAGGTCAGAAGGGCCGGCCCGGCCTCTTCCCTTGGTGCCCCTTCCAGAGGGCAGCCTGAGCGAAATCAAATGTGGGTTACAGCAGTTTGAAATATGCAAGAGGTTCTTCCCAACAGTCACCCCAAGATGAGAGGGGATGGCTTTTTTGTGCCCACCCCGCCATCACCCTTCGCGTGTAGCAACTGCACTTGGCAACGAGACGGTGGTGATCAGTTACAAGTTACCAGGGGGGACCACAGCGTCTCCTCGGGCCAAGGGATGGGCCGTGATGGCATTTGAGTAGGTCTCGGGGCCCCCCAGGTGTGAAGTGCTCATTCCCTTCGCCAACCTAACGTCGGGCCACAGATGCCAAAAACGCTCCATCAAGAGCGCTGTTTCATGAATAATTGGTCAGATACAAGTTTGACTTAATCAAGAAAGGCTATGTAAAGCAGATTAATGACATTTTGATGAACTTTTCAACTCAATTTGAAAAGCCATGGTACGTTAAGCACAGTTTCCAATTACCCTCCAGGAAAAACTCTGGGGAAAGTCGAGACCTCCCTGAAGTATAGAATGTGCTCGTAAGAGAGATGGTGATCTAAACCACAGTCATCTCTTGAGATCCTTTCTACGTGGACGGTCAAGGGAAAAAGACCTAACTGAACCAAACACATGAAATGAGTTATCTTTCTTCAAGGGAACGATCCAATATGATGCAAATCGAGGATGTAAGTTAGAACTATTTGATTTGTGATTGTAATTGAATGCGGCCAAATCAGGAGAAAGGACCAGGGTAAATCCTTCCACCAGACGTGACTCAGTTTCCTCCCTTCCAATGGCACTGAAGGGTAAACCTGTTGCCTTCCGGGTCTCTCCCCTGAACTGGTAACAGGCACTGTGGGAGGAGTCAGGCGACCAGCCTCCCCAAGGGAAATCTAAAGTTCCCCGATGGCAGACATCTTTGTCTTATTCATTCATCGCTGAGAAGTCAAGTAAGGGGAGGGACAGGACCTGACTTAAACATTCAAACGGTCTGTGTGGATGGTAAATAAATGTGATTTTTGGTTTCTAGAAAAACAGTAAAGGTATAATCAGGTCCATTGTATTTCCTCTCTCATTGTGGCCCTAGATGAAATGGTAAACGGAGGTTTTCATTATGTCTGTGGGTCCATGTGACTCCTGTGGCCACACTAATTTCTGAGCACCCTTTGGCATTCGTGTCTGTCCAAACTCACATGCAGTGCGAACAGAGCCCTAGGTTGCAGCATTTGGATGATGGCGTCAGCAACAGTGTGGCCCGTATCCTTGCTGAGGCTGGGTGCACGATCTAGTGTTACGTACGGTCTTCTACAGAATCATCTAGAGTCGCTCTCCTCCTAGCCCACAGCCTGAAACCAGCTTCGGTGGACGGAAGCAGGACCGTAGGAGGGACACGCTATAATTTTTACTCTGACGAATTTTCTGAAGCATATGTTCCTTTCACAAAATTGTTATTACTTTTTAATTTTATTTTTTTAGTGTTTTTACTTATCTTTGAGACAGAGAGAGACAGAGCATGAGCAGGGGAGAGGCAGAGAGAGAGAGGGAGGCACAGGATCGGAAGCAGGCTGCGGCTCTGAGCCGTCCGCACAGGGCCCGTCGCGGGGCTCGAACTCACGGACCGCGAGATCGTGACCCGAGCCGAAGTCGGACGCCCAACCGACTGAGCCACCCAGGAGCCCCTCACAAAATTATTTTAAAGAAAAGTTACATTAAACATTTGCTGGCAAATATCTCCCTTGCTGCCTCCAAGCCTTTGGGCCTAGAAACCCTTCTTTCTCCCACATACTGTCCCCTATACTTCATCTGTTAAAGCAGAAGTAAGAAATAAAACAAAACAAAATAAATAAATAAATAAATACAATACAATACAATAAAAGAATTTAAAAAAGGAGACGTCTGTCGGGGCGAGGCCAGGACTCACGTGAGTGAAGCAGGCTGGGTGGGTGTAAGACGGGACCCAACTCCTTACCTGAGACTCCCAAACGCGAAAGCCTTTGGACGCGGCACGTTTTCTGTAAATCCTCTGTGGCAGAATCTGTTCTGACCAACTCTTATTTGCCAGAAAACTCTGACCGGACCAGATGAGAGGCCACCTACAGCCTTCATTTATCCCACTCGGCGTGAATGTTCAGACGCTTTACTCCAGAAGTAAGAGTTGACTCATTATGGGGGGGTGCTGCCCCAGACGACTTTGGGGTTGTAAGGTCATAGAGGGTAGGCACCATATTGTCTCTCCGAAATCTCAAAAGGTGTGAATTTGGATATGCATCTTCCTGCTAAAGTTTTGGACGCGGACTCGTGGGCCTGCCCCATAGGACGCGGTAAGAACTCTGGAAAAGTGAAGCTGGGGGCTTCTAGACAAAGCACCCACCAGCCAGCTGGCACGGTTTGGGAAGGGCCAGCTCAGTATCGCCAAAGCTTTCCATTTTTCTTTTTTTTAAAAAAAATTTTTTTTAACGTTTGTATTTATTTTTGAGACAGAGAGAGGCAGAGCATGAGCGGGGGAGGGGCAGAGAGAGAGGGAGACACAGAATCCGAAGCAGGCTCCAGGCTCCGAGCCGTCAGCCCAGAGCCCGACACGGGGCTGGAACTCACGGACCGCGAGATCGTGACCTGAGCCAAAGTCGGACGCTCAACCGACTGAGCCACCCAGGCGCCCCAGCTTTCAATTTTTCAAAAGAAGCAGAATATTGAGGTGCTTTCTCTCCCCATTTTAAAAACACTGTGCAGGGGCGCCCGGCTGACCCGTCAGTGGAGCACGATCTCGCAGTTCGTGAGTTCGAGCCCTGCGGTGGAGGGGTCGCTGCCCTCAGCACAGAGCCCGCTTCGGATCTTCGGTCCCCTCCCTCTCTGCACCTCCCCTGCTCGCGCGCGCTCTCCCTCAAAAATAAATAAAGCATTAATAAATAAATAAAAATAAAAGCATGGTTGCAGAGCAAACAAAAGCAGTCTGCCTGCCTGAAGCTTGCTTGTTCAAATCATTCGTTCAGCCTCCAATGCTCCTATCTCCAGCAGGTGTTCCCAGAGGCCCCATTTGTTGTGAGCTGACTTGTGTCCCGTCCGGAATTATATACTGAAGCCCTAAGCCCCAGTGTGGCCGTATTTGGAGATACGGGCGTTTGGGAGGTCATACGGGTGGGGCTGTCATCTGACTGGTATCCTCAAAAAAAAAGACGAGACATCAGAGCGCTGTGTGTGTGTGTGTCTGTCTCTCTCTCCCCTCTCTGTGCTCCCACTCACGTGCACATGCACATAAAGAAAAGGTCACGGGTGGGGGTGGGGGGGGCACGGTGAGATGATGGCCGTCTGCAAGCCAGGAAGAGACGCTTCACCAGAAACCAGGCAACTCGATGGCACCTTGATCTTGGATTTCTAGCCCCCAGAACTATGCAGAAATAAATCCATTGTTCAAGCAACCTAGTCTGTGGCATTTCGTCATGGCGCCTAAGCTGACCACTACACCATTCCTCATTAACCTTCTCCTACCTCCGTCCTATGTTCCCAGCAATGGCTTGTTTTAGTCCACATTTGCAACATTTTTTTCTCTTTTGCGTTGTCCCATCTATTGCCAGTGGATTACACACGTAAAACCCGTAGCACAGTGCCTGGGGCATGATAAAGCATCTACAATTAGTGTTTACTATTACTGTTATTATCATGTATTGTTGCTTTCCGTTATTCTGGGGAGCACAGACACATCTCACGCTTGTGTGATTTGATCCCTTCGGTAACAAACCTCGCAAGCCTTCCAGCTCAGGGAGGGGTGTGCGATAGTGTGAGAAGACGTCTCGCCTGAGAGTCTCTTGGAGGGGTTGACCCAGATCCAGAACCCTGGGCAAGTTCTCTGTCTCTGAGTTCTTCCGTCTCCCTGACGATAAATCATCCCGTTCCTTCTCTGCCTCCCCCTCCCCACAACTATCCTTCCCACCGTACGTGTGTGCACACGGCCCCCAGCACCCAAATACACAAATACAAACACGCACGCGCATCTGAGCACACACCCAGCGAGGACACGCGAGATTTAACTAACCGAAGAATGTGGAACTAACCGAAGACTCCCACAGACAGGTGGGGAGCGAAGGGGCAAGGAAAGAAATGGGGCTCAAAGTGACTTTGGGGGAAGGAAGGTGACCTCGGATGAGCTGGTGGGAGTGGCAGTACCCGGCAGGGCAGATCAAGGCGAAGCACAGCCCCGATCCCCCCAGGGGGGCTGGAACATTCTGACGGGCGTGTAGCAGAGTGATGGCAGGGTGACCCAGAGTTCTCGGGTTCAAATCTCAACTCCTTGACCTTGGAGAGATTGCTGAACCAATCCGGGCCTCAGTTTCCTCAGCCGTAAAGTGAAAATTAGAGCCTACCTTCTTTACAGTGTGAGTATGAGGTACTCATGAATTGATGCTCAGTAAATACGGAGTAAATAATGGGCAAACGGTCCGAAAACACCAGCTGTTCCTGTTGAGGAGCCACACAATCTGTTACTTCTTGTGAAGCAATAGCTGACTTTCAGCTCGTAAGGTACCCTCTCAGTTGTATTTATCTTCCGGGTGGCCATGGGATTCAGCTCTATATGCAAGTATAGTGTCACAACATCAGGGAGCATCACTATTATTTTTTAAAATTTTTTTTTAATATTTATTCATTTTTGAGAGTGAGAGAGACAGAGCACGAGTGGGGAATGGGCAGAGAGCGAGAGGGAGACACAGAATCCGAAGCAGGCTCCAGGCTCTGAGCAGTCAGCACAGAGCCCGACACGGGGCTCGAACTCACGGACCGCGAGATCGTGACCTGAGCTGAAGTCGGATGCTCAACCGACTGAGCCACGCAGACACCCCAAGGAGCATTACTATTAAATCCGTATTCTTCTAGGGGCACCTGCATGGCTCAGTCGGTTGAGCGTCTGACTCCTGGTTTCGACTCAGATCATGACCTCTCAATTTGTGGGATCGAGCCCTGTATTGGGCTCTGCATTGATAGCTCAGAGCCTGCTTGGGATCCTCTCTCTCCCTCTCTCTCTGCCTCTCTCTCTCTCTCTCCCAAAATAAATTAATAAACTTTAAAATCTGTATTCTTCTTTAAAATATTAGTATAAATACAAGTTTATCATGTAACTGTGCCAAGGAGGAAAGAACAGCTTATTAGGGGCCTGGTGGCCCAAAATCCTACTGCTGGTTTGGCCACCCAGCCCACAGGGGGACAGGGGACAGGAAGCACATTCTTCCGGCAGGAAAAGTCGTCCTGGAGAAAGTTTCCCGCCGGAGTTAGTTAATGCGCCCATAGCACTTACTTACCTCCTTTCCTCATTTTTTCTCATCTGTAAAATGGGGATCAGAATTGTAGCTACTTTATAGGGTATTTGTAAAAATTCAACAAGTTGATACATGCGAAGGGCTAAGAACGGAATAAAAATGCCTGGTGCATGTGGGTACCCCCAGAAATGCTAGCTAAGCCTTATGTTATCTTGTTTGGGGCTAAGGAGAGGTTACCAAAAACAAAAAACAAAAAACAAAAAAAAAAAAACCCCACCACCAACAACAAAAAAATCCTCTCTCTCTGGGATCTTTGAAAATTCCACAGCTCCCATTGTGGGGACCCTGACAGCTGATTCCTCCTGATTGTGGGGCATCTCGAGAATCGGTTATTTTCATTTTTTTTAAATGTTCCTTTACCGCCTTTCGGCCAACCTGACCAACCCCACCGCAATCCAGCCGGGTGATTATCCCGGGATAAAAGCTTTTATCATGAAAAGTTTTGTTTGAGAAAGCGGGAACTGTGCATCTCAGTGCCGGCTTTCCCGCACGCCGGGATTCTGTCCACACCCCTACAAAGGCCAAGATTATCTCTCTCTGTTAAGGGTTTAAAATCCTACAAGCCGGCCATGCAAGTGACCAGTATCAGATTATGATAACAAGATCATGTCCAGTTATAAAAACAAGTGTCCAAACTTTTCTCATGTCACTTTCGCCCGGGGGTCCCTCCTGAGGGGGGTGCTCGGCTCATTTTGAAGGCAGCTCTTTGAACTGAATTCATGGGGTATTTGCATAAGAAGATTTGAAGCTGAAGAATGGGTGCCTATTGCATGGGCCCATTAATATGCCTGCTAATTCAGCACATTGTAAGCCTATTGACGGCCCACAAAGGGCTCAAATTCAAGGACAGTTATCCTATGGCCATTGTGAGTGCTTCAAATCAAGGAATATGTTCGCTCGAGGAATACAGTTGTTACAATTAGATATTTTTCATGAAACATCATAAAGAACTAATGACAACTCGGAACACAATGCTGCAACAACCACCAAAAAACATTCAGAACTCCATGGGTAAGCTTGTCTCTCTCTCTCTCTCTCTCTCTCTCTCTCATAATCTCCCACACACTTACTTTCCCAGATGCAGCAGGCTGGAGGTGGATGGAGATCTCTCGATGTGAAAGCACACTTATCTGCTCCCTAAATTTAAATAAAAAGCGAAATGAAATAAACCGATCCCGGCAGAAGAGGAGAAGCCCACATCGCCGGCATAAATAGTGGTTAATTTAATCCCGTTTATGAAAAACATCACACCGTCGCCTCCAAGGGCTGCGCGAGGCAATATTTTAGAGCCAGGAGGAATTATTTGAGGGGAGAAAGCCTCTCTCTTTGTCAGAAGTTGAGAAAAGAGGTTTATGCAGATCCAGGAGAATTTAAAACAAGTGGGGGGAAAATGGTGCTAAGTGTGGCTTTGTGTACGCGGCTGGGGGGCAGGGGCATTTTAGGGAGAAAGTCGCAGCTCTCAGAAGGGTCCTTGTAAAAAGGTCTGGTCGGGAAGGCAGGCGGTTCAGCTGGGCCGGGGAGGCCAGCAGGAACTTTCTAAGAAACCGGGGGCTAAAATGCTCTTTCCAGCGGAGTGTTTGTGAACGAATGGCGCGCCCAGGGACGCCTGGGATTGGGGACATTGTCTCGGCATTGTGTTCAGCCCCCACTCTGCCGGCCATTGTCACAGGGGCCCATCAAGCCCCTGGCCTGAGCACCGGTTGTATTTTTCTTACTCTACATCCCTCAGAAAAGACATCAAAGACCAGGGAGATGTGCTTTTTGCTTTGTTTGGTGTCTGATTCTCAACATGTGGCTTCCCGGGCCAAACTTCGGCACCTTTTAACCTATTCTGTTCAGCTTAGGCCTGAGCTGTATTTGAGCATTAGGGAAACTATAGTAACCAATAATCTGCCTGTTGCTGAAAAGAAACTATGTATCTTGTCACACAAGAGCTGTCTGACGATCACCGTCCTAGACCAGACCCTTTCGGGGCTCCCGGCTTTCTTTCCTGGGGCTCAGCCTGTCCCTCTGAAAAGGCGTCCGAACCCTTTGCCTTCCTGGCACAGAGGACCCGTGTTCATGTTCATTTATATTTAACAAATAAGGCATTGTCCCTTGCAACGTATCAGCATTTGATTATCTATTACAAATGTTTCCATCAAGTCAGAAATGAGGCCTGGCCACAAAAGAGAGGAAAAGAAAAAAAAAAAAAAAGAAAAGAAAAACCTTTGGTGCAACCCAGGGATGGGGCAGAGAGTGGGATTTGCTTGGTGGAATATTTGGGTTCTTTGCCACATCACATTCGCATTAGACCTGTTGCATATGGAGCCACCAAAAGGAAAAAAAAGAAAAAAAAGGTGCCAGGGGCATCCCGGGGTAGGACGGCTGAAGATGCAGTTATATGGGCAAATGCGGGCTCAGCAGAGCCGCGCGGGGTATCTTTTGAAGGTATAAGCTCCAGGGACTGACTCCAAGGGCTCAAGTCCCTCCTCTATTTCTTACTAGCTGTGCAACCCTGAGCAAGCCTCTTGAGGTCTCTGAACTCCGAACTTCATGTTGCCCATATTTTTTTTATTTTATTTTTTTAATGTTTATTATTTGAGAAAGAGACAGAGAGCCAGCAGGGGAGGGGCAGAGAGAGAGGGAGACACAGAATCCGAAGGAGGCTCCAGGCTCTGAGCTGCCAGCACAGAGCCTGACGCGGGGCTTGATCCCACGGACTGGGAGATCATGACCTGAGCCGAAGTCAGACGCTCAACCAACTGAGCCACCCAGGCGCCCCGTCATGTTGCCCATCTTAAAATGGGGATATTCACCCACCCTAGATGGAACGGCTATAGAAAGGTTAGCTGAGCTAATCGCTGTGACAGCACAGGGCCCAGCACACAGGGAGTGCTCAAAAGGGCAGGGTTATTTCACAGAGCAAATACTGCACCACGGGGCCTAGGCAGGTTGGGGGGGCAGGTGACTCCACACCGGGGATCCAAATGGGTAACTGTGTCCGTTTTTAGTGTCATACATCTTTCTTGGTACCCGATGGATGAAATAAACATGAGAGAAAACGTGAAAGAAAACCAAACAACAGAAATGCAAAAATCATCGCCAGAACAATTCTGTTGTTTCAATAGACAGCTCTTTAGTATTATGACGAAGAGTAACCCCACGCAGAAATAAAGAATAAGGGTGAAAATAACTAGAAGAGTAAACAATGTAGAAAACAGAGAGAAGGAGCCATCCAGCCACCCCAGAGTGAGTGAAAGTTTGCAGCAGGTCCTGCGGGACCCTGAGCCTGCAGGGGAATGGGGGCGGGGAATGCGGCAGACAGGGGACACGTTGAAGGACCCCTAGCTCCCAGGGTGGGGCAAGTGCAGGTTTTGTGCTCTGGGAGCGTCACCGGCCTCCCTGTCCTGTCCCGGTCCTGCTCCTGAGATCCCCACTGTGAGAAGTGGGACCTATTCTTTGGAGGAGATTTTTCATTTCGCGAGCGAACCAGCGTTTCATTTGGCAACTTGACCTCCCACCCTGCGGACTGTTGGTGAGCTCACTTTTTCACTTTCCCAAGAGATTTTGGACATCTTTCCATGCAGAAAATATATAAGCCCTGCCCCATCCTTGTGCTCTTTTCCTTCCTTAAAACAAAACAAAACAAAACAAAACGACATAAAAACAAGTCACCTTTTTTGTTTGGCTCGCACTTATGTAATACAAACCATTGGTGACCGTGGTTATCATTTTGTGACAAATCCTGCCCCCCCCCCGTTTTTTTTTTTAAGCTTCTATGGAACTCATGACAGCTCACATTTTACTGGATGTCTTTTAAGAGCCTGTGTTAAGAACCTTACTCTGTATTAACTCAGTTAGTTTTTATTTTTATTTTATTAAAATTTTTTTTAATGTTTTATTTATTTTTGAGGCAGAGAGAGACAGAGCACGAGCAGGGGAGGGGCAGAGAGAGAGGAAGACACAGAATCTGAAACAGGCTCCAGGCTGTGAGCTGTCAGCACAGAGCCCGACGCGGGGCCGGAACTCACAAACCACAGGATCATGACCTGAGCCAAAGTCAGATGCTTAACCGACTGAGCCACCCAGGCGCCCCGACTCAGTTAGTTTTTATAACAACTAGATGAGGCTGCTAGGCGTCCATATCACCCCCATTTTACAGAAAAGGAAACTGAGGCCAAGAGTGAGGTTAGGTAATTTGCCCCATCCTGGACTTGCTGAGAGTACAGATAAGAGCTCCGTGCGCTTCCTAAAGCCTATGACCTCACAGATGCGTTAAAGACGTGAACTTGCTCTGTTGTGCGTGCGCGCACACACACATCTTGCAAAACCGCCATCAGCCTCTGCATATTGTCTGGAAACAGACAAGAGCATCTGATGACGGCAAAACGGTCCGTCGCACGGACGTACCGGAGTGTACTTAGGCTGTCTCCAGCGTTCTGTTCCATCGGGCGAACTTGCTGCCTGTCCGTCTGGGAGGGTTTAGTTACCCTGTCAGCTCAGCGCCTGTGGAGAAGCGGCCCAAACAAACAAATCAAACACTTGTGCTGGCAGAGGCAGCTGTTGATTATGTTTCTTCCCGAGGTGGACACTGAGGCTCAGAGTTGGCGCGACAGGTTCAAGGTCGTGAGGGAGTTAGCGAGGCTGGCTGGGTAAGAGAATACCCAAGAGGCAGTCCTGGCTCTCCAGGGAGGCCTGGCAGAAATGGTGTTGGTGCGCCCCCTCACTGAGCCCGCTACGCAGGCCGAACTTAGGGCCGGGACTTGAGCAGCAAACGCCCACTCCTGGTGGTGCCATAGGTAAGGCTGTTCACGATCACCCAACTCGACGGACAGTCATATCTGTTTCAGCCAACTCTGGGCTTGGGATTCCAAACCCATCAGGTTCTCCTTCTTACCCACCTCCCTGAGCTCTGGAAGGCGGTCCCGTGGCTCTTCTCCAACCCCAATGGGCAGACAGGAACCAGAGCTCCAACACCACCCATGTGCCCCCCCGCCGTGAGTCCTGCACTCCCCTGACCCCCAACTCAAGCTATCTGGTGAGCCCATCTGGGCAGCTTTCTGACGGCTCAACAGCATTCTGAGCCTTTTCCTGCTGCCCGGGGTTGGGAAAGACAGCCGTCTCATCCTGGTAGCTACTCGTCCCCTGGCCTTGCTCTCTCCACCTCAATCTTTGATTAAAGGCCAACTCACAGTCTCCCTGGAAATCATCCAGTCCAACCCGATGTGCTGCAGAAGGGGAGTCTGACTTGTCCGAGGTCCAGAGGGAATAAGTGACTTGTCCAAAGTTACAGAGCATAGAAGGGGTCAAACTAGGACAAGGAAGGGCCCAGGGCTCTCTTGACACGCAAAGCCATGTCTTTAACAGGTATTTAACGAGCAACCACTGTTACTCCAGGCAATGCACGAAGCCCCCAGTATACCAAACCAGATGAGTCACGGGATCTATCGCCAAAGACCTTCAGAGCCTCATTGAGAGGATGGACATATAAACAATAAGAATAGAGAACTTTAACCGGTCGGTGCATTAGTCAGCTTGGTGTGCCATAACAAACACCATAGACGGGGCGCTTAAACAACACAGATGTATTTTCTTGCACTTCCGGACGCTGAGAAGTTCAAGATCAAGGCACCAGCCAATCGAATTTCTGGTGAAGACCCTCTTCCGGGTTTGTAGATGGCCGCCATCATGCCGTGTCCTCACGTGGCTTCTTCTCCATGTGGGCAAGTGGTCCACACGAAGGCCCCAATTTTACCGGATTTGTGTCTCACCCTTATGACCTCCTGTAACCTTCATTATCTCCTGAAAACCTTAGCTCCAAATGCAATCGCATTGGGGGTGGAGCTCCGACATGAGAATTTGGGGAGGGCACCGTGGAGCTCATAGCCGTTAGTAACAAATTTGGTAACAATAATAATAGCCCACGTTTACTGAGAACCTCTTATGTACCAGGCGCCGTGCTAAATACTTTATAGACATTTTATCATTTAATCCGCACAACAACCAGGGGTGTCAGAACTATAATCCGTGCCCATTTCACTGATGCGTTCACTGAGGTCCCTCGACAGGTTAGGTAACTTGCATACAGGCCTCACAGAGCGACCCCAGAGCGCACCCCCTCCACCAGTTCTGGGGGCGGGGGGGGGGGGGACGGTGGGCCAAGCTTCAAGGAGGAGGTGATACCTGAGAGAAATTTTGAAGGAGCCAGTGTCATCCCACGCTCCGTCCCTCTGAATCCAGGGACCGGGTCGTTTTCCCAGTCCACCTTTTCCTTTAAAAAGTTGGTTAACTGTGGCCAGGCCAGAGGGAAACGCTGCATTTGCAACAAAGTCCCTGGGCTCCAAACTTAAGTTCGCCTGCATTAAGTGCTTTGCCGGTGACCCAACACCGCCTGGCAACTGGCCGCCTTCTGCTTTTGACAGCTTGGCATATTTGGTCATTTACTGGGTGCATGTGAAGATCAAATGGGTTAAGATTCTTCTCTTTAAACAGCAGGGAAAAGAACATCAAAAAGGTGTACATTTCATTTCCCCAGTTTTGATTAAGTCAAGCATGAAATGAAATGTAATACCCTCAAGTGGCTGGGGTTTACACCATTCAGGTCGTTACTTCTGCTTCAGGAGGCCCAGTCAGCCCTGGGCCAGGCGAACAAGCTAACAGCGTTTTAGGGTGGCCAGATGGACGGGGTTTACCGTGGTTGAAAAGGCAGCTTAGTGCTTGCCTCTTCAAGCCAACTGTGTGAAATCCTGGTGTGGCCCCTTTCCCCCCCCACCCCTACCCCCGGCTGGCCCTCCAGCAGGCCCCCCCCCCCCCCCCCGCCCTCCTTCTTTCTCCGCCATTCTGGAAGGAGCAGCCAGGTCCCGGATGCCATGGCGAGTCCAGAGTTGCTCAGCCTGAGATGTTTCCTGCCGCGACAGGGCACGAAGGACATCCCCCTGTGGTGTGTCTGCTGGGGCAGGGTGGCCCCAAGGAGGAGTTAGCCTTCAAGGAAGCAGTACGAGCCTGGGCCTCTGGATGCTGTCTCAGGAACTCATTACTAAGTAAAAATCATTGTGTGGGAAACGGATGGGGGCACCCCCTTGGTGCCTGGTACCGTGCCTGGCCCTGAAGGGGTGAACCCAGTCACCTGACTCTGTTTGGTCTAGCCAGATCCCGAGAGGGAAGCTCGGAGTGCCGAGTAAAGGTTTTAAAGGCTGCCTCTGGGGTTTACCAGCTGACTCAACTCGGCCTGAACATCACATTGAATTGGTATCGGGCAACCTTTTTGTGCGAGTAGAAGCCATTTTATTTTTTATTTTTATTTTTTTAAGTTTTTTTTTTTTTTTTAATTTATTTTTGGGACAGAGAGAGACAGAGCATGAATGGGGGAGGGTCAGAGAGAAGGAGACACAGAATCTGAAACAGGCTCCAGGCTCCGAGCTGTCAGCACAGAGCCCGACGCGGGGCTCGAACTCACGGACCTCGAGATCATGACCGGAGCGGAAGTCAGACGCTCAACCGACTGAGCCACCCAGGCGCCCAGAAGCCACTTTAATCAGCGGCTTGAGAGCCACAGACTTGTTTTCTCTGGGGAAGACAAACGTAGAGCCCTGGCTTCAAGTTATACAGAAGAAAAACTTCAGGGCTGAACTTACCAAGGGTTTAATGAAATATCTAAAGAGGGAGGATTGTGTCGATGCCTCTGAAGTCTAACCCTTGTCTGATGGGAGTAACCAATGAAGACTAAATCGGAAGCTTTATTATGCTTTATTTATGATTTTCTCATGCATACTGAAATGATGACAATATTCTAAAAAGGCTCTCAGAAAAGATTTTTGGAGTGAGGAAGATTACATCTAATGTGAGATGGATGTGGTGCATCTTATATATTGGATAGAATGGGGGGCGTGGGGAAGGTTCCCAAATTCAAAGCTTTGGGGCCTGCTGAAATTTGGAAACAGCTGTGCCTGGCAGCCGGGTCGATGTTTCTGAGCTGGGCGCTACGGTCAACAGGCCTGAAATCAAGGTGGGTTGAATCTTGGGTTGGAGGAGACCCATTTTCCAGAGGTGCTTTCTGGAAGATTCTGCTCCAGGCTCAGCTGAAAGCTTCAGGCTCTCAACAGCTGGAGGAGACTAGCAGGGCTTTGGGAAGAACTTACTAGAATCCTTAATGCGGCTGACAATCCACTGCTATTGAACTGCATTAAGTAGATATTATGGAAGGACAAAGAGGTAAATAGCTCGACATCACCCTCATTCGCATGCGGGGGGCCTCCCGGCCGGGACCATTTTATGGCCACCGCCATTGTTACCGTGCTCCCCAGGTTAGCTTTAACTTGCAAATGATCCCCTGAAAAGGAAAAGAGATGTGGTTTTCTTTTCTTCTCTCTTTCCCTCTCTCTCTCTCTCTCTCCCTCCCTCCCTTCCTCCCTCTCTTTCTCTCTCTGTCTGTCTCTGTCTCCCTCCCTTCTCAAAATGGCCCTCACGGAAAGAAAATCATTTTAGGCCATAAGAAAATGAAAGGCATTGTTGCCATGGCTTGGACCGTAGCAAATGAAATACATCACGGGCTCGGGAGCAGAAAGCTACACTCGAGCTGTTTTATTTTGGTGCTTTGGAATGTGGTCCACATGAGAACATAAACAATGCCAAATCTGTATGAATTAATAGGCCGGGCTTGACATATTTCCCTTTGTTTGAGGCCAAACAGGCGGGGGGTTGGGGTGTGGGAGGAGAAGGAGACAGAGAAGGGAGAGGAGAATCTTATTTGATTAAAAAAAAAATCCAATAATCCAGCTGAATAGGAGGAGTGAGCGCGTGGCACCCCTTCTTGAGATGGGCCTTCGGAATCAATGGCGAGCCAGCGGCCAGCCCGTGGAGCCTCATCACTTGCTCTGATCAAAATGCTTTTTTGAGGGAGGAAAAAAAAAAAAAAAGTCTCCATAGGATTGTTTGCAAACTGCAAAGTGCTTCAGCGAGTGACAAGAAAATGCTGGAAGCCGGAAACCTATTCCCAGGCAGAGGCCTTCCCTGTCACCTTGGTGGGTGAATAATTGTGCCTTTTGCATACGCCTTGTCATCAGCAGCAGGAATGAGGGGGCCCCAAGGACCGCCCTGGCAGGCGCGGGTGTTGCACCAGCAGAGTAAATTAAAACACGGATTACAGCAAGTATGATTGGGGCTGACAACCAGGGCGGGTGTAGCCACAGAACGAGCCGTGTTGCCCATATGGTCCTCGGGAAACCCACGCAGCGCGGCTTGCTCCCCAGCCTGCTCCAGCTGCCCGTCTGAAGGGGGCATTTAGGAGGCCTCAAGCCATTTTCTGGAACTGGGGAAATTCGTTTCCCTTCTTTGCGAGTTCAGAAACGCCAGCAGCTGCCAGCAGGTACTTGGAAGTTTATGTGGCAACACCCGTCCTCCCCACCCCTACCTGGCACTCAGTGGAAGGTGGGCGGGGTGGGTGGGCTCTGTGATGGGCAGGGCCACTCCTTTTGGGTTCCCTTGCTTGAATTCAGAAAAAACAAAAACTTTCCGGGCCGTGGGAACCCCTGCCAGTGTGGTTGCCATGATCGCGGGTGCCGGAAGCCAGGACCACCTGGATAATAACACTTAGCAATACTGGCAAATACTTGCTAAACATGTACCATGTCCCCCTTTTTTTTTTTTTAATGTTTATTTATTTTTGAGACAGAGAGACAGAGTGAGAGCAGGGGAGGGGCAGAGAGAGAGGGAGACACAGAATCCCAAACAGGCTCCAGGCTCTGAGCTGTCAGCACAGAGCCCGACGCGGGGCTCGAACTCACCGACCTCGAGATCCTGACCCGAGCGCAAGTCGGACGCTCAACCGGCTGAGCCACCCAGGCGCCCAAACACGTACCCTGTTCTAAAAGTTGCAGCTTTATTTCCAGGTCCTGTGTGAACAGCTTGGGCAGACAGCACCTTGTCGAAGCTGCCCAGGAGGGACCAAGTAGGGCTGAAATAAATCTCCACATTCTCTTCACCAAGCCATTGCCCCCCTGCGGGGGAGCGTCCCCAGGAGGAAGGGGCGTCTTACCCATTTTCCACCAATGCACCGTATGGGCATACAGCGGCCCCGTATACTGCCCAACTTGGCTACGACTGTATGGACGGGTCTGATCATCAGTCCCATTTTACTGATGAAGGAAACTGAGGCTCAGAGAAGTTCAGCGATTTGCCTAAGGCACCTAGCTAAGGAGCGGAGAGAGCTAGGACTCCAACTGTGCCTTCTGAGTCCAGAGCTTGTCCTTCTTCACCACTGAAGGGGAGGAAGGACAGGGTGAGAACTGAGAAGCCTCCCCTGTTCAGAAGCTCTGTCAGCACAGGGGCCTGGGAACACGAAAGGCTGTGGTGATGGTTCCTGGAATTGGGACACGTGGGAGAGGAGGAGAGGTTGGGGACACAAGTGGGCGAAGCAAGGTGAGCCCCAGCAGAGACAGTGAGTGAGTGGAAGGTGACATCCCGCACAGCCCCATCTGATTTCTGCACGGCCCACACCAGAGCCCCGGGGCACTCACGCACACGCGCGTGCACCCACACACACACTCCCCAATAGAGCCCTTCTGAAACCAGCACCAGTGGATCGCACACTCACCTGCCCTCCTGGGCAGGAAGACTTGTCATTTACATCCTCAATGACAGGGATCATCTCAGGGCAGACTTATCCCTTTCACTGCTCCTGCTAAACTTAGTACATGAAATAAACCTGAGCCTATCAACGTCTCGTGTAGAGAAAATTCCATACGACCAGATCTCTCCTTACCCGTCACGTCACGTGTAAACTTCAACCCCGAGAAGTCGCTAATTATGTATTGTTGGCCCGGTTCCTGGGATCGAACCCTGCTGACAGTACGGAGCCTGCTTGGGATTCTCTCCCTCTCTCCCCAACCCGCTCGCTCGCTCTCTCGCAAAATAAATGAACGTTAAAAATAAATAAGTCAATATCTGCAAATGTCAGAGTCTGGGAGCAAGAGCCACCTCTTTTCGCCACTTGGACGTCTACTAAGGGTCTCAGAGTGCTCACAGATGAACTTCTGATGTCTGCTCTGATCTCAACTTCTCACGGAAACCTGCTGCGGCACCTTCCTCATCTCTGTAAGCGACAAGCCAGTCTTTCCGGTGGCTCAGGGCTGACTTCCTGGACCCCTCCATCAGTGACCGTGGCAGTTCTGCCTTCAAAGCACGGCTGGCCGTCCCCACCGGTCCAAACCCCCCTCGTGGTCTGGATTGTTGTAATAGCCTCCCAATGGCCTCCTGGTTTCTACCCGCTGCTACATCACGACCCTGGAAGAGATCCCTCTGCTCGGAACCCTGCCATGACTTCTCTTGTCACTCAGAATAAATGCCAGAGTCCTCACCAGGACTTACAAGACCCCCCTGGCCACCGCTGTTCTTTCCTCTCCCGTCACCGCCTTCCCAGATCACTGTGCCACAGCCACAGTGGGCTCCTCGAAGTGGTTCACGTACACCGCCCTTACAGGTCCCTCTGCAAAGGCTGTTTTTCCCCCAGATATCTACATGCTTCCGGCTACCATTTCCTGCCTCCGGGGCTCTTGTCCAATGCCACCTCAGCACAGAGGACTTCCCTGGCCTCCCTAAAAGCAATAGCCATGCCCCTCCCACATCCATGTCACTTTCTGTCCCCACCCCTTAGCCTGCTTTGTTTTTCTTCCTAACACTTCACACCCGAACTCTGTTTTTTTTCTGGTAGCTGGAGACGGAGACCTGGGGTGCCCAGATGCTTTGTGCCTTTTACAACCCCACGCCTGAATCACGGGACTGGGTTCAAACACGGAGATTCTTGGAAAGAATGAGAAAACGGGCTCCTGAGCCTTTCTTTCTAGAAGCCCCTTCATTCTGTGCTGGGAGAGGAAAGGAGGCCTTGAGAGAAGAGGCAGGGTCAAAAATAGCCCCCTGAGATCACCTCGCAGAGCGCCTGGCACCTAGTAAGTGACCAATAAAGGTTTACTGTAGTACTGCGGTTATCTTCATTCCCTGATTCTTAGATCCCACATACATCAATTACAAACTTTGGTAAAAACTTAAATTTTAGGTATCTAAATTAAACAATACGGTCATTTACTAAATATAACCTTTTTTTTTTTTTTTTTTGCTACTAACAACAGTGCTTAAAATGGATATAACTTTCAAAACATTGTTCAAGGGCACCTGGGTGGCTCAGTCGGTTGAGCATCCGACCTCGACTCAGGTCACGATCTCGCAGTTCATGAGTTTGAGCCCCGCGTCGGGCTGTGCGCTGACAGCCCAGAGCCTGGAGCCTGCTTCAGAATCTGTGTCTCTCCCTCTCTGCCCCTTACCTGCTCATGCTCTGTCTCTCAATAATAAATAAACGTTAAAAAATTTTTGAAAACATTGTTCAGGGGCGCCTGGATGGATCAGTCCCTTAGGCATCTGACTTTTGGTTTTGGCTCACGGTTTGTGAGTTCAAGTCCCGCATCGGGCTCTGCGCTGACGGTACAAAGCCTGGGACACACACACACTCTCTCTCTCTCTCTCAAAATAAATAAATAAACTTAAAAAAAAATAATAAAAGCATTGGTCAAACTGACAAGGGTAGAAAACCCAGTGCAATACCCAATCCTATCCTGGGTCTTGCCTTTCGGGGCGGCGAGGGGATGGTGGGGAATTGCTTGTAAAGAACATTACTGGATCCACTGGCAAAATGGAAACACAGATGACGAACGACATAAAAGTTACCATATCAAGGTTCACTTTACTGATGTTGAAAACTATATTGTGGCTACGTAACCAGAGCATCCCTGCTGGTAGGAAGTCGCCACCAAAGTATCTGTGGGCATGTAACTTGAGCTACGGAGGCCGAAAGAAGCACATTTGGGGTGTTTCTGTGCATGAGATGTACACAAACAATAAAGCAGTGGGATTGAACGTTAACAGTGGGTGGCCGTAGGCAAAAGGAAAGAGTGTTCTTTATACTGTTTTTTAGTTCTGGAGAATTCCTGTGAATGTGACCTTATTTCCAAACAAAAAGCTAAAAGAAACACAAAACTTGGTGCTGAGGATTGTGACTTGCATGTTAATTTTTAAAAACAGGAGTGTAGGGTCCCTGACCACACTGGCCGAAGAGACAGGAAATTCGCTTATCAACCTTATGCCAACAAAAGAAGATAACGTTCTAGCCCGTAATGAGCAAGGTGGGTGCTTCTTGTTGCTCGGCTGGCGGTGGGGCGGGTTTTGTGGTTTTGTGGGATTTTTAGGAGTGTTGCAAGGCTCTTCAGACTCTGAAAAATGAGATTTCATCTTAAAGTATCAGAACACTTTGGAAGGTTATTAAATGAAGCATGCATTTAGAAGCTTCTAGAGGAGGGAGCTTCTTTGAAGTAGTGTAGCATTTCAGAGCTTCGCATGTTAATTGTATGCAAAGAAATAAAACAGTTAAGCAAACTTCAATCTAAGGAGATTTGCATAAAGGATTAGGACCCATTGGTCCTCGAAATGGGTGCGCCTTGCTCTCAGATCCCCCAAATTTCTTTGTGCTCTCATTGAAGTCCGATTTAATCCCGCTTTCTTCATTTACACCTTCTCCCCAAACCTCCCAAGCCTGAGTTTTGAGAGCCCGGGATCATTCTCCTCCCCAGTTGAGGGGGGTTTTTCCTTCATTAATTTCTCTAAGAAGATTACCGAATGCTTGTTTGTTGTTGTTGAAGCAACTAATTTCCCTAAAGCTCTTTGTTTTTCCAACTGGTTTACACTTTAATGCCCTTGGATTGAATTTCAACAACAAGGGATCCACTGGACCCACCAACTGTCTTTAGGAAGAAAACAAAAATCGGGAACTTGCTGTAAACTATTTTAACCGCAGGCCTGCTTTAAAAATACGCATTCCGCCATTTCGACAGTTTTCAAAGAGATGTGTCCTAATTAGCATATCATTCAGGCCTTGTTTCCTTCCTAAAGTCAAGGTGACCTTCACTGAAACCGCATTTCTCTAATTCCTCTGGCTAAGTGATGTGAAAGGCAGCATCCCACAACATCCTGTCAGTGCAGCGGGATTTTAAACGTTTGGCTTGTGTTTTCTTTTTCTCTCTTGGTTTCTTTGTGCCTCCCTAATACTTCTTGCCTTCGAGAGTCTAAGGAGGAAGCAGAATGGCAGGTCCGCTGCTAAGAACTTTCAAGATTGTTACTGTCATTTTGCAAAGTGATCAAAAAATGTTGATGTCATCTTGTTTGGAAATCCCTTTTGACCAGGCGAATTGTATGGAAGCTGAGTGGCAACCCCCTTCACTCGGATTCACAGCCATTTAAACATTTGTGCCAGTTAATTACCATAATTGGTTTGTTTCATTAGCATGAGGAACACTGGCGCTTTCACACAGGGACGCCTTTACTTACTCGGGGATGCCACCACAGTCACGCAGCCCAGGGACACCAGCCCGGCTAGTGAGGCCCGGGCTCCGCTGCAGGTCTCTGGGGGAGTTTCTCCTGCCTTAAACACCTTGAAGATTGACCCCTGAACTTTCTAAGCCTAAAATGCTATTGATATTCTGTACTTGGTCAGAAGAAAGGAGGTGGGGGCGGGGCCGGCAGCGATGCCCTGGGGGAGGGTGGAAGTCAGTGGCCGCAGCTAATTGCAGGGCTGGGGGCTCACCAAACTCGCAGGCGGGGTTACGGGGAGCCGCTGCTGAAGGCAGGATCTGGGGGACCCTGTGCTGTTTTGCTGAAGGACTGTTAGCCCACCCATAAGGCCCAAACGAATGGCCAAACTATAAAGCGCGGGAACAATCACTGAGTGCAGGCTCATCTACGAAACGGAGCATCCATCACACGTTGGGAAAGATCCCAAATGCGAAATTCAGATCATCCAGGTGTAAGTCCCCGCATCAAGCCCTGCCCTGAGTGAGAATGGCTGGGAAAGTTGGTTCCCGAGAATTCCGTTGAAATCATCCAGTTTCGTGTTAATTTCAAGATTTAATCGGAGGACTCCGCTGGTAAAGGCCCGGGATGCTTTCAAACTGTTGCCAGTCCTTGGTCTCGCATTGTTATGGATTTTGGAGCGGGTTCCTCCTTAAAATAGCAGAAATGTGTTAAAGAGAGAGGATTATTTAAAACTATCCCAACAAAAGGAATCCCGCATTCCAAAGGGCAGCTCTTTAGAGTCACAGTGAAGGACTTTTGGCTTCCCCTAAAATTATTCCAAGGGAGAAGGCCGGAGTGCTCAGAATTCCGAAGGGCCGAAGTGTAAATCAAAGACAAAGCACCTTCTTAGGTCTCGACCAGGCAAAACCTGCAGATACATATATTTAGAAAGCACCTGGAGGTAAATATCTCTAAGGACCTCTAGAAGAAAAGCCTCAATTGGAAATCTATTCGTCGTGATTTTGGTTAATAAATGAAATGAGAACATCCTGTTAAGGAATAATTTTTGTGTCTTTGGGTGGGACGGTAATCACTTTACTTTTACTTTAAATTTCTGTTGTTGTTTTCCATTTATTTATTTTTTTAATGTTTTGTTTTATTTCTGAGAGACAGCGCGCAAACCGGGTAAGGGCAGAGAGGGAGAGGGAGGCACAGGATCCGAAGCAGTCGCCGGGCTCTGAGCTGTCAGCACAGAGCCCAACGCGGGGCTCAAACTCAGGAACGGTAAGATCATGACCTGAACCGAGGTGGGACGCTCAACCGATTGAGCCCCCCAGGCACCCCTGCTGTTGGTTGTTTTTTTTTTTTTAACGTTTATTTATTTTTGAGACAGAGAGAGACAGAGCATGAACCGGGGAGGGGCAGAGAGAGAGGGAGACACAGAATGGGAAGCAGGCTCCAGGCTCTGAGCCATCAGCCCAGAGCCCGACGCGGGGCTCGAACTCACGGACCGCGAGATCGTGACCTGAGCTGAAGTCGGACGCTTAACCGACTGAGCCACCCAGGCGCCCCAGTTGTTGTTTTTTTAAAAGGAATCCGCCATCGTAATTTTGGCTATGATGCAACTTAGCTAAAGGTTCATGGCTGACCAACAGCCTTTTGTACACAGTCATAGAATTTAATGAAAGCGAGTGCACGCCATCTTTCAAAAACTGCACCAGTGCCCAGCTATTGATCTGACGTTTATCCAGGCGTGTCTTCTTGTCCAAGTGTTTTAATAATCTAATTTTAAAATAGGATCCTTCTTTGAGACTATCTGAGTTTGACCCCCACGCTTCCTGCAGCCTATGGTAATGTGGGGCTAATATCATTAGGAGGTAAGCTAGCATCTGCCTGGTTTTATGAGGAAGTGGGAGGGGGGCGGGGCATCATTATTGAACAGTTATTATAACTTTAGAAAAAGTCCCCGCGAACTGGAGGTGTCATGAATAATTAAGAGACGCGTTTCGCCCCCGCCCCCACTTTAATTAGATCTCGGTGCGTTTGAAAATGTACTTGTGGAGGGCTGTGTGTGACAACCAGATATCTCTTACTTGGGCTGCCGAAGATAGGTGGGCATTCGGCTGTTATTATATCTCAGCTGTAAATTGCCAGTTCCTGAAAGGCGCTGCCGCGAAAGGTAACCTCCACATTGGTGCCCCTTCTGCCCGCTCGCCTCCCTTGTCAACACCAGGCCCTCAGCATCTCCCACCCCTTCCATCTGGGCCAACACCAAGATGCGGCCGCTTCTCACATCATCATTGTTATCAACCGGCGCAAAGTCAATGTGCAAAGCAACCGCTGATAGAGCACTGCTTGACATCGCATCTTGAACCTGAATAAGCAAATAGGCCAGAATCTTCGGGGTCAGGCTTTATAGTCATTTTTATGACCCAGGAAATCATTTTCGGTGACAGTGATGACAAACGCTGAACACGGGGCCTGTGGAAGTACATCCATGAATGTTGCATTACAAACCCTCAGGGTCATTGTCTGCCCAGGGCACTCCCACCAAGACACCTGCAGCCGGGCTGGAGCCTACCCCACTGGAAGAGAAAAGGTAAGAGGGATCAGCATGTTGACTCTAAGTTTCCAACAGTCTGGTGTAAGAGTGGGAGAGAGCCCTGCCTAACGGGGTAGTTAATGAGGTAGTAACACCTTCGAATTTTCCCGATACTGCTGTTGGCACAGAATAGCTGGTGACCGAAGTTCTCAAACTTGGCCATCTCCTGGAATTATCCCTAAAAAGAATCATTAGACGGGGCGCCTGGGCGGCTTAGTCTGTTAAACGTCTGACTCTTGATTTTGGCTCAGGTCACGATCTCGCCCGGTTCGTGGGTTCGAGCCCCGCATCAGGCTCCATGCTGACTTGGGATACTCTCTCTCTTCCTCTGCCTTTCCCCCCCTCCGCTCATATTCTCTCTCTCTCTCTCTCTCTCTCTCTCTCTTTCTCTCAAAATAAATAAATGAACTTTAAAAAAAACGACCCATTTAAAAAAGTGAAAAGAACCTTTATAAATTAAAACAATTTTTAATTGAGATCATCCTAATTCAACTTTGAAATGTACCTTCATGCCAAGCTGCCACCCCTGACCCATTACGTCAGAATTCCTGGAGGCAGGATCCAAGCACCGGAGTTTTGACAGTCTCTCCCAGCGGCTCCACACGCAGTCGCCACGTTGGAGAGCACGTGGTTTAGGAAACATTTTGAAACAGGCTGCTGAGGGCAATCGTCTTATTTCAGAACCTCAGGTTTTGATGGCGACCTTGTAGTTCTTCAGAAACAAACAAAATAATAACGAGCGGTTACAGATATGGACACGCAATGGCCTAATTACGCAAATATTGTTGGTACCCCAACGCCTCTGCTCGAGAGCCTCCTGTTTTCCCCAACACGGTATGTTTGTGCTGCTCTTGATGGAAACCCTCCTCCCTCCCGCCCGCCATCTATTGAACGAGCTGGAGCAGGGGCCGTCCTTTATCTCATATTTAAAACACAAGCAACGACTGAAATTCATTTTCAATTTATTTTCCAATCATATGAAAGGAAGAGACAGAAAGATTATTCTATTGAATCTTCTTCTGACTGGTAAAAGGTTGGTAAGGTTTGTTCGGGAGGCAGGCAGAGAGCTCCCGGGATAGTCTATAGGGAGCAGAGTTAATCGAATAAACTAATCTTGGCTGTGGAGATTAACTCTCAGTGGCTGCAGGAAACGAGGAGAGGCAGAATGCAAAAAGCAGAGATCTCAAGGTGCTGGAGGCAGTTCAGAATGTCCCCTCCCTCGTCCCCGTGCTGGGCTCGCGTCACCCTGTTCCTAGATTTGGGGAACGCGGTGGCAGTGTGGTTTCTGCCCACTTGCCTGCTGGGGGGAGTTCAGCCCCCCGGGTGTGGAGCTTTGAGGCCAGGGCCCATGTGGGATGCTTTCTGGGCTTTTCTGAAGGGGCGGGACAGCTGTCCTGGGGAGCTGGACCTTGGCCAGCTGCAGAGAACCCAGGCTGTGTGTGTGCCGTGGGCCTACACTACGTGGAGGTGAGGATTGGGTTCAGAGCTGGGCATCCTGCACCCCCCCGCCGCCGGGAGGGCCATCTTCCTGTTTGCACAGTTCTTGGGCAAGCCATCTGAGTGCTGGTCTCCTGGGATCTGCCTGCTCCTATAACCCCCAGCCGGAGCGAGGAGGTGAGCCCCTCACCCTGACAGGAGAGCCAGTGGAAAGTGACAGCAAGGTCCCTGGAGGGGCTCTCTGGTGAGTCGAGACCTCCCGCCTCCCCGCTAAGTGCTGAGGCAGTCAAGAGCTAATTCGTTTATGCCACACATAAAATTGGGGTAAGTGCAAAGGTGGGAACACCTAACATCCCTAAAACTGCCTGCTTCTCCCCATCCGGGGGCCAGGTGGGCTGGCTTTAAAGCCTGGCTTTGCCACCGATCGGCTGTGTGATGCTGGACGGGTCACAGAAGCCTGTGGTGAGCACTGACCACGGGGACTCGTTGTGACCCCCCCGTCAATACAGGCTTAGAAGGCAGGCTGGCTCGCGGCACGTCTGCTGTCACGACTGTCACTGCCACCCATTCGCTGGTTTTCTATTCTTCAGCCACACTGGCTTGCTTTCTGCTCTTCCCGCCTCAGAGTCTTCGCACATGCCGTTCCCTCTCCCGTGCCTTGCGTCTTCCCCCAGTTAGACAAGAGACCCGGAAGGTCCCTGGGCTTCCCCATCATCAGCCCTGATTAATGCTGAAATGTGGACAGATTCTTGCCTGCCCTCAGAAGAAGAGCAGCTCTCTCCCCTCCCAGAGCCCCGAAGCCACCTTCAATGGACTTGGCTAAATCTGCGCCCGAAGATCATTGCAGGCTGACAGCAGGGGGCCTCCAGAGAGTACCCTGGGAAGTGGTAACATTTCATCATCTCCGGAGGAGCGGGGCTCTGGGAGGGGGGAAAAGGGTTACATAATGAAAGGCAGCAAAAGCATTTACAAGCGATCCAACCCAGGGCGCGTACCTTGGCTCTCTTGAGCACTAATCTCTGAGCCCTCAGGATGTCCCTGTGCCTACCAGACATTGCTCTGTGTGCTCTCTCTGTAGAGGATTCCCGTTCACCCTCAGGGGAGTTTTACAAGGTAGTTGTCTTTGTGTCCTTTTCAGAGATAAATTGAAAGGGCCCTGAGAGGCTAAGCGACTTGCCCAAAGCCACACAGCAGAGCTGAAACCTGGACCAGGTCTTTCTGATGGTGGAGGCCGGGATCTCAAACACCACTCTGCACTGATATTCAGGGTAGGCTGTGGTCCCGATTGAATGCCCCCCCCCCCCCCCCCACATAACTGAGCTGGGCGTGGAAATGCTAAGTCTTGTCTTCTGACCGTGAAGACCCTGAACCATGGAGTTATCCGTGTTTCAGGGGAAAGCTAAGACCCAACAGTGTGTTCAGGTTTTCACCGCAGCCTCTCTTTCAAATCCCAACTCCGATGGTGCTTCTTCCGGGCAATGGTCTGGGGCTCCCCCAGGGCAAGGCTTGTCTCTCAGGGACTCCTCTGTGTTTCCGCTGTACCTGATGGTGGAAGGTAAACTCCCCACAACCTGACAGTGGGAGCTGTTCGGGTTCAAGTCAGCACCTCCCTGTCTTTTGTTGCTACAGTGCCGGGTTCATGGGGAGTGTTTCGCACACGTCCGTGGACCAGGACAGACAGCAGACTGTCGCTGGGGGCTTCTCCATAGCAAGCCGCCGCCGTAACAGGAACATCCTCCACAGCCTCAAAAGCAGATGTATGAGAATAGACCTTCATTCCCTGCTGACGGCACTGAACTTTGCTCTCCAGCCTGGACTCTACCCAAGAGCAGAAACCCTGATCTAGCAAACAGGCATAAGCCCCGGCCAGATTCCCCCCTTACTCCCTTTGGGATAAATACATCCCGGCAAATGCAGGCACGCCCCCCTCCCTCCTCTTCTTGCCAATGTTGATTTAAGTCCCAGGCGCCAGGGACCCCAGAAGGGAGGAGGTGGGGTTATCAAGGGCATCCAGGGGACGCCTCTGGTCGAGCCTTAGCAGCAGCTGTCCATTCTGGGTTCTGCCGTTGGCCATGGCTAACCGGCAGTCACGGCTGGTGGTCTCCACGCGGAGAGATGCGGCGACCCCTTCGATGGTAGTCGAGACTCTGTGCTCCCAAAGAAAGGGGGCCCAAGAGCGGGCAGGAGATAGGACAGAGGAATCTGTCTTTCACACTGTAGATCTTTCTCTTCCGCGTCTTCAAGAATAGGAACATGTATTTTTTTTTTTTTTAGTTTATTTATTTATTTTGGGGGGGGAGGGGCAGAGAGAGAAGGAGAGAGAGATAATCCCAAGCAGGCTCCGTGCTGTGAGCACAAAGCCCGATGTGGGGCTCGAACCCGCGAACCGTGAGATCGTGACCTGAGCCGAAATCAAGAGTCAGCCGCTTAACTGACTGAGCCCCACCCCAAAGCGCCCCAGGAACATTTTTCTTTTTTTTTTTTTGGATATAACTTGGACTCTACACACAAAGCAACCGTTTCATAGGATACTCTACCAAATGACCAGTGATGTTCGCCGACACGAAGTCTATTTGGAAACTTCTCTAAGTTTCTACACTGTAGTTACCTGCTCTTCGCCAGCTTCTTTGGAATAAGGCTCTGTTCCCACTGCTTCTACCCTTCCCACTGCTAAAGACTGACAGGGGTCCGGCCCGGTGCTGGGGCACTAAATGTGCAGAGCCATAGGGTTCTCAACCAGCTTATGAGGAATGCTCGATCGTTATCCCTCCATGCACAGAGGAGGAAACTGACGATGACTGACGGAGGCTAAGGGTCACGGCCGAGGTCCATAGATGGTAAGTGGCATCACAGGAGTTAACTGTTACTTCTCAACAGCGGAGAGGATTTAGCAGTTCAGGGGCAACATGACCAACGCTGCCCCTGATCATGCCCCCAAAGCAGCTCTTCCTGGTGAAAGAGCCCCTTGAGGGGCACCCTCAGCTCCTCTCAACCTCACACTAAAACCCTGGTGTCTGGGGCGCCTGGGTGGCTCGGTCGGTTAAGCGCTGGACTCTTGATTTCAGCTCAGGTCGTGATCTCATGGTTCGTGAGTTTGAGCCCCGCATCGGGCTCTGCACTGAGAGGACGGAGCTTGCTTGAGATCCTCTCTCTCATTCTCTCTCTCTCTCTCTCTCTCTCTCTGCCCCTCTCCTGCTCGATCTCTCTAAATGAATGAATGAATGAATGAATAAACATTAAAAACAACAACAACAACACTGGTTTCCTTTACAGGTCATTCCTTTGATTACCGGTCTCCATTCCCATTTCCACGCTGCCCAACCAGCTGACCAGTGGCCCGCCTGGTTCGGGTCGGATCCCCAGGTCCTGGGACAGCAGGTGTGCAATGAATATCTCCCAAATAGATGCATCATGCCGTCCCCTCCATTCTACATGTTTCTGCCTGATTTGTTCTCCCCAAGACAGTTGTGTGTGTGTCCCCTTTGCTCAGACCCCTCTGGTGGCTCTGCAATGACCCACTAGTGAAAGCTGTGCCCTTCTGTCTGGCGTTTCCCGCCCCTGGAGTCCCTGTGGTACCTCAGTGTTCACTCTGCTCTCGTTCAAATCCAGCTTCCCCTGGGGGCCACTTCTTTAAGGGGGTCCATACGGTTCCTCCTTCCCCATCTTGTCCACGCCTTTCCTTGGGGCTGGAAGTTTTGCCCTGCCTACCTCTCACTCCCTGCAGAACTGCCCCTACAATCCTCCAGTGCTGTCCCCTTAAGGCCACATCTTCCGATCTCCCCATCCAAGCCTCCAACACGCTGGTGTCCTCCCCTATGGTTCAGTCATTGAGGGGTCAGCTCTGGGGTCAGAGAGTCCTGTGCGCAAATTCTGGCCCCTGTCACTTCTGGCTTTGTGACATTGGTCAAGCCGTTGAAGAAATTCAAGAGCAGGAAAACGGAGACAATCTGCATAGGTGAACTTGGCACTTGAAGAGAGATGGTGCTCTTTTCTTTTTTTTTAAATTTTTTTAAAACATTTATTTATTTTTGAGAGACAGAGGGACACAGAGCATGAGCAGGGGAGGGGCAGAGAGAGAGGGAGACACAGAAGGCGAAGCAGGGTCCAGGCTCTGAGCCATCAGCACAGAGCCCGACGCGGGGCTTGAACTCACGAACCGTGAGATCATGGTGTCTTCCGCAGAGAAGGGTCTATTCAAGTCCTTTGCCTGTTTTTTGACTGAGTGGCTTGTGATCTTGCTGCTGTTGAGTTGTAGGAGTTCTTCACATATTCTGGATATTCATCCCTTATTGGGTACATGACTTACCAATGTTCCCGTGCAGTCAGTTATCTTTTTTCCTTTCTGGACAGTCTCATTTGGTGCACAAAAGTTCTTAATTTGGGTCCAACTTACCTATTTTGTATTTTGTGGTTTGTGCTTTTGGTGTGGTATCCATGAAATCATTGCCAAATCCAATGTCATGATGATTTTCCCTGATGTTCTCCTCCTACGAGTTTCATAGTTTCAGCAATCCAACTTAAATCTTTCTTTTATTTTGAGTTTATGTTTGTATATGGTTCAGGGGAAGGGTCCAACCTGACTGTTTCGCAGGTGAATATCCAGTTTTCCCAGCACCGTTTGTTGGAAAGACTGCCCTTTCCTCATTGAATGGTCTTGGCCCCCTCGTCAAAAATCACCTGACTATATGTCTTCGTTTGGGTTGCTGTACCCAAATGCCATAGATTGGGTGGCTTGACCACAAACGAATATTTTTCACAGTTCAGGAGGTTGGAAGTCCAAGATCAAGGTGCCAGGGTGGTTGAGTTCTGGATGAGGGTTCTCTCCCTGGTGGGCAGAAGGATACTTTCTTGCTGTGTCCTCACATGGCAAAGAAAGACATTGTCTCTCTCGTGTCCCTTCTTATAAAAGTACTAATGACACCATGTGGACCCCACCTTCATGAACTGATCACCACCCAGAGGCCTTACCTCCAGGTACCATCACACTGGGGACTGACCAAACTTTCAGTCCATAGCACCATAAACGTGAGTGTTTATTTCTATTATATTCCATTGGTCTGCATGCCTGTCCTGATATTAGAGCTTTGTAACAAGTTTCAAAGTCGGGCAGTGTGAGGCCTCCAACTTTCTTCTTCTTTTTCAAGATGGTCTGGACCATCCGGGGCCCCTTGCAATCCTGCATGTATTTGAAGACGAGCTTTTCCATCTATACAAAAAAAAAAAAAGGCTGTTGGAATTTTGATCGGACTCTGCTGAATCTGTAGATCATTCTGGGAAGTACTGATATCGTAACGAACGTTACATCTTCCTATCCATGGACAAAGGATATCTTTCCATTTATTTAGATCGTCATTAAATTCTTTTGACATTTTAATTTTTTTGTAGCTTTCAGCATACAAGTCGTCTGTCCACCTGCTTGGTTAGATTTCTTTCCTTTTTTTTTTTTTAAATTTTTTTTTCAATGCTTATTTATTTTTGAGAGACAGAGAGAGACAGAGCATGAGCAGGGGAGGGGCAGAGAGAGAGGGAGACACAGAATCCGAAGCAGGCTCCAGGCTCTGACCCGTCCGTAGCGCCTGGCAGGGACCCCCACACTGAGTCACTGGTTAGTACGTCTTTTTGGATGCATGTATGCACAGCTTCCTTCTTGGAAAATACAGTTTTTAATTTTAATGTACTTTATGCCCCCCTCCCCCTTTTTCATATCTGTCAGTCAGCTCCCAGAGGGAAGGACTATTTATCACTGACCCCTCTGCAAGACTGGGCTTGTGGAGGGAGGGAGCTGATATTGCCTACAGGGTCTCACCTACTGGGGTGGAACTGGGGACGCCCCCCAAAGGAAAGCAATGATGCCTGATTTCAGCCAGACAGTCCCTGCAGAGAAATGACCCCTGGGGACCAGTGGTAGTGTGGCCAGACTGGTGGATGGGACAGCTGGAGGAAGGAGGTGGTTTGCTTTTGAGGAGACCAGGACGGGCCCCCCCACACCACGATGCACATATAAACACCCCTTGCCACCACCTTCGTTCACATCTATTACAGGCTCCCGTCATGACTTGTGCCTGGGGCCCCCCCCAGTCCCTCTTACTCGGGGACGCGTGGCCTTCTGCCGCAAGGTTTCTGGTCAGGAATTCACAACAATGAGGACTCCAAGTTCACCAGCCTGATTGGCAATGCTCTCTGAGAAACCCAACAGATGGGCTCTAATTGCAGACCTGTTGTGGGGACATTGTTAACAAACACACAAGTAGCAGTATACAGGGCTTTCTGGAACCGAATGTGACTTGGCAGCTGGGGACGGCAGTCTAATTACCAACATCTGAGTTTCTTGTTTAATGAAGGGGAATGTGGAAAACGGCCGTGCTTGAAGCAGCCGGGATGGAGGAAGATGCCAGGCAGGGCTGTGACAACAGGGCCCGCACACTCTCTTGGTGGCCAGGCGCCTCCGTGTCAGGCGGGAGCGCCCACTGCCTCCTCCCAGGAATCCGGGCATCACTTTTGGGAGATGGGATGGAGTCCCCGAGATCCTTAAGTATCAACCCCGGACCGTTAGAAAATAGTGCAGGTCCCGGGGGGGGGGGGGGGGCCGGGGGGCTCAGTCCCTTAAGCGTCTGACTCTTGATTTCCGCTCAGGTCATGACCTCACAGTTGGGGACAACTGGAGCCTGCTTGCGATTCTCTCTTCCTCTTTCTCTTCCCCTTCCCCTCTTGGTTTCTCTCTCTCTCCCCCTTTCCTTCTCGCTCTCAAAATAAATAAATAAACTTAAAAAGAAAATAGCGCAGGCTTCTGGTATTCATTAGGTTTTTCTTCTTAAATCATCCAATTGGCACTCCAGGAAAATAAACCACGCTTAACCTGTGACCTCTTGTATCCTTTTGCACGATGAAATACACCTTGAAATACACATACCCCGGCCCCAGAGTTCACAGCGTGCAACCGCATTTGCTCAGGCTCACTGCAGACTCACTTGGTCAAAGTCCTGCTTTAAGCACCTGACCTGATCAGCCCATTTAATCCTTTTCCTAAGCTATTTTAAATTTTTAAAAAATTTTTCCTAGCTTTATGAGTTATGGTGGATAGGTAATAATTGTATATATTTAGGTCGTATGGTGTGATTTTTTTTTTTTGTTTTGTTTTTGAAAGAGAGAGAGAATGAGTGGGGGAGAGCGGGCAGAGGGAGAGAGAATCCCAAGCGGGCTCTGTGCTCGTCGCGGAGCCTGAGGCAGGGCTCGATCCCACCGCCCTGGGATGGTGACCTGAGCCAAAACCAAGAGTTGGGTGCTCAACCGACTGAGCCACCCAAGTGCCCCCATATGCTGGGAAGTTTTTAAAGGTTTACGACGTGCTGATTGAATGCACGTATATATTGTGAAATGATCCTCACAATCGAGTTAAGTAACACATGCATCACCTCACATGGCTCACATTTGCGTGTGTGAGTGCAGTGAGAACACTTAAGGTCTACTCTATTAACAACTTTCAAGAACACGACATAGTATCGTCAGCTATAGTTGACATGCTGCGCATCAGATCCCCAGAACTCGCTTGTCTTATAAACAAAATTTGTATCCTTTGACTGACATCTCTCCGTTTCCCCCTCACCTCGCTGAATTCTTTAAGTGACCTTAAGCGATAGATCTCCTTTTGATTTCCACTGTAGAGATGGGAAAACTGAGGCACGGACAGGTTAAGGAACCTCTCAGGGAGAAGCTGGCCCCAGGTTGCATTCTGGCCACAGGCTGGCCTGTGTGACGTTAGTAATAAGTGGCACTCGGTGGGGGGGGGGGGTTGCTGGGTCCCAGAAACTGTGTTTTCCAGGCTTGTCCTCACTTATTCAAGCCTCAGAGCGACCGTGTGAGGTAGACGCTATCGTCTCTAGGACTGAAAACCGACGTTGAGAAGACTGAGTAATTTGCTCAAGTCCCAGAACTCCGGGTGCACTGAGCTGGGACTCAGACTCAGCCTGTCTTCTCTGGGCCGCACTGTCCCTCCGCTCCGTGAGAGGCCCTGACATGCAGCCGCCCTGCAGGGATTCTGTTTTGCTTTTCACATCATGGACCATCTATCTGGTCACGGTGTCCTTTTAAGAAGGTCCACGGAAGAAGCTTTGCTTGGGTTTCAAGGCCAGGGAAAAGCGAATCATCTCTGGAGAGATTCGATTGCTTTTCCTTTATGGACACGGGGACACTTAGCAAACCAACCTCTCACACCAGGATACAGATTCTAATTTCTTTCTTTGTTACTACCTTTTGTGGCCGACTGTATTTTCCCAGATTGAAGACCGCCATATTTCTGGTCTCACATGTGCCTTCAGAGCTTGGCCACACCATCCCCTTGAACCAGGATGGGCTTTTTGTAGGTGCCTCGACTGACCGGGGCGGGGGGCGGAAGCGACGTCACATGACTTGCAAGGCGAAATCATACAAGATGAAATGGGTTGGTGTTGTTTCTAGCCAAGATGGGGTAAGCACACCTTCCCTTGTCTCTGTCAATGAATGCCGCCACAAAACACAGACGCACTTGGAGCAGATATGTGAGGGCTCTAGAGGGTAAGACTAGCAGGCAGATTCATGAAGACCAGAATTTGAAGTATCCCTGAACTGGGAGTGAGCGTTATCATTTTTCTTTCCCACTTGGCTCTGGATATAGGTGCAGTCATGGAAATATATAGCAGATTGGGATAACGAAAGCCCCAGATGCTAGGATAGAGAACAGAAAAAAGATTCCTCAGTGTATTAAAAAGTACCAGGGAGGGGCGCCTGGGGGCTCAGCCGGTTAAGCATCCGACTTTGGCTCAAGCCGTGAACTTGAGGTACATGGATTTGAGCCCTGCATCGGGTTCTGTGCTGACAGCTCAGAGCCTGGAGCCTGCTTTGGATTCTCTGTCTCCCTCTTTGCTTGTACTCTGTCTCTCTCTCAAAAATAAATAAACATTAAAAAAAAAAAAAACATTTAAAAAAAAAAGGACCAGGGAGATAGGAAAGAGAGTAGAGTTTAGGAAAGCAACTCCATAAAGTGATTTAGGAGTTCCTGGGCTTCCTTCTGGGCTATGCACAGGTGGAGCTGAGCCCAATTAGCATATCAAAGACTTTGAACCGGAAGTGACACATGGACCTCGGCCCAAGTGCCAGACTGGCCCCTGGGTGGTGTGCACGCAGAGCCAGAGTCGAAGAGTGCTACGAAGACTTTCAAAACTGAACTTTATAAACCTACCCCCGGGAAGACAGGTTGGCACTTGTGGCCCTAACTAGACATGTCAGTTGTGTGCTAAAACAAAATGGCAGCCTTCTCCATAAGGTTTATGTAAACCCTAGAGTTTCATAATAGAACAGTCGAAATGTCCATGAGAGTGTCCACAATCACATGCGATGTTAAGAACTAGAAAAGTCTCAACTTTTATGAGGAAAAGACAATCAACAGACGCCAACACTGAGATAACAAAGCTGTTGGAATTACCTGACAGAGAAGCCATTATACAAAAACTCCAATAAGCCATCGTGAACACACGCTTGAGGTAAATGAAATAATAAAAAGCTCAGCCCCGTCCCACCCCGCAAAAAGGTACACAGAGTGAAATGAAGATTTTAGAATTGAAGAATATAGTAACTGGTGGACACTCAGATGGGCTCCATGGCAGAGCGAGATGATAGACGACAGAGAAATAAGCAAGGATGAGACAAAAACCTACAGGTTCAAGACGCTCAGTGATCCTCAAACAGGTAAACCTAAAGGAATCATAAGCGAAAGGTGAAACACTAGATCGAAGAAAAAAAATCTTCAAATGAACCAGATTCAGATTCAGGTGTCCCCTGTCACCTACAGGGGACAACGATTACAATAATTGTGAATTTTCCAGCAGAAACCAAGGAGGCCAAAAAGAAGTGGAATAGCATTTTTATTTTTTTAATTTTTAAAAAATGTTTATTTATTTATTTTGAGAGAGAGAGAGAGAGAGCCATCCAACATGTGGAGGGGCAGAAAGAGAAGAGAGAGAGAGAGAGAGAGAGAGAGAGAGAGAATCCCAAGCAGGCTCTGAGCTTGATCAGTGCAGGGCCAGACATGGGGCTCGATCCCATGAACTGTGAGATCATGACCTGAGCTGAAATCAAGAGTTGGAGGCTTAACTGACTCAGCCACCCAAGCGCCCGTAGGATGGGCATTTTTAAAGTGCTAAAAGAAAAATACCAACCCAGAATGCCATAACCAGCAAAAATATCCCTCGGAAATGCAACGGAAATAAACATATTTTCAGAGGAAGGAAATCATGAAGACATGTATACTACTCTTCTCCTCTTAAACTCCCTAACATATGTTTGATGCTTCAGAGCAAAAATGATAACATTGTCCGATGGGGTTTTTAGTGCATATAGATATAACATATACAACAATTATATCATAAAGGTAGGTGAGTAAAAGGACCTATATGGTGGTAAGGTTTCTACTTTCCATTTGAAGTGCTGAGCTATTGATTCTAAGTAGACTGGAAAAGTTAAGTATGCATATTGTAATCTCTACAGCAACAAATAAAAACCTAAACAAAGAACTATGGTTAAAAAAAACACGCAATAGAAAAATTAACATCAAATACAAATACTGAAAATGTCCAAACAGCCCAAAAGAGGGCAAGAAAATGGAAACAAAAGAACAAAAACAGAGTTAACAACAAAGAATAAATGATAGACTTAAATTCAAACATCAATAATTACATTATGCAAATGGTCTAACATCATCAACTAAAAGACAGAGGATGTCAGAATAGATAAAGAAGACTTGGCCTACCTATATGCAGTCTACAAGAAATTTATTTCAAATATAATTATAAATTTTGTCTTAATTGACAAAAAGGGAAGAACACCTGGGTGGCTCAGTTAAGCGTCCTACTTTGGCTCAGGTCATGATCTCACAGTTCATGGGTTCAAGCCCTGCGTTGGGCTCTGTGCTGACAGCTCAGAGCCTGGAGCCTGCTTCGGACTCTCTGTCTCCCTCTCTCTCTGCCCCTCCCCATCTCACGCTCTGTCTCCCTCTCGCTCTCAAAAAATGAAAAAACATTTAAAAAAAATTCAAAGATAATCAAACAGGAAGGTTAAAAGTATAAAGATAGGGGAGGATGTCATGCAAACACAAATTTAAAAAACAGCTATATTAATATCAGCAAAGTATATTTCAGACAAAAAAAATTGACTAGAGATAAAGATGGATGTTAATTAACGGTAGAAGGGTCAATTCACCAAGTAGAGATATGATCCTAAGTGAGTTTGCACCAAACAACACAGCTTCAAAAAGACATGAAGAATAAATTGCAGGCATATCTCCTTTTATTGTGCTTTGCTTGATTGCACTTTCCAGATGGAAAATGCATCTGGAAAATGCGTTTGGTTTTTACAAGTTGAAAGTGTGTGGCAACCTTGCATCAAACAAGCTTGTTGGCACCACTTTTCCAACAGCGTTTGCTCACTTTGTGTCTCTGTGTCAGATTTTGGTAATTCTCAGGATATTCCAAACTTTCTCATTGCTCTTATATCTGGTATAGTGATCTGTGATCACAACTTGCCAAAAGCTCAGATGATGGTTAGTATTTTTTAGCAATACTGTATTTTTTTATTAAAAAAATTTTTAACAATTATGTATTCTTGAGAGACAGAGAGAGACAGAGCACAAGTGGGGAGGGGCAGAGAGAGAGGGAGACACAGAATCTGAAGCAGGTTCCAGGCTCTGAGCTGTCAGCACAGAGCCCGACGTGGGGCTTGAACTCATGAACCACAAGATCATGACCTGAGCCAAAGTCGAACACCTAACCATCTGAGCCACCCCAGGTGCTCCACAATGCAGTATTTTTTAATAAAGGTACAAACATTGTTTTTTTAGACATAATGCTATTGTATGTTTAATAGACTACAGTACAGCATAAACATAACTTTTATAAGCTCTGGGGAAACAAAGAATTCATTTGGCTTGCTCTATTGTAATATTTACTTTATCATGGTATCTCTGGAATGCCTGTTTTAGCACTGAAAGGAGAAAAAGAAAAATGCACAACTATAGTTGGAAACTTTAACACTCCTCCCTCACTAATACATAGTAGACACAAAACCTGCAAAGGTATAAACACCTAAAAAAATTCAACCAACTGGATCTAAATGACACAGTTTACTCTTTCACCGATAGTATGTTCTTCTCAAGGGCACATGGAACATCCATCCAAATAAACCATATAGTGGGTCATCAAGCAAATTTTAACAGATATAAAAGAATTAAAATCATACAAAATATGTTTTCAGGTCACATCGGATTCAACTAAAAAATGAATAGCAAAAACAACAGAAAAATCTCTAAACCCTTGGAAATGAGACAACACAGTCCTCGAGAATCCATAGTTCAAAGAAGGAGTGTCAAAGGAAATTAGAAAATATGTTGAACTGAATAGAAAACACCGTATAACAAAATATGTGGTATGCAGATAAAGCAGTGCCTAGAGGAAAATTCATAGCATTAAAATGCTTACATTAAGAAAAGGAGAAAGGTCTCAAATCAAAGCCTACGCTTCTATCTTAAGAAACTAGAAAAAGAGCAAAATAAAACCAAAGCAAGTATTAAAAGGAGATAAGAATGGTAAAAGCAGAGCTCAGTGAAATAGAAAACAGAAAATGATAGAGAAAATCAATAAAACCAGAAGCTGTTTCTTTGAAAAGATAAACTGTTAAAAGTATATCAAGGTCGGCAAAAAAAAAATATTAGAGGTGAAAAATCATAGACATTAAATTGATAATAAGGGAATACTGTGAAAAAAATCTAAGCACTTAAATGAAATTACTTAAGTAAAAATGGACTCATTCCTCATAAACCATAAACTACCAAAACTCATGCACAATAGTCCTATAATTTAATCAGTCTTAAACTGGCAAATAAATTAAATTCATAGTTTAAAACCTACCAGAGAAGAAATTCCCAGTCCCATAGAGTGTCACTGGCAAATTTTATGAAACACTTAAAGACGACGTAGCACTATTATCTACAACCTGTTCCAAATAATAGAGGAGACAATAATTCCTAACTTAATGCTGAGACCAGCATTACCTTGTTTCTAAAACTAAACAAAAAGTATAAGAAAAGAAATTCAGACCAATATTCCTCATGATGAGACACAAAAGTCCTCAAATAAATATCAGCAAATTGAATCCAAGAATATATCAAAAGAACAGTATGTCATAAGCACGTGAGGTTTATTTGGAGAATGCAAGGCTGATTTGATATTCAAAAATGAGTCGGTGGGTTTCATCATAAATAGAGTCTACAGAAAAAAAATCACATGTTTATATAAATTGGTGCAGACAAATACGTTGACAAAATTCAGAGTACATTCAAGATAAAAACTTGCAACAAACTAGAAATAGACATTTTCTCAATGAAACTACAGGAACCTACAGAAAATCTGCATCTTAGATAACATTTAATGGTGAAGAGCTGATATTTTCCCCTCCAACATTAGGAACATTAGGAACATTAGGTAGGATGCCCGATCTAACCATTCCCATTCAACATCACACTGGAAGTCTAGCTGATACAAAAAAAGAGGAAAAAGAACTAGAAGGCATCTGTATTGGGAAGAAAAAAACAAAACTGTCCCTGTTCTCAGACTACATTATTTTCTATATAGGAAGCCCCAAGGAACATCTAGATTCTTCTAGAACTAATCTTCTAGAACTAATTCTTCTAGAATTCTTCTAGATTCTTCTAGAACTAATAAGTCTGCTTAGCAAAGTCATAGGATACCAGCTGAACCCAAAAATCAATTCTATTCTGGTAGACTAGCAGTGGACAATTGGAAACTGAAATAAAAAAACTTACAATACGTGCCTCCCTCCACCCCAAATGAAGTATCTAAGTATCAACCCAACACATCATACACAGGTTCTATGTGCCAAAAAGTACAATGCTGCTGAAGGAAATGTAAAAGGACCTCAATAAATAGACATGTGATAGTCAGGGGCTGGAAGACTTAACAGAGTAAAGATGCCAATTTTCTCTAAATTGCTCTTTAGAAGTCATGACAGGATTTTCATCATTGTTGATATAGGCAAGCTGATTTTAAAATTTGCATGCAAAGCCGAGGAGCTAGAATCGCTAAAACAATGTGGAAATAAAAGAATATTGTCTAAGGAATCGAATTATTTGATTTGAAATCTTGCTGTAAAGTTACTATAATTAAGACAGTTTGGCCCAGATAGCCAAAGCGAAGTTGAAAAAGAAAACCAAAGCAGGAGGCATCACGATCTCGGACTTTCACCTCTACTGCAAAGCTGTAATCATCATGGCAGTATGGTACTGGCACAAAAACAGACTGGTGAATAGAATAGAGAACCCAGAATTGGACAGAACCCAGAATTGGACCCACAGGTGTATGGCCAACTAATCTTTGACAAGGCAGGAAAGAGCATCCAATGGAAAAAAGACGGTCTCTTTAGCAAATGGTGCTGGGAAAACTGGACAGCGACATGCAGAAGAATGAACCTGGACCACTTTCTTACCCCAGACACAAAGAGAAACTCCCAATGGATGAATGACCTAAAGGTAAGACGGGAAGCCCTCAAAACCCTAGAGGAGAAAACAGGCAACGACCTCTTTGGCCTCAGCGGCAGCAGATTCATGCTTGACGTGTCTCCGAAGGCAAGGGAAATAAAAGCCAGCTTCCGCCTGGCCATCTCTGAAGTCATGAGCCCCCATGAAGCCACCCCGGGGGATAGGGAGAGATGCTTGAGGTGTCCTACCCGTTCTAGTTCCCAGGTGTTCTGTCTCTTTAGCTTGGCACCCGCTATGGGAATGAGCTAGCCTTCAGATGACTCCAGGCTCAGCTGTCCGTCGCAACCGTATGAAGAGCCTGAGTGGGGACCACTTGGCTAAGTCCCATTAATCTTTGGAAGCGATAATGGAATGGTCATTGGTGTTTTAAGGTGGGGTGGGGGGGAGGTGTTATATGCATCACAGATAAGTGGAAAATCATTATTTTTCAAATCATTTTAAGCTAGCTCAAATCCTTTTAGGTACCAGGTAGAGTGGAACCAATGAAGTGACACAGGAAATAGACAATGATTGAGATAATAAGCTATGATGTTGTAAAGGCCGAGCCTCACCTGGCTCATGGGTGGATGGTGACGTTAGAACCTATGCTTGGTCCCAGCCATAGTCCTATGCCAAGCTACCGCACCCAGGGACGGAGCTTCCCCCTCCTAATTCCTGGCCTTACTAAGGGGCACGTTAAATCCTTATTGAAAGAAAGAAAGAAAGAAAGAAAGAAAGAAAGAAAGAAAGAAAGAGAAGGAGGGCGGGGGGAAGGAGAGAGGGAGGAAGAAAGAAAGAGACAAAAAGAAAAAAGAGAGAGATACAGGAAAAAAGAAAGAAAAGTAATGAAAGAAAGAGAAAGGAAAGAAAGAAAGAAAAAAAGGAAGAAAGAAAAAGAAAGACAGAAAGAAAGAGAAAGGAAGGAAAGAAAGAAGAAAAGTAATGAAGAAAGAAAGAAACAAAGAAAGGAGGAAAGAAGGGAAGAAGGAAAAAGACACACACACTCCATATATTTACATATAGTTAATGTACGTAACCAGCCACGCAAGAGCTAAGACCCCAGGCAGGGTCAGTGAGAACACACACAGCTCAGCAATAAGAACTTGCTGCCTCCAGGGCTAAGGGACAGGAGAGTAGATGGCATTGCAGAGTCCAGGGCTCAGGGACGTCGTGTAGAAGCCACAACCTTGGACAAGGCAAGGAAGCCTGGGAAGCGGTTTATAGAGGTCGGTGCCCTGCGAGACACAACAGAACAGGGGGAGAAGTGTGGGGTGGGAGATCGAATCTTCCATGCAGACAGAGCGAATGACCAGGCTGGAGGGTCGTCACAGTATCTGCCGCATGGAATCCTCGGTAAAGGGCTATCTGAGTTAACAGAAGAACACTTGGAACTTACTTATAAAGGACAGCTGCTATTCCTAGGAAGGAATTATAACACCCCATCGACCGAAACGGGAAGCAAAGCGAGGCTTCCAGAAGCTGATCGATTTGTCATACAGCTAGGAATGTCTTTATACCAGGAGAAACCAGACACGATGGAAGAGAGTACAAAATTGGAAGAGTACAAAGTGAAACACGGATGGTTTAACGGAAGGGGACAGAGGTTGCAAGATTGATGGGAGGAGGAGGGAGGGCCAGGTCTGGGGACATTGTCTTGTCTCACGGCAAGAGCAGCCTGGTCTGGAGATGACCGCTGGGGGTCACTTTTTCCTCTCTCACCACCGTTGGGCTTACGACAACAGCCTCTGAGCATCACTGATATTTTAGAGGCGGGGGGGGGGGGGGGCGGGGGGGATCTAATTTGGTGACCTCACGTCACACACGAGGAGCAGTTGGAAAGATGCCTCTCCTTCAGCCCAACCCTTTCCAAGCTTCCCCGGGAAGAGGTCACTTTGGGATCTGGGATGTCTTCCTGGGCATAGTTCTCCTACAGATCTAGCTTGAGTAGAGGAGGTGAAATTCTCCATAAGCACCAAAGGGTGACGATCAAAGGACACGGGCTCCAGAGTCAGACTGCCTCAGTCCAGATCTTAACTTCTGTAGCAACCAGACGCTGCAACCGTGGGCAAGTCCCACTCTCTCGGCCTCCAGTTCTAGATCTGAGAAATGGGAATAAAGTAGTTAAGTGAGCTAGCGCGGGCAAAGTGCTTGGAATAGCCTCTGGTCAGGAGAAACGGCTCCATGAACGAAGGAGGAAGGGGAAGAGACTCTGAGCAGCTGCACGTTGATGGGGGCGGGTGTATCAGTTACCGCCCCTAATATGCCACGTAACAAACACAGAACCCGGCGACTCAAATACGGAAAGCTTTTAGTTCGTTCATGGACCTGGTGGTCGGATGGGTGGTTCCGCTGGGCTGGGGTCCCTCAGGCGTCTTGCTCAGGTGACCAGTCACCTGCAGGCTGATTTCGCAGCTCTTGGCTCCCATTTTGGGAGTTGGCGGGCTCTGGGTCAATCTAGGATGGCTTCCCCTCCGCTCCATGTAGCCAATAGGCTAGCCCAGGCTTGTTTCCTGCCGCTATGGCACCGGCGGGGTTCTGGAGCAGTCTTGGGAGGCCTAGCCTTGGAGCTGGCCACTTCTGCCACGTTCTCTGGGCCAAAATGTGTCACAGCTTGAGCCCAGATTCCACACGCTGAGATCCTAACTCCTCGTACTCAGAATGGGACCATATTTGGAGAAAGTGTCTTTATTAAGCAGGTGATTTAGGTAACATGAGGTCATGTGGCTTATGTCCTCATAAGAAGAAGAGATCCAGGAGTGGGAGCACCTGGGTGGCTTATGTGGTTAAGCGTCTGATCCTTGAGTTCAGCTCAGGTCATGATCTCACGGTGCGTGGGATCAAGCCCCGAGTCAGGCTCTGTGCTAACAGCTCGGAGTCTGCTGGGGATCCTCTCTCTCCCTCTCTCTCTCTCTCTGCCCCTACCCCACTTGCTCTCTCTCTCTTCAAATAAATAAACTTAAAACAAACAAACAAAAAAAAGAAGAAGAATAGGAGATTAGGACACAGACATGTCCAACACGGAAAAGAAAACCATCTGCGAGCCAAGAAGAGAAGCTTCAGAGGAAGCCAACCCTGCTGAGACCTTGATCTTGGACTTCTGGCCTCTAGAACCGTGAGACCGTAAATTTCTGTGGTTGAAGCCATGCAGGCTGTGGTCCTCTGCTATGGCAGCCTGAACAGACTAGCACAGATTCTGGTAGAATCTTCTACCTCTGGAGGTGAGAAATTACGGTAACGTCGCAAGCAACGTGTTTCCGGGGAGGTGTGAAAAATGGGGGTATTTTTGCCATCACCTTCCTGCGCCTAGGGACGGCGGTGGGTAGCTGAGCCTATAATCAATGTGGCAGAGTGATGGGTTGGAAACCGGGGGGGCTTGACTATCCTTCCAGCTCCGCCTTCTCTGGGCCTCAGTTTCCTCAACTGTGGATCGGGTCTTGCAAGGATGCCCCCGCCCGCCGACCCAGGTCTGACAGCCGAGCCTCCAATCCCAAACTGGGATCCTGCCCACCTCTCTGCCTGCCCAGCTCCAAAGTGGGAGTGAGGAGAAGATGTTCCTTCACCTGCCCCAGGGGCACCCCTCTCGGGGGACTTCAGCCCCACCAATAACTGCCTCCTGCTTTACAGACAGAGCGCACCTGCCAGGGAATGTTTACCTACAAGTGCCTAACAGGGAGAAGCTGTGCTCAAAAGCCCCGCGTAAAGGAAAAAGCAACAATGGTATCTTTCTTGTTATCTCCCGGACTAGTCCCCTTCCCCTTGGGAGGGCAATTTAATGAGTATGGATTTGGGGGAGCTTTGTTTGTGGCCTTTGGAGAATTTGGCTGACAGGAATGATAAGAAGGGGAAACTCAGACAAGCAAGAATTAATGAAATCCCAGCAAAAAAAAAAAATAGCTATTAAAGAAGGAGGGGTGCCTGCGGAGAGGGCGTACTTGGCAAATCTGGAAACACATCCATCAGGTGACCTGGAGGAAACGAGCACCGGGGGGGGGGGCCGGGAGCGTTCCCCCAGCAAACCTGGCAGAATCCTTAATCCTGTGACATCGTGGATGGAGGAGACGAACCAGCCAGAACCTTTGAAAGAGCAACAAATGGAAATCAATCCTTCCATAATAATAATAATCTGAGCTCTTGATGTCTGCCAAGCACCGACCTACGTTTTTTAAAGTGTGTGAACTCACTGCGCTCTCACAGAAGTCCTAGGAGGTAAATAATGAAATGCTTTTATCACTCGTTTTACAGACAAGGCAAGAGGGAGTACAGGGGAGATTGATTGTCGCGCCCAAACTCTCACAGCTAATAAGTGATAGAGCTGCCCTTGAACTTGGGCAGGCTGTGTCCAAAGGCCAGATTTTAACTGCTTTTGCTGTAGAGTCTCCCCATTTTCTGGAGGCTGCTATGTGAGAGACGGAAAAATGGCTTATTTTACAGACGGGGAAACCGAGGCCCCGAGAGGGCTCCCAGTGACACCAAGGGTCTGTGGTGTGCTTGAAATGCGACATGCTTTTCCACCTGCGTGCCTCATCCTCTTTGTCCACCTGGCGAGCTCCTACCTACTTGCCAAGGTTCTCGAATGCTGCCTCCTTTGGGAACTTTCCACGCTCACCTCGGGCTGATCAGACTCTCACGGGCAGGATAGCATGTGTCCTCATTAGAGTGTTTTGCATAGGCAGTATTTTCTTTCTTTCTTTCTTTCTTTCTTTCTTTCTTTCTTTCTTTCTTCTTCCTTCCTTCCTTCCTTCCTCCCTTCCTTCCTTCTCTTTCTTTCTTTCTTTCTTTCTTTCTTTCTTTCTTCCTTTCTTTCTTCTTTTCCAGAATCAAAAAAAAAACACCAAAATTACATAAGTAAAGGTTTTGAAGTACTCATGTTCCCATGAACTAGAATTTATGTTTGTTAACATTCTGCCATAGTCACTATATCTTCTTAAATAAAAGAACTCCAACAAAGCAAATAAAATGGAGGTATTATTTTTTTTTTCTTTTATTAAAGAGAGAGGATATTACAGGTGAAGTTGAGCCACCACACCTGCCACCTACGTTCCTTCCTTCTCCACTGGCATGAATCTATTGAGCGTCTTAAGGATTTCTTTTTAAATTCAGATACATCTCGGGCCGCCTGGATGGCTCAGTCAGTGAAGTGCCTGACTCTCAGTGTCGGCTCGGGTCGTGATCTCACGGTCTGTGAGCTCGAGCCCCGTATCGGGCTCTGCACTGACAGCACAGAGCCTGCTTGGGATTCTTTCTCTCTCTCTCTCTCTCTCTCTCTCTCTGACCCTCCCCCACTCACGAGCTCGCTCTCGCTCCAAAAAATAAATAACTAAGCATTAAAAAAAATTGTTTTTAAATCCACATACCTCTATTTACCAACCCGCGTGCACGTGAACTATAACTGACATTCGGAAAAGAACCCATAAAGCAGGGACGTGCAGGTGGACCAGGAATGGATAACCACCACCAACGACAAAAATCAGTACCGCGAGTGCCTCAGAGGCTCACTGCACTTCCTTCCTGATTGAAATCCCTCCCTTGCACCACCTGTAGATTCTCAGTATAATTTAGTTTTTCCTGCTTTTTGAGCTTTGCCTAAATGGCATTGTTCAGTAACTATTCTCTTGTGTCTTGCTGCTTGGGCTTAACCCGTGACGGTAAAGCATTGTTGCCTGCATCGTCTGGAATTGAACGATACACCTTAATTTCTGTCCCCGTTTCTCAGGTGATGGGAATTTGGTGTGTCCCCAGTTCGAGGCCACTGTAAGCACCACAGAGCTACAGACGTTCTTGCTCGCGTCTCCTCGGGCACACGGCACGTTTTTCTAGGACCGTGCCTCGTGGAAGAATTGGTCGGTCAGAGGGCAGGGGTAACCCTAGTTGCCTTGCATGACACTAAATTGTTTTCTAAGAGCTGGAACTCCTAACCATGGTGTCAAGCTGCCTTACCAAACGCATGCGTTGAAGGAATCGATGGTTTTGGGGAAAAAAACGACATAACGAATCCAAGGAAGGGATCGCATTAACTAGAATCCAAGCATCTGTCTGCTGAAGTCTGCGTCTCCCTGTGGCACGTGCGGGCTCAGGACCCTGGAAATGGCTGGAATCAGCTGCTCCAGAGGGTTGTAAGGCGCCCATCGCACTCTTCCAACTCTCCGCCTGGACGGCGTCTGCTGACAAAGCAGAAGGATAGGTGTTACCAGTGACGTGGGCTTTATCTCCTCTGCACTGGGTGGCCCTGCCTCGGTTTCCCTTTTGCTTTGCCGGGACTCCTGAGGACCTAGAATGATGGTCGTGAGCCAGACCCCAATGTCCTCTTGGGGACTGCTCTGGTACACACCCATTCCACCTTCATCCACAATATCAGGTGGACCCCATCAGGGTCCCCCTGAACGACCGAGAAACCCCTTCATTATTCCGCTCAATATGTCAGCCAGGGCTGTTTACAGATCCAAGGAGTCTCTTGCCAAATGTACAGCCTGCTCCCCAGGCTTTCATGTTATAATGAAATGAAGAAGCAAGACATCTTAATATCCTATTCAGTGAGAAAGTGAGATTCCCCCCCCCCGCCCCACCCCTCCTCTCTTAATAGATAAATTAATATCATCAAACATGCTGAAAAGATCCTTTATGAATACAAGTCTCTTGCCAAAAAAAAAAAAAAAAGTTTATTATAAACCTAAAGAAATTTGTTTCAACTTGGTTAAAAGCCCTATTCTCAGCCACGAATTCGGTTCCCACTTTTTTTTTTCCCTCCTCTTCAATTAATTTCACACTAATCCATTTCTTTATCAGACGGTGGAGTGGATGCAGTAGACTGAGTGATGAAGATAAGGGCCAGTGGAGGTGTTTGGCTCTGTAATTTCATCCTTGAATTTTGTGATTACTAACAGGACAACTTTTTTAATTTGCTCTTTTGTCTGGATTCCCTGGCTGGCAATCTGCTCGGTGAGCCCGGCTTTTTAATCAATCACCTAGATAATCAAATGTCACTGGCTATCTGCTCCGTGTAATTACTTTTGCAATTAAAAATCAACCTCAAGTTGCCTCATCTAATTAGAGGGATGGGCAGATTTTCATCTAGATTGATTTTTTAATAAATATTGACTTAAAATGCCATAATCTCATCATATTCTTTCATTTTCTTTGTACCAAAAATCAAACAAATGGAAGAATTAGCAAGCAGAAGGAATCGTGGGACTTCAAAAGCTTCTGGTTCAGACACACAAAACTATGCTGTACAGAAGCCCAGCTTAGCCAGCCTAATAACAACACTCAATGGTTTCCACCTTTTATTGGAAAAAGGAACAAAGCAATTCAATGATTATATTTCACACTAACATTGTTGCAAGTGCAGAGTGTTAAGAGCTTCTAATTTCATTTATTGCGCTGCCAGGGACAATCGTTTCTGTTAATGCTCTTATTTCTTTCAAAGCAATCTCACATTTGCTATTAGAATTTTTAGCATTAAGGGGGAAAAAAAATGTAGTATGTTTCCTACTGGAGCCGCCGCCCCTGTGAGTTTTCTTAAATACACCAATGCCACTCCTAGGCAGATAATTTTCTTGTTTTTGCTGTCTTGTATCTTTTACGTCTTGTAATTAAAACATTGTCAATAACACAGTTCGTTGCTTTTTGGTTGTAGTGGCTGATGTTGAACACGGAGAATCCACAATCTGGTAAGGGATTACCTCCAGGAAAATAACACACTTTGCTCAGAGAACAATCGGCCCGAGATGAAATGTAATGGTATCTTGTGTGCCTGTTTAAAAAAAAAAAAATCATGTCGGTGACCCCGACAGAATTCCATTTAAACCTCAGCTGATTGGGGAGATGATGAAGAAGTAATAATCCTTCTAGCATCCTTGCTTTATTCCGGCACAAAGAAGGTATTTCTGTCTCCTTGTGCGTTCACACTATAAGGCAGGAATAGCGGAATGCCCGCATCTGATTGCACAATTCAAAAAAAAAAAAAAAAAAGCCATAGAAAATAGAATAGAAAAAAAAAAAAAGCCATAACTAAGGCAAGTCAAACTTTTGTCTCTCGTTGGTGGCAAGACAAACAGGGGAGTAAGGACAGACCCAAACAAAAGAACCAAGAACTATGAGAAAGACAACAGTGATGTCACTCCAGGCCTCCCTCTGCCAGGGAGAGAAGTTGCCGCCTGTGTGAATATGTCATCTGTAATGTCTGCCATACTCCTAACTTAGCATCCCGACCAACAGTTCCGGAAAGGGTACTCCTGGGCCTATCAGTCCCAAAAAGCATCGCCCCAAAAATGAGGGCTCTGTGGTCGAGTCAGTTTCAAAAAAACCCACACCATTCTCTACCTCCTAGCTGGAAAGAAAAAAATACGTTGCAATCCTAGAAAGTCTCTGAGAAGTCCTGCAAACAAAGAAGGCTGTTTGGCTCAGAAATTATCAAATTTATTTCTCCTTCGACTGTCCGTTCTATTTATCTATCTATCCGTTTATCTATACCAATCAATCAATCAATTATTTATTTATTTAGGGGTACCACGTAGAAACAGTCTTTAAGTACACATTTTGGGAAACGCTGGTTTTTGCACAGCACGCGCACAAAATCTCCTTTCCGGCACCACCTGCCTCTCTGGGGGACGAAACTTGTCTTCTGGATGCCTCACTGATTATGCTTCCTGAGTGCAAAGTGATGTCTGAGTTTGCTCATGGCCATTTCCAGGGACCTACCGAAAACGAGGCAGGCAGTGGGCGACCCTGAGCTTTTTTGCAGCCGGTTCTGGCCAGAGGGGAAGTTCTCCCAAGAGTGTGCTTCCGCATCATCAAGCCTCACGCAGGTGGCAAGGGTTGTCCGGGTGCCCGCTTCTGTGGGGAAGCTCCACCAAGGGTTCGAGAAAGTAATCGGGAGAGAGAAAGGGAAGGGGCGCGAGTGAGACTAGTTGTTTATCGCACACTTCCCGCGTGGCAGGCGCTGGGTTACAGATTCTGCCATCAAATGACTTCGCATTTAGCCACTACAGGAGCCCTGTGAAGTGGGCACCACTTGGGTAATTATTCTCCCCCTAATAACAGACGAGGCAACTGAGGGTTCCCAAAATGAAGTGCTCTTGAAAGGCGAGGGAGCTGGGAATTGGCAGAGTGGAGTCCCAGACCCATGTCTGAAGGCCACACGACACTTGGGGCTCTGAACTTCATCTCCTAGGAGGAAGCCTGGGGACAGGAGACGGGGCTGCAGGCCAGGGGATTGTTGCCGCAGCAGAAGAGACATCATTGCGAGGCTGGGGATCACAGTTCACCCGTGTCACAAACCACTCCCAAACTCGGCGTGGCCCAAGCAATCGGCTCTCGAGTCTGCAGGTTGACTGCGGGACTCTTCTGGTCTCCCCTGGACTAACTCACGAGGATGCGGGCAGCCGTGGGCTGGGTAGGGGACTCTGCCAACGTTGGCCGGCTCTCTCCCTCGTTTCAGGGCTCGCTGGCTGCCATAGCTCCAGGATGGCCTTGGCCTGCACAACCGGGCAATGTGGCTCCGCTCGGCGAGCCATAGCTTCCAACACGCGGGCCTGGGGGGGCTGGCGTGGAGAAGGCAGAAGATGAGGAAACGCACAAGCACGTTTCACGCCTCTGCTCGCTTTGTGTTTGCGGACACCTTCTCGACCAAAGCAAGCCACACAACCAAGCTCAGGGTCAAGGGGCTCCCACGGAAATAACGGAACGAAGGGCATAGATCCAGGGAGGCCGAAGGCTCGCGGAGGAGGCGTGGCCTGATTGCCAAACCGAGGCTGCCAATTGACCAGAACTCATTTCATCCGACCGTCGGCTGCACGGGATGTCTCATCTGTGCCACACCGAGGCCCGAGCCCCGACTTTCTCCCTGGGCTGCCGTGGGGCGGGTTGCCTCGTACCACTGAATGATGCACTCCCCCTTCCGGAAAGATCAGCCAGTGCCTGGAGGCTGGCCTTCAACAGGCCCACTCAGGAGCCCGAGTGAAGCTCTACAGAAATACGAAGCCTAGGGTACAAACTCAGACGGCAGCAGAAACACTGAGTAAATGAAACCGAATTCCCTGAGCGCAGGCACACTTTTGTTCATACGTAAAATACAGAGAAATAGTCTTTTAAGTCAACGTGGAAATACGCCCTCTACTGTTTTCCTTAAAACGTGGTCCCTCTGGGGTCTGAATGTTGCTTTCCACTTTCGTTAGTATCGTGGTTGTCGTGGTGTATTTCCTCCACCCTAGGAAAGAAGAAATACAGACACGAGGACAAATGGCCGTTATTAGTCGGTGTTGGTGTTGGGCACCGATAGAGGGTGGCGGAGACTGTGACACGTGGACAAGCACTCGGTTCGTGTGGACGATTCATCTGCTTCGTGGGAGCCACCTCTGGCTGGGGGCTGGGGGGGGCCGGGGGAGCCATCTCTCATGGCTTCATTTTCTTTTTTTTTTTTTTTAATTTTTATTTTTTTTCAACGTTTATTTATTTTTGGGACAGAGAGAGACAGAGCATGAACGGGGGAGGGGCAGAGAGAGAGGGAGACACAGAATCGGAAACCGGCTCCAGGCTCCGAGCCATCAGAGCCTGACGCGGGGCTCGAACTCACGGACCACAAGATCGTGACCTGGCTGAAGTTGGACGCTTAACCGACTGCGCCACCCAGGCGCCCCTCATGGCTTCACTTTCAAAAGAAGCTACAAATCTGGATTTTGATACGAACTCTTGGAGGGTGGCCCTCAGTTAATGAAAGGAACATGTAGACCAAAGGAAATGCATTTGTGGCCAGATCTAGCCCATGGGGCACTGGTTTTCAGTCTCTGGTCTGAAGGACTCCATCGCACTGATAGGGAAACTGAGGTTCAGAGATGGGAAAGGCCTTGCCTGAGGTCACAAATAGTCCATTTCAGAGATTTATTCACTTAAAAAAATGTTTAAATGTTTATTTATTTTTGAGAGAGAGAGAGAGAGAGAGAGAGAGCTGGGGAGGGGCAGAGAGAGAGGGAGACACAAAATCCAAAGCAGGCTCCAGGCTCTGAGCTATCAGCACAGAGCCCGACGCGGGGCTTGAACTCATGAACCATGAGATCATGACCTGAGCGGAAGTCGGACACTTCACCGAATGAGCCACCCAGGGGCCCCGTCAGAGATTTCACTAGCATCAAACTCCTTAGATTGTCTCATGGCCTGGCCTTTGATACTTTCCCAGCCTTAGTTTCCGGAAGTTCTGTCTTTCTCAGTTATGCAAGTATCCCTCAAACCGACCTCACCATTAAAAAGAGAAGCTAAATGCTATTCCCCCTTCAGCAATCCCAAGCCTTGCTCAACTCCCCAAGGATAACCCAGGCAGCAACCCCAGATGCACCAAACTCCGAAGCCAGCGCGGTGCTGGGACAGGAACCCACGGCTTCGGGCCTCCGGCACAGCCCTCCTCCTCCGCCCCTGCTTTGAAGTAAGACTCCTTGCAAAATCAGCAGCCTCTTCAGCAGCCCGAGACACCAACACAGCCGTGACTTTGCTCATCGGGGCCTTTCCCACGTGAGCCTCGGTAAACACGTCCCCGAGAGCACCTGAACTCAATATCAGCCCGGGCCCGGGGATTAGCAGGCAGAAGGGGCCGCAGAAGTGGGATCCTTTATACGTTTTCATATCTCTCCTCTCCAGGAAAACAAACAGCCTCTGCTGAGTCTCAATTGTCCTCTCTGGCCGGGTCTGTGATCATCCTAAGAAGGCAGCCAGCCCATCAGCCATGGAGGCTGTCGTGTGCTAATAATGCAAGATGCTCCTGGAAACCTCCCCATACGTGGTAAGTTAGGTGTGGGGTCCGCTTCGACAAAATGTTCCCTTTCCGCATTCAATTACGGCTCTTTGATAATGATCATTATTATAACGATAATTATTTTTATTGTTCTCACTTCGGTATTATATATCATAAGGCAATCCCCCAGGTTGAATTTATGACCAAATAAATCAGCCGACAAAGGAGAACAGCCTTGCCTTGTTCGGTATAATATTTTAGTTGTATTTGCATTTGGAGGAGGATTTGTGGCGAGCTGAAGGATTAAATCCCATGAAATCATTATACAAATTTCAAAATGTCAAGTGCTCTGATGGAGATTATGATTTTATCTTCTTATTTTGACAGGAAACCGCGTGTGGCCACCTCTGTCTTAGAACAAGCGAGGAAGGGAGGCCAGGGGAGACCAAAGAAAGATAGAGGCACTTGCAAGTTTCCTGATCAGCTGTCTTTTTATTCTGCTCGCTTGTACGACAGAGCGTAATAGACATTTTCCTTTGCACAAAATAATAAAAGCAGTACTTATCGCGCGGTGCCTCCAGCCAGTGGCAAAAGGAAATTAGAAAAGTCCAATGAAGCTGAGAAGTAATTAATCATCATACAGTGGGGCCTGTCAAATCAGAAGGGTCCTTCCAGCTGATAATGCTCCCCAACTCAATTTAGACTGATAGAAATTAGAATTTTTTTTCTCCTCTGGCAAAAACAAAAAGACTCTGGAGTTAGCACAAACGTGGCCAGCTGTTGGCTTTCTTGACTGCCTGACCCATTTCCAGCGATGTCTGCATCAAGTTTAACTCAAGCCAAAATTGAGGCAACGCCGTTTACTCCTCAAGGCAAAGGGGAATCAAAACTATACGGTTTTAAGACGCACCCCGCCCACCGCCGCCTTCTTTTTCCCCTCCGCCCTCGCCGTCTAACCCCGGCTAGGTAAGAAAAATTAAAGTTTGGGTCTATTGATCAAGTCAGCTGATCTCCCTCCCCATAGAGCTGTGGGGAGGGAAGCCTTTACCACCGTCTATAATGAGGCCAGACTCTTTGGAGATCGAGGAGAACAAATAAAATGGGTCCAGTAGAAAGCGCTGAGGGCTCCAGGCAGACCAAAGAGGATAGCCACCTGCTTTCAGAGGTTCTTGAGCTCTGGGGGGGATGGGGAAGATGGCAGTCGCTCGACGGAAGACATCTGCCTCTTGGAACAACGTAAGCAGTTTACCCCACAGTCCGCTGCTTCCCCCACTCACCACCGGCACTAATCCTGGTCTCACCGTGATCCAAAGGGCCAGGTCGTATTTTTACTGCCTCCTCCAGGTACTCCTGAAGGTGAGGGTCTCTAAGAGGCCAGGGCGGGGATCTTGAATTCAAATGTCTGCGGACCCTGGGATGGAAAGGACGTAGGCGAAGCTGGCAGAGGCTGAACAGTAGGGAATGGTGGGGACTGTGGCCAGTTGGAGCTGGTCTGTCTTTCCCGAAGCAAATAGCCTTTACTTGCCTCTAAGGAATCATTGTCGAGGGACCGTTCATACACTACGTTGACGGGTCTTCTGATTGGCCACAATAAGCTTCAAGTCTAGAATTTAACATAACGTCTTCTAGTTTTTGAATATAGGCAACTCATGAAATGAAGAAAAAAAAAAATACGTGAGGGCATCCACCATCGCCTACCACTTGTGGCTTTGGTCTACAGTAAAGTGACGGCCTCAGCAGACACCGTGTTTCAGACGAGGCTTTGGGTCCTGCGGGGCCGGGCTTTGAATCCTGGCCCCACCCTCGGCAGCAGTGAGCTGCAAATCGAACAGCTTCGCTGTTACTACCTCAATTTCCTCATCGGTCAAAAGCGGGCCACAATCAGTACCTACCTTATAAGCTGGTGAAAAACGCAGTGCCCAGCCCAGCGCTGGCACACGTCAGCGTCCAACTCAGGGCAGCTGTTCATTGGCTCATCACCCTGAGCCAACCACTCACCCTGCCTCCATTTCAACACGGTCTCCAGATACCCCGCTACGGATACCCTGTCCCCTTAGCACTCACACGGACTTTTTGTTACCTCCTCACTTGGAACTTGCTATCCCGATACTAGTGATTTCCTTCCATTTGAGAGGCAAAGCAGGAACCCACCAAGTTGTCAGAATCATGGGATTTCAGATTCAGCAGTTGCTCAGAGCAAGCCTATTCTTATGTGGGAACCATAAGGGTCACCACCCCCCCCTCCCCTCCCCCAGTCAACATGGCCGCGCTCTCGCTCTCGGTTGCATTGTCTTGCTTACCATCTGAGGCCTGGGGGCGCAGGTTAACTTAGAGGGCAGTATGGTGACTCAGAGGAAGATAATTTCCCATACGTGGTATTCACCTAGTGAGCCTTGGGTGCCAAAGGTCTCAGCGATACCCACTCCTTTGGCTTCCTTCACGACTGATGGCGGAAAAACCACCACATTGGTGACAACCACCATGGCCGACAATCACGGCCATGTCTTTCACATCGTGATAGCAACACCGCATGGTTAAATGTTTCCATCCCCTTCTTACCGATGAAGAAACTGAGGTTCCGAGAGGTGAAGTAACTCGCCAAAGGCCACACGGCTAGCGTGCGCCAGAACTAGGTTCGGCCACATTCACAACTCATGCTACCTCCGCCATTTTACTTTGGGGAGAACACCCTGGTGGGTTGTCTTTCTCCACTCTCTCGACTTCTTTCTTTTACGGTCCTGCTCATCCACTCACTCACTCACCCAATATTTACAGAGTGCCTGCTCTGTGCCAGGCTTCTCCTTAGGAAGTCCCAGTATGGTTTCCAGCCATAGTAACCAATGGACTGTGGGGCCTCGGGGAAGAGCGGACGGGAGCCAGGCCTTAGGGTCCCCTCCGAGGCAATTCATAGCAGCTGGCACTGGGGCTCCGCTGCTGTCACGGAGACTCGCCAATGCAGACACCCAGTGCACAGAGCACATACAGATACAAACATCTGACAAGAGTCCTGAGGAGTGGCCCCCAGCTCCGCTCCATGTGCTGGATCGGAGCTCGGCTGCCTCTCCAGTTGCCTTGTCAACCCCATAGGGAAGAGGTCAGCAAACTTATTTTGTAAAAGGCAGACAGTAAGTGGCTTTGGTTCTGCCACTTACCTGGGCTCTGTTACAACTCCGCAACTCCCAAGCAAGAGCAGTAATCAAATGGTGGGCGTGGCCAGGTCCTGGGGGGGGGGGGGCTGGATTTGGGGTGGAGTTTGCCGACCCAGCCCCAGGGCATTGCCTTTGCCTGCTGAGTCTCCACCTAGACCAGGTTCCAGCCAGCCCAAAGTGGCACGCCTGATGTGTTAAAGCCCGGAACTCGAAAGTGGCACACATCGCTTGGCTGATGTTTGATTGGCAAAAAGGAAGCGGGTAGCCAACAGTCCGCTGCAAGGGAGTCTGGGTAATACAGTCTAGTTGGGCCGAAGGATCAAGGGAGAGCATGGACTTCGTGTGGACAGGGTGCAGATCTCGCCGCAAACCTTAGCCAGAGCCAGGGAGTCTGCAGGGACAACGATGCTCTTTCCTCAGTGACAGATGCCCTCTGCCACCCTTCTGGTCCCACGTTCGCCTGGGGCTCATGAAGCCCATTTGGAGACTGCAGGTGAGTGTCGTGCAGCCATGCAGCTCTCATTTAAGAAATCCTTATGATGCTGGGACGCCTGGGTGGCTCAGTCGGATGAGCGTGCAACTTCAGCTCAGGTCATGGTCTCAGGGTTCGTGGGTTCGGGCCCCGCTACTGGCTCTGCGCTGACAGCTCGGAGCCTGGTGCCTGCTTGGGATTCTGGGTCTCCCCCTCGCTCTGCCCCTCCCTGCTCACACTCTGTCTGTCTCTCTCTTTCAAAAATAAACACTAAAAAAAGAAAAAGAAAAAAAGAAAGAAATCCTTATGATTCTGATCACCTGAGCTGTGAATTACATTCCAAACGAGTCTCATTTCACTATAGGTCCTTTCAAAAAGCCAGCTAGGCTTGAGCATGTAGGGGAAAAAAACGATATTCACAGTTTCTGCTTGTAGGCGAGGAGTGATGGATGCGCGCTGCTTTTTTCAGACTCAGTCTGTTCTCCAGGGCTGCTCCTGCCCTAGCAGAACGAGCTCCAAAGAGTCCTGAGAAGACGCTCTCCATTGGGTGCCCTGGCATCTGGGGCCAGCTACCCCTCCGGGCACCGGATGTCTGAGAAGTACACACAGAACTTTCCTCTAATAGCACCATAGATGAGATATGGGAGGCAGAGTCCCTCAGCCTCCATCCAAACTGCCCTGGGGCTGGTGGAGAATCTGGAGGCCCAGGGTGTGCAGAAAAGAGGGAGGAGGACCTCCAGGCTCTATTTCCCGCCGGCCCTGCCCCTCTGGTCCAGGAGACGCTTGGTGAGGCAGCACAGCCGGCCTTTGGGAGTGCAGAGCAATAGCACGCACTGAATTTTCCCTCCATCCATCCTTGAGGGGACGAGGGCGCGGGCACGACCTGTGGGAAATCCTGCCCGTGAAGGGACCCGCGTACCTGTCACCGGGGTATTTGTCCAAGACCACAGGGTGGAGAACCACGCTCAGAGGCACTGCTAGCTCTCTGAAAACAACCTCAAAACTCCCTGCACGTCAATAATAATGATAACGATAATAATAATCATAGTCCCGGCCAAGGCTTTATGGGTGCCACAGGCCATGTGCCATTCAAACTCATTTAATCGCCACGTCAGCTCCACGGGGTGGTGCCGTTACGGCCCCCACGTTACTGACGAGCAAACTGAGGCACAGAGAGGTTATGTGAACGGCCTGAGGTCACACAGCTGGGACCCGCCCCCCACCAGAAGTCAAGCCCAGGCAATTTGGTTTTGAGCCCAGGTTCTCACCACGCTTTACCATGTCTTGCTGCCTGAACTTAAGAAGCCTCCGTCAAAAATACGGCCCATCTCGTTGGGTTTTGAGGGAGAGACCAGCCTGCCTGAGAGTAACCCGCACTCCCACTGCCGTCAAAATCTCCATTTTCTCCTGGCTTGTTTACAGACTGGGTGTTAGAGCCTAATAAATGGGAGGATTTTGAAAAGGTCCTCAGGATAGCAGAGCCAAGCTAAGCAAACGGCTCGTGTACACAGCCCGGGCGAGATGAAAGGCCCTGGCCGTCCAGGACCACTCAGGCCCCTTATCTGCCGCTGGCTGGCCCTCTGTGGGCTCGAGAAAGCCCAAGTGGGTGGCGCTGGCGGAAAGTTCAAAGTCATTTTTGAGCGGATAGCGCAATCAAAAGTTGGCCTATCTGTTGAAATATTTAGGAGAACAAGATATCACGTTGACCCGCCTACACCTGGGACCTTTCTGAATGCCGTTAAACTGGGTTTCAAGCTTGTTTGTAGTCTTAATCTTTAATGGGCTTCTGCGTTTTTCAAAGGGTAGAGTTTGGCACAACAAACCCAGCCTTCCCGCCCCCCCCGCCCCCCAACCCCACCGAGAAAAAAAGATATTTCTTCCCCGTCAAGAGAGGTATGTTTGGTGACCTTCGCCATTCCCATGCCTTCTGGAAATCAAAAGGGAAAAAGACGGATGGTCCTATCTCAGCCTCAGAGTGGTCGAGGTTTCCTTTCTTCAACCCAAAGCGCTAAGATAGGGAGCTGACGCCTGCACCTGACTCCCCCCACCCCCGGAGACAGGCCTTTGAAGAAGACAGGGAACCCAGAAATGAAGCTTCAAGTTTATGGTGAACTTGTTTTTGTCCTGGGGGCCCTGGGGGCTTTGAAACCAAACGGGATTAGTTTACAGAGTGCAGGGCTAACTCTGCAGAAGAAAACTCATCTAGTAGTTGGAAAAAAAGCAGAGGGTTTAGGTAAAAACGGATTATCTTGACTCTCTTCCCTCTAGACCAGGCTGTCCCTGAGTCTTACTGGGACTATATAATGGAGATGATACTGTTAGCATGAGCTCTAAAGATGCAGAGTCTATGTAAGATGTCCACATGGTGCTTAGCATGTAGGAGTAAAACGCGAGTAGCAAAAATAAACAGAAAATGTGGCTTCTTTTGCCTTTCTCCTCCTCCTCCTCCTCTTCGTCCTCAATCATCAGGATGACTTATATGGGTCTACCAAAATGTACCTTCTTCTAGCTTGATGGTGGGAGGGGGTGCTTTGTAAGGTCTGCTCCTAGTTGGTTCAGTGGAGACCCCTGCCGCCTGGGTGGGACTTCCTCCGTCGCAGGGATGAACCGATGGCCAGCTGTCCTCTCCCCAATCCATGAACCGAAAAAGAGAGCCCAGTCGATGACCTTCACATTCCTGTGGGGAATCTAGACCCAGAGCAGGTGCAAAAGCAATGAGGAAAAGTGGCAAGCGTTGTTCAAGATGGGAGCTCCAACCTAGCTGCCATAGTCTTTCCAGGTGGTGGTGATTCCAACAAGTCAGCTACGGGTCACAGGCTATTGCCCACGACGGTCACCTCCACTGCTTACATTTCTCTGGACCTATCTTGTTAGAGCTAGTATGTTTCCGGATCCTGATCCCTCATCTATAAAATGGGGATCATCACAAGATTAATCATCATACTAATACCTAACCCTTGACAGAAGAGTTAATAGGTGCTACGCACGGTGATAAGCAATATTGCTTTTTTTCAAGTTTATTTATTTACGGTCTCTACACCTGACGCGGCGCTCGAACTCACGACCCGGATCAAGAGTTGCACACTCTTCCAAAGGAAGCTGTACGATTTCATCCCAACTTCGTTAGTTAGCACGCCGCTGCAACTTAAAACCGTTGTGTGTTGCCTTTACGTTCCCATCAGTAACCTCGACGTGGAAACAAGTGACCACAACTCAGAGCAGGCCTTCTCTCTGAGGAAGGGACGGATGGATATAATGCAAGAGGAGGTCTACCTACTGTATTGTAAAAATCCATTTCTTAAGCTGGGTGGTGGGTATATGAGCGTCTGTCATGTGACTTTTCAAAATATTTTGGGGGGAGTCTTCAATATTTCATAATTCATTGGTAAAAAGAAACGTGTTGAAATGAAACAAGCAAATGAAATGAAAGTCAGCCTCTTGGAAGGCAGAACCTTCTGGAGAGGAACCCGCTGGAGCTGCAGTGGTCACCTGGGACCCGTGGGACCCCTGGGACACCAATGGGTCAGGAGGGCCGGCTCACCTCGAGGTACAAAAAGCACGCTGCTCGTGGCCACGTGCCCTGGCATGAATTCCAGGCACAGGCAGGGTCAAGATGGGGAGCAGGAAGCCCCTGGATCCACAGAGGTCCCCTCGTGAGTCGAAGGGAAATGATGGACTTACATATTTAATGGGAAGGAAACTGTAGAAGAGTAATAAAAGTATGGTCATGTAGGCAGGTATGTTTGGTGTGTGTGTGTTTAAATCGACACTCTGGAGCTCCTGCTCTGGTACAATTCTTTTGTTAGATCAGGTAATATTTTTGAAAAACAGCATTACAAAAGGTTAAATGTAGAACAGATGTAAGTTATAAAATACAAGCTGATCAAAGCTGAGATTTTGAGACAGATATGTTAGCAAATGATGATAAATCCGTCCCAGTAGGACTGTAAGAAGCAGACAAATGTAACTATGGGAGAGCGAAAGTCAAGGGTTGAAACGGGGGGAAGGGGGGAAGAGTGAAAACAAATGTTGGAACTAATTCCGGGGGGCTCGCGCAGAACATCAATGAATGTGCGCCGAGAGAGGAGACCAACACAACGGACACAATGTCCTCCGTTTTCTTTCAAAGAATAATCAGATTCCTGGGTTTTGAATAATCCAATTATGGATTCCGATCCCAGAGCCTCGGCCGGCTTCCCTTATACCGGGTTCTGACCGTTGCATTCCAACCTGCCGGCTTCTGGTTTAAGGCTTTTAAAACTCGGCTGTCGAATTCGGGCTCCTACCCTTCTCATTAAAGAGCCAGATAATTTATAGTCACATCATTAAACCGCTTCCTTAGCCACCGCGATAAACTTATCATTCGGGGTGGAGGCCGGGGGGGGGGGGGGTGGGGGGAGCGGGGAGGGGGGGTGAGATTTCAACAAAACATTACCCCTGCTTTCTGGGAAGGCAGCAGAGAAACAAAATTAAATAAATCAAGCCTCTCTGTGTCAATAAATGAAGCCCACGAGAAGTCAACTATTTACTGAGGCTTGAGTGAAACAGAAAACATTTAAAGATCAAGAAAGAAAAAAAAAGGAGGTAATTGTTCAGGCTGTCAGCAGGGGACCGCTGTGATAATTTGATCTGAACTCCGCTAACAAATGACCGAGCCGTTCTTCCAACTTTAGTATCTGTTTATGCTCCTACAAATTGAAACCCCGCCGCTCAGCTGCACAGAACAGGGCCCCGTACAATAGCACATCAGCCCGTCGATTAGTTCAAGGTGAGGATCCATCCCAGGCCTCCAAGCCCTCCCGAATATTTTGTCTTTCCCTGCTGGGGTAAAAGGGTGCAGACATATGTAACTAATGAAGAAACAGGCTTCTATGGACTGGAGGTTGAATGGAAAGAATGCAGAACAAAACTATAAAATAATAATGGACAAAGGGGCGGTGAGGATGGGGGTGGGGGAGAGGGAGGACTCTATCCCTCCTCTGCTTACCCAGGCACCACTGCGGCACCGGCATTCCCGCCCCCCCCAAAAGTTTTCAGAATGCAAGGGGGTCTGTTATGTGTGTGATCCCCTAGCCCACGGCTCCGGGCCAGCCATGCCAATGTGCCGAACTGACGTGAGATCAAAAGCCTGATAAATGAGAGGAAAGGGAATGTTTGACCCACTAAACCATATTCTACAAGAATCCCAGGCTTTTAAAGTAATAAGCAAGGCCATAAATTACAATGTCTGGGGTATATTCTGATATATTCTGGTGCACATGAATGCTATTCGTATATAATATTTTTAGAGAGATCTATGAGCCCTTGAATGCATAAGAGTCTAGTTCTCTATTAGAATTCTGCGTCTAGGGTCCCCATTTGGAGAGAAACAACTTATCTTCCTGGGGTTTCAGAAGCTAAAAGGGATAATTAGGTGAAAAAAATATGCTTTAACGAAATGGGAGCAAATTCAAAATGACACCAGACATCCATACACCGCTTTATTGGATCAATAATGAGTCACATTTAGAAAGGGAACTTTGGGATCGAGTGAAAAAAAGAAGATGAATAAATGAGCGTCAGCACTATAGCATAGGGTGAAAACCAGGCTCTGTCGATTGGAGGCCTCTCTCCACCACTTTGAGCTGGGTGATCTCGGTCTGCTCACTGGGCCTCCTCAAGGCTTGGTTGTCTCTCAGCAGTAATAGTGGCTCCTGAGTCCCAGAGCGATTGAGAAGGCAAAAGTAGGTGGGGTGTGTGGGGCACGGCGACCCAACACGTGGTAGGCGTTCAATAAACATTAGGTAACGTTTCGTTGACGTGGTTATTATAACGGTGGCCGAGAGTGTATCGATGGAAGGATGGACAGAACGTTTTGGTTAATCCATCAAAACAAACAAACAAACAACTCTGCTGAGAAATCAGAAAGCTCGTGGAGACAATTCTAAAGGAAGCCACCGCAAACGTTGCCTACCAATTGGATTGTTGCATCGGCCTTTCTTTTGTGCTTCTGCTGTTTTCTGAATTTGGAAACCATTCGTCCCAACCTACTCTGAGGCAACGCTGACAAACTTTCCAGCAGAGGGCACCGGCCCCATTGAAAGTCGGGGAGACCATTTTGAAAATGGCTACCTTAACTGCCCCAAAGAAAACACTCCTGCTAGCCACTAAGACAAAAACATTTCTTTCTGTCCGGGCAAATTTGCCTTCAGACCGAAAGCATCTCAAGATGGCCAACGGTCTTGCCTGCTAGGGTGTTGCCAGATAAAACAACTGCTTCCTAGGACCAAAATAACCCCAAAAGCCATGTGATGAAGAAAGCAATGCCGAAGGAAAAGCCTCCTTAACCTCAAGCCTTTCGTCCTTCAGCTAGTCGGGTCATTCTCAACCAAGGGTGATTTTGCTTCCCAGGGGATATTGGCAGGGTCTAGAGGCATTTGTCATTGTCATACTGGGGAGAGAGAGGGGTTGCCACTGGCATCCGATAGGTAGAGAGTAGGGATGCTGTCGACGTTCTACAGGATGTTTTGGGACAGGCCTCCATAACACAGAACGGTCGGGCCCCGAATATCAATAGTGCCAAAGTTGAGAAACTCTAGACGAGACACAGGCCCGACACTGGTCTTCCCCCTGGCTCAGCTTGGCTGGGGTATGCATTAATGCTGGAGTTGCGATGCTATGGAGTGTGAGTCTCAGCAAATTAAAACAAAAAGTAATCATGCGCAGAAGCGGCTCTTGGCCGACCAAGCTTCACTCAGGGAGGAGACAACACAGGTGCTGAGGTCATGACTTTGGTTTTCCAGTCCCAAACTCCAGAGAGCCCGGCACAATCGGGAGATTGTCCAGCTCTTTTTATTTTCCCAAAGTGGAGAAGTTGATGGCCAGAGACTGAATACTTACGGCTACACTCAGAACCCCCGGGGGATGCTGAATACTCTAGAAATTAACCAGAGATAGTAGGTAGATACATTGCGTGGGAGGAGAGTCCAGAATGGCGTCAGTCCAGGTCCGCGCTTAAATCCCAGCTTAGTCTCTTTTTAACGTTTATTTGTTTTTGAGACAGAGAGAGACAGAGCATGAACAGGGGAGGGGCAGAGAGAGAGGGAGACACAGAATCTGAAACAGGCTCCAGGCTCTGAGCTGTCAGCACAGAGCCCGACGCGGGGCTTGAACTCACGGACCGTGAGATCATGACCTGAGCCGAAGTCGGACGCTTAACCGACCAAGCCACCCAGGCGCCCCCCAGCTTAGTCTCTTAATAATTGTGTCACCTTGGGCAAGTCAGTTAATCTCTCTGGGTCTCAGTTTCTTATCTGCAAAACAGGGTTAACTCCATCCACCTTGCAAGATTGCAGCGAGGATTAAGTTAAATAATGTATCTAAAGTTCCACATTTTTCCCTTCAAGAACGAAATCCATGCATCAAAGCGCCCAGTAGATGTGGACATTCCATGTTAAAGTTCAGCAACGTTTTCTGAGCCTTCAGTAGGAGCCGTGATTCGCATTGATGACCTCACTTTTGCCTTCTACTACAATCCCTATTTTACAGATGGGTAAACTGAGTGGCAGAGGCAGGGTTTGAACCGTCGCGGTCAGATGCCAGAGCCCACACTCATAACCTCTACCCCACCTGCCACACTGAAAGAGGTCAGGGCTGCAAGAAATAGCAGAGATCATTTGGACAATCTTTCTAATTTCTCAGATGGACAACTGAGTCCCACAGGGACTGAACAGTTTGCTTGAGATAAAGCTGGTGTGGAAACTGGGGGTGGGGTAGGGTCCTGACTCCCATTTCTTCCAACAAAGAACAGCTCTGAAAATTTTTTTTTTTTTTTTTTTTCAAAATCAGATACCATTTTCCCAGCACAGGGTAAACACAGGACAAATCACTTAGCATGTGTATCTTAATAACCCAACTTGACTGAGATGAATGGATTCACATTCAGTCATCATATAAGCCTATTAAATATTCTAGGAGGCTGCAGTATACATTTTAATGGATGTTGAAACACTAAGCGTGTGTGTTTATGGCTCTTTTAATCTTGCCAGTTTTACTAATATGATTAGTTCAGGAACCATTTCACATTGAGACTCAGGTATCAAAGAGAAACACAGAAGTTTCTAGAACCATTTTGGACCTTGATTTTTTTTTTTTTTAATGGAATATTTGGTTCTCACCTAAGAGCTCAGTTAGAGAAGGAAAACACGAGGGGCCAAAATCATCACATCAGTGCCTCTGAGGCCTCCAGGGGTAGAAATCTACCATGGCTCACTGTGAAATGTTCTCCTGCATGGTTATCAATTGTGCTACCCCCATTTTGGGGGACCCCAGGACTTCACAGGCCGCTCTCCCCAACTACACCCAAGTTTCAGGCATGAGGGTCCACAGGGCACAAGTGGGGGTACCTCCAACCCTGCCTCTTCACCAGCTGCCCCCGATCTTTAACCGATCACCCACCATGCCATGGTGAATGGCGTCCAAATGAGGTGCTCCGTGTCTGGGAAATGATTTAAATGGCCAAGTGCCACAGTGAGAGTTGTTTGTTCTGGGAATGGAAAGAGGAAATTGTCAGAGGAAGTGAAATCGGAAATGAAGAGATCAAAGGGAGGAGGAAATGAGATTGAATGGAGTCCTTTCTGATTCAACTTTGCACTTTTCGCCCATGTGAGGCAAAGAGATTAAGCTTGAAGCGGCTGGGGTGGGTGAAACACTTTCCAGCGGGTGTATCCTGGTGATGTCAGCCCTCGTATCCCACCCCACAAAGGGACAGAGGTTGGGAAGCTGAGGGTAAGCCAGACCTACCTCCCACAGAAAGTCCAATGGTGAGTGTCCCAAGCAAATCCCCAAATGCCAATTGAACCAATAACCTATGGGACCTGATGAGTGTAATGCTTGAGCCCAGACTCTCTCTCCCCCAGAAGAAAGGGAGTTCTCACCCAGAACCAGCCATTTTCCTAGTTCCCAGGGAGGAAAGGGGGCTTCCAAAAGGCAGAGTGAACAACAGGAGTTGGGTTCCAGGGCCTAATGGGGTTATGAGCTGTAGGGAATCAAGCTCTAGCGATGATCCTTTGTCCTGGCCTGAATGTCTGGTCATTGCAGAACTTTGTAAGGACCCAGAGGCAACAGTTGGCATCTCATTCTAGCGTTAATACCTACTTATCCAGTTGGGGTTCTGGTCCCTCACTCAGCCCAGATGACACAGTCTTTCAATAACAGAGATTTACTGATCCCTTAGAGTGAGATGTTAGGGAGACAGAAGTGAACAAAACAGACTGCTCTCAGGAAGCCGCTATTCTAGGGGGGCAGGGGGCAGTCAAATGAGACCAAGGGGTTATAAATATATGGGATGTTTGAAGGTGATAAGTTCTAGGGATCAGATAAAGATAGGAGCTAGAGAGTGTTCTAGAAAAGGCATCCAGGGGAGCTTCCCTGAGAAGGTGAAGTTGAAGGAAAGCCCCGAAGGTGGTGAGTTAATGAGGCTGGGGCGACATCTGGGGAAAGAGCTTCTCTCTTGCCCTTCTGTCCTTACAGCAAGCACATGGCCACGCCCTTCTTGGGCCTTAAAGGGGTTTTCCTTCTTGCAAACAAGAAAACTGGTAAGAAGCTTTGTGAAAAACTGGTCAGATGGAAACAAAAGAAGGGCTTTTTCCTATTGCGGGATCTCCCAAAGTCCTACCGAGATGCCAAGGACCTGACTTCGTGCCCATCTCCGAATCCTAAAACCAGGCTGATCTGCATTCCAGAAGACACAGTGGGAGGGTCTCCAATCACAGGCATTTTACCTAAGGGAGAGGTGTGGCGGGGTGGGGTGGGGGCAGAGGCAGGGATGGAGGGGGATGGGTGAGGAAACAGCCCGGGGCCTGGAGGAGCATCCCTGGGCTAGAGACGGCCTCTGCTCTGTCCTTCCTCATCACCTCCTGCGTGCCTCTGCGGACCCTGTCGGCACCTGGGGCAGGGGTGGGGTTATTCCAAATGGTGGAGAAAACCCAACCAAAGCTGGGACAGAAGAGTGGGGCAGGAAGGTGATTTCCAAGGCCACTGCTCTGGGGAGATTATACATGCAGAACGTAAGGAGTGAGGCTCTGCGACAGTAATGGCTGGTGTCCCTTCTCTAGGGATCCAAAGAGCTGCTTTGAGACACCTGCACTCCACGGCTTTGCACAATACAGCATGAGGAGGTCTGTGCTATCAACAAGCAATACTAAGACACACACACACAGCACACACACACACACACTGCTTTCTATACCTAGCAAAGTAGACGCTGTTGAAGGTTTGGGATGACACAAGAGAAGGAATGGGTAGAGACTTGGATCACAGCTGTGCAAATGACTTCCTAACAGCCATCCCCACTTTTGGAAATCCTTCCCAAATGCTCCCAGCCTTGAGGGATCTTTCGGCAACTGAGCCACTCCACATAGCCAGCGCCCAACCGTTTCCTGTTGTCGTCCCCTCACGTGCTCTCCCAGGGAATTTCTGAGTTTTTGCCCACTCCTGTTCCCACCCTCAGACCCAAGACGCCTACGGTGAGCGGTCCCAAATTTATCGAGGTGGTCAGCAGAACCCGAAGACCTTCTTTTTAGTCAGTTTCACTCTTCTTGGAAAGCCAACTCCCATTGCAGATGATGAGCTCTATAATTTGGGAGCTCAGATGGGTTAGTCACATGGCAGGACCACTTCTCGTCTCTCCACGACACCCCCACATGGTACCAGAACACGACCACCTCTCTCATAGACTTCCTCCTTGGCTGTTTGGTTAAGCTCAAAATGCTGTTGGGGCAAGTCTAGGGGAAGACTCCCAGGGACTCGGGGAAGAATGAAGCCTCCGAGTGTGGGGAGGGGGGGTGGGGGGCAGGCACTAAGCTGTGATGGGAGCCAAGAGTAAGCACTAAGAAGAGATTTTGATGGCCCTTTTCTCTGTCCCTGTCTCTTGGCATCTTACCCACTCGTGGCGGCTATCTTCTGCTTTCTGCTCAGCATCGTTGTTGTTGTTGTTGTTTTTAGTTTATTTATCTACTTTGAGAGAAAGAGAGAATAGAGAGAGAGGGAGAAAAAGAATCCCAAGGAGGCTCTGCGCTCACTGGGGCTCAATCTCACGAACCGTGAGATCATGACCTGAACCAAAATCGAGAGTCAGATACTTAACCCACTGAGCCACCCAGGTGCCCCCAGGGTCTTTTTTCCAAGAGCATTTACACAGGTCTACCAAGGCCGCCAAGAATCACACAGCCCCACCTCCCCCCGCTGTAGAGAGGTGACCCAGGCCAGCCAGTTTGGCATAGCACAGTGGTTCCCTATCAGGGGCATCTCGAGTCTTCTGCTAGAGCTTGGGGGAGAAGCATGCCCTTGTCTCTGAACCCTTGCTGAAAGGAGGACGTAAATGTCTTGGGTCTTGTTGTCCCTGTGGAAGACAGGGGCAGACGTCAGTGTATGTGTGCAGGTGTTGGGGTTTTAAAGTGGCTTCGTTGAGGTGCTCGCGCACGCTCAGACTTACTGCCCGGGGTTTCTGCCTTCATTGCCACAAGCCACGCGGCCAAATGGTGCCCTGCTGTCTCTTCTCTCCCAGGCTGGACTCCTCAACTCCTTTTTCCTGTCGCCCCACTCTTCTGTGCCCTTCCTCTGACCTGTCCCCGGTGGTCATCTGCCATCTGGGTTTCATGTTTGATTCTCGTAATCCTGAATTTCCCAAACTTCACTCCTGTATGTGTCACCTTCACTTTTTTTTTTTTCCTGCTACAGCCACCTACCATCGGGGCTACTCATTATTTAATGAGTTCCTTTAAGTAGATTCACGACTTTACTGATTGTAAAAGAAAATGGTGTTTTGTAAGAGTAAACCGAAAGCCAGGGGGTTCTGGCATAAATAGAATGTAAATAGAGATACAAAAATAGTGTTATCGAGGGCTCGCTAAGTTAGTGCCGAAGGTTGTACCCTGAAACTTGCCTTTTCATGTTAAAAGGGAAGCTGGCAAGATGTCGCAAAGTATTAAAGGCATACTGGCGCAACATGTAGACTGTCTCTCGTCGTTATGGAAAAGCTGAGAAGGGATTAAAATGAACTAATTTTCTCATTAATTCATTAATGAATGCTGTGCACACATACCACTTAAAAGTGTTTGAGTGCCACTAGAACTTGGGGAAATGCTAAATTAATCAACAATCGATACTTACGCCCTTTTATTTCCTCCTGTCCTACACTCACCATGTCTTCTCCAACTAGACTATAAACCCCTCAAATGCAGAGGCTAGACTCGTACTTTTTTTTTTGTTTAATGTTTCACATTTATTTTTGAGAGACAGAGAGAGACAGAGTGGGAGTGGGGGAAGGGCCGAGGGAGAGGGCGACAGAATCCGAAGCAGGCTCCCAGGCTCTGAGCTGTCAGCACAGAGCCCGACGCGGGGCTCAACGTCATGAACCGTGAGATCATGACCTGAGCCGAAGTCAGGTGCTTAACTGACTGAGCCACCCAGGTGCCCCCAGACTCGTCCTTCTTAATACTCCTATCTAAGAACCCACAACTGTGGGGCCCGTAATCGTCATTCAATCAACGCTCATCGCCCTAATCAAAGGTTTGGAACCCTTGGCAAGCAGGGCTGATGTTTTTCTGAAACTTTCTAGAGTACTCTCTTGTTGAGATTCTCTAGATGACAGGGAATCAAATTGTCAGAAATTATCGACTTCTCTCTGAAACTCACAGAGGAGAGACTTTTGGAGGTCATACATCCTTGCAGCCAAGTTGCCCACGCACCCAGGCTGTTTTCTCTATATTGCCCTTGAGGACTTCAGTGAGACCGATCAGCCCTGCAATCAGCTCACCAGACACGATCTGACAATGCAATGTTTTTTTCCTCCCGTGATGAAATTGATCCATAATATGGTGCTCACACACATGACAAATACCGGGATCTGGAATTAGATCTTAAGGTCAGTTTTCTTTTCCATGAGTATTTTGTGGCACGATCGGGTTTCAGAGAAGTGCACAAAGGCTCGTGAGTAATTTTGTCTCATTAACAACCCTGGGGAGTCCTAAACCTCTCTTCACTGACCTGCCTCGTTTGTTTAGTGGAGGGATTGTGGGTGGCCGGGTGGGGGTGGGGGACAGAAAAATTGGTAATGAGAATTACACTTGAGAACATAAATCCTTTTTGAGAAGTTAGCAGACAGAGTGCTGATTTGCCACAAAAGTAGGTTCCTACCTAGCCTTCTTGGACTAGGAATCTAGTTTATGTTTTTGTTTTTGTTTTAAATTAGTCCGATATTTAACATTTAAGGACAGCATCATATATTGCTGTAGTGAAGGCCTGAGCAGAATCTCAATGAACCCTCCAACAGGAGTGATTTGTTAGCAGGCACTTGAGATCACCAGCGACAATTCATTTCTGTAGAGTAATGTAAACTAATTATCTACAACGCGGAAGCGAGGACTGTGTCTGCATGGTAAATTGCCGAATATTGCATTATAAGAAGAAATATTAATTCACATAACATAACATTAAAATTGATGACGAACTTTTTTCTTTTTTAATTGTTTAATTTTTTAATGGCTATTGTCTTACAGCAGCAGACGTCACGTACCTCAGGAGGCACACAAATGTATTTGCCTGAAAGCACATTCTTGGCAAGAAAAAGAAACGGTTATTCAGAAAATGACTATTCGTTCTTTTGCTCGTTTCACGGAAATTTATTTTCTCTCCTGGGAAATAAATTTTAATATGGGGGGGGGCGGGAGGATTTTTTCTTAGTGTGTGAGTATAGTTTCAGTCAGAGAAAGTCGTAAACTTTTAATAAAATAAAGGAAGCAGGGCCATCGAGACAAACACAACATCCTAAGAATTAACATTCTGACTGGAGGGTTGCACTTTATACTTTCTCTCAACCACAAATTGTTATTTGCCACCATTTTCGGTCCCTGAGTGCTTAAGATAATACTGACAACTTGATGGAGAGATTCCTATCACTTAGTTCTCTCCATAGGTACAGCAGAAAAATGCCTAATTGAATTGTTTATGTCTTTGCTGTTCCAAATGAAATTAACAGTGCGGGCCCTGAATGAGTGGGTCTTGCCAAGAATGTCAATCAAGCAAGTGGCTCTCAGGTCATTACACTTAGATTGGATTGGGGTGGTGAGGAGGGGGAGGAGGAGACGGGCTTTTCCGGGGCACCATATTGTCAGCCCAGGGCTGGTTCTCCAGTCATTCCTGGATTTCTCTACAGCTTACAGTTTCGTGGTGCCCTGGAACTTTTTGGGGTCTGGACATGAACCCACAGGTGCAAATGAGGTGGCATGGGTTCTGTGACCTTGTTCCCCTCCCTCCCAGCCAGAGCTGACTGAACCAGAGGTTCTGACCCAAAGACAATACGTCTCTAGACAGTTCCATGGCACACCCACTCTTGGCATTACCAAGAGTTCCGCCTAATTCGAGGTGAGGGGGGGCCAGTCAGATTCCCCTCCTGGGCAGATGGGCTGAGGTGCTAAATGAGTTACGGTTGTGCAGACAGGTTGTGTGACGTGGCTGGCGGCCATGTTGAGTCAGTGGAAGTCGAGGAGGAGGGGGAGAGACGGAAATAGATAGGGCAAGTAAAAGCAGAGATAGGAAATTACGCTTACGACAGAGAGAGATGAAGAGTATTGACTGGCCCTTGATAGTCAACAAATCCCCTGAAATCTGGCTGCACTGTCCTTGGATGGCAGGACACCTTGGTGCCCTTATAATAACCGCGTATTTTCCACTAGTTTGACTGGCTTTCTGTGCCGTGCTACCTAAATCGCCACGCGTGGCTCATCTTTGGAAGATGTTTCTCGACTGTTTCTTGACCGTCATGCCCTCTGACCTCTGGATGTTTGCACACGCGGCTGTCTGCCTGCAGCACCTTTCCCCTGCTTTCTTTGCCGAATCAACAACCATCCTTCTCTTATGTCTCAGTCAGGGACCCCCTCTTCCGGAAGCCCGTCCAACCCACCATGAGTTAGGTGCCTTCTCTGTTCCACGGTCCCCCTGCCGTGGCCTTCACCACACCGTTCATCAATCAGCAACCTGCACGTCTGACCGTGAGCCCCGTGAAGGCAAGGCCGTAACACCGATCTCTTGATTTTAAGAGCCGGGACACTGAAAAGGCTCTACTCCTTCTCGTTGAAAGATTCAAGGTCGACAAAGCACTTCAGAATCTTGCATCGACATTCTTTGGCTTGGCCTTCAAAACGCTTTATAATCTGACCCCATCTGTAAACCCATCACATCCGCAAACCCACCTCTCCCCACCGAGCCCCACATTCTGGCCTGTTCGGTACACGAAGACATCAAGAGCGTGCTTCGGTGTGCCAAATACGTGTTTGCCAAACTAGCTGTTTGCTGGCGTTGAATCTTAAGGCTTGACTCGGGGAAGTAGAGTTTGTTATTCATTATTATTATCAAAAGTTTACTGATTATTTAGAAGCGAGTTTTGTTATTAGAAGCAAGCTCCTTCTCAAGGTGGTCTCTGGGGCACCTAACTTAACCTCCTGGCTTAAACGGAAAGGGGGGAGCACCGCTCCAGGAATCCTTTGCACCTCACATCCACCAGTTTCACAGCAGGTCAGAATCATCGGACCCAGATCTTGCCTCTTGCTTCTCCACTTAAAGCACCATCTCCTCAAGAGCACACATACCCGAATTAACGGAAGGGTTTTTAGCACGGCGTTGTTGGGCTTGTTTATTTATTTTTGAGAGAGAGAGAGAGACAGAGCGAGAGCAGGGGAGGAGCAGAGAGAGAGAGAGAGACAGGGAGGGAGAGAATCCAAAGCAGGCTCTACGCTGTCAGCTCAGAGCCCGACGCGAGGGTCGATCCCATGAACCATGAGATCATGACCTGAGCCGAAATCAAGAGTCGGATGCCAAACCGACTGAGCCACCCGGGCCCCTGCAACGACCTTCTTGATTTTGCCTCACCTGAGGACTACTTATAGGAGCATTTACCTAGTATTGTTCTTAAAATCGATTCGTTTATTTTATATTTATTTTCTTTTTAAAGCATATATTCAATCCCTATCCTCTAAATGGAAAAAACATGTTCACTGCCTCTAAATCAAATATAAACATTTAAAAAAAAAAAAAAAGCAGAGCGAGCAGAAAATTTAGTATCATTAACTCTAGGCGGTCGCCGTTGCCTGCGAAGTCCCTGAGCCTGAGTCCTTCCTGCTCTTTGGTAAAAATGATGACAGAGAAGCGTTTAAAAGGTGTTAAGGACGTCTTACTGGCAAACCGAGACCTCCAGGTTGCTACAACCAGAAGGATCTTGAGAGGACTGTTGAGGTAGTAACTTTCTCACCGTGCAAATCTGTGTCATTTAATACCCCACCCAAAAGGCAATTAGCATCCCAACCTTTGGAGATAACACCGCTCCACAGCAACCAGTAGCAACTTGCTACTGACTCAGTTTACAGCCTCGAATTCTGTTCTTTGAGATGCAGCTAGAAGACACGAGAAGGTACGAGATGCTACTCGAAGATCCTAGAAGACGACACGAGCTTGAGGAAGCATAATACCCGCCCACACAGTTGCATGAAATAATTAGCCTGCTCTCAACGCCAACAGCAGCATCCCTGACAGCCATAACAAAGACACCTGCTTTTTGCTTCCAAGAGACATTGGTCTTTCTCTGCTAATACGCTTCGCAACGCAACCTGGACAAACAGGAACAAGTGGGTAGGTCAAGTGTCAATGTCAACATGCATGTGTGCATAGGTGTGTGTTCCTGTGAAGTTAAACGTTACCAAAGCAAACAGTCCGAGGCATGCACACGGTTGACACTCGTTAGTGGCCGGTGTGAAGGATACAGAGACATCCGCGTGCTTCTCTTCAACAGTCTGATGGCCAGGAACCATTCTTTCCTGCCATCAGCCATACATACATTCCTAGGCGGGGTCCCAACTGGGTTGAACACACCAGTTTCAAGCATGTCCGAGGGCTTCCTTTTGTTACATTCACCCAACCCTGTTGCTCCTGCTGTTTTATTAGGCAAATATAAAATTAACAACACAGCAATAATTATTTCCTAAACTGGTTCCAACACAAATTTCCAATTTGAGGTCAGATGTATTGCCTAATAAAATTTTTACAGCTGCAGCCAAATTGTGGTCGTTAATTCCTGGAAAATACAATTCTTGATTCGCCAGAATTAGTTTTTAAGTCTTGCTTCATCCTATAAAGACGAATGTGTGTTACTGCAATTTATACAAAATGTTCCAACAGTGATATCCAATATAATAGCTTGCATAATTTCAGCTAATTCTGTTAGAGGTATTTGACCTACTGATGATTTCACTGAACCATACATCACGGCTTTAAGATCACTGGGTCTGATCTTTCTAAATTGCCCTTTCTCAAACTGTGTTAAGTCTTGCTTAATGTTATGCAGCTAAACACGGAGTCGTGTCAAAAAGGAAAAGAATAATTAGAATATCCATGAAGGAGGATTCTATTTATACTCCTTCTGCTACAAGTGATTTGTTACTTTGAGACCTGTGCCTTCATCACCCACTTTGAGCCACTGTTCTGAACTGAAAAATTCACCCACGTGTACTTGCAGAATTCAAACCATTTCATTTGCTCAGGTTCCCCAGGACCTGAAAATTACGGAGTTAATTAAAAATGTTCAGTAGGAAGTCCGGGAAGACTATCGACAGCAAACTCAGCACCTACTACGTGCCAGACCCTGTTCTAAGTGTTTTACTCAACTTTTTGATCCTAACAATCCCGAGAAACATGGGGCTTTATGATGCTACCCATTCTACAGATGAGAAAACAGAGGCACAGCGATAGTAATACGTCAGATGCAACCAAATTGCAAGACAAATAGAAGACGTGGGATTCAAGCCCAGGAAGTCTGGCTCTAGGGCCCCTGTTTTTGACCACTTGGCGATATTGCGTAAGATAAAGAATCATACCCTAAACAAGCAAATGATCAATATTCCCCACAGATGGTAAGTCCCTCTTCTTCTCTTTTTAGCTACGTAATGACAGCAGCAGAAGAGGATTGTCACGCGTCTTCTTTTATGACGCGTCTCATCTACACGTTGTTTTCTAAGCGTCTAAGACCGGCCACGGCACCGACAAAAATCGGGAAAATTCTACAGACTTCTGGAAGTGGCCATCTTCTGCAAAACAAATGCAGACCGACTTCTGGCAAGAACCAAGCAAGTTCAGTCATGCTTTCTTTGGCCTCTAGAAATAATTTGCTCCTTGGCACCTGGCTGCAGAGTGGCGGAGAAAGAAAAACTTTTGTACCCTGACAGGCCTGAGTTAATTCCTGTTGGGCCACTCCCCGGCTATGTGGCCTGAAGCAAAGCACTTAATGGGTCTGTGCCTTCATTTTCTTCGTTTGTAAACGGCAGGCGTGTATCTGTCTCTTCCCGCCCCACCCAGATTTCTGGGTCTGTTAGGGTTCGTGAGTTGCAAGCAACAGTGACGAGCACCCCGGCGCTGGCTAACCTAAGCAGAAAAAATTTACTGGAGAGACACAGAATGTAGAAGGCAAAGACTCAGCTGGGGAAGGAACGAGAAGGAGCTTCTCAGAATTACAGCCACAACTAAAGAGATAAAGCATGCCAAGTTCATGGTACGTTGAAAGCCCTCAATGAAGTTGCATTCTTTCCCCTTCTGTCCCGGGCTTCTTTTCACCAAATTCTCCATCCGTTTCGACACATACGGTGCGTCTACGCTGCGCAAAGCACAGCGATCAGTGTAAAGAATGTGAAAAGGAGTAACTCAGCCCCTGCCAAAAAGTCAGCCATGCCCTCACCCAGAGTATTATTTTATGTTGTTGAGAAATACCCAAATGAATCATTCATCTCCGAAATAAATGGCTAATGTCAAAACATTTACTAATGCAGACAAAGCTGACTGAAATAAATGGTTGAATAACCCATTGTTTGGAAATCTACAAGAGTAATATATATTACAATCAGATAAATCAAAATTACAAAGGATTTTCTGCTGCTTTTCAAAATGCTTGCCAGAAGTTGGTCAAATGACAGCAAGAAGGATAATCAGTTTAACAAGTGGTTGCCAGTTACCTCCAGGGAATGAACGGGGAGGTGGGGGGGGAGGGGGGCTCTGAGGCACAGGAAGGAGTGGGGGACAGAGAGGAAGACCACTTTTCATCTATGATCTCCTGGAGAGTCTGACTTTTTCAGCGAAATGTGTTTATTTTAGAGCAATGAAATAACGAGTTTATAAAAAAGATACTTATCAGGCCACTTTGGGTTGATGAAACACACACACACAGACAGCGTGAGCTAGCCTAGGCAGAAAGGGGGGATTTAGTGGCTCGGGACTGTAGGTGAGGGAGGGAGGGAGAGTGGTACCAGAAGGTCTCTATCTAGCTCCACCATAGCTTCTCGTCTCTGCATCTCTTCCTGTGGCTGTGGCCATGAAGTTCGTGCTTCCGTTAATGGTGGTTCCTGGCCTCCCGTCTTCACAGCTTTGTGTCTGGACATTAAAAGGTTTCGTCTCTAGTTCCTGGTGGAAAATCCTGAGGGGAGCGCCCAGCTGGACTGGCTACAGGCTCCCAGCCACCCTTGGCCTGGAGTTGAAAGAGTGTAATTGGCTCAGCTTGGGCGAGGCGCTGACTCATTGACCAACCAGCGAGGCAGAGAGGAGGTCGTTTTCAACTGCTTCACAAAGAGGGAGGATGGAGTGAGGTCGGGTGATGTCAGTCTTGTCACCAGAGGTGTGTGGTCCTCTCGATGTGTCCGCTCCTGAAGTCTCTTAACCTCCCGGCTTAGAAACCAGATCCCCAATTTTAGACGAGGCTTATGAAAAAGAACTTAAGGTGTCTGAGTCTTTCGTACTAAGTCACAAAGTAAACAGTGCGTTTTCCAATTCTTGCTTCCCTTCTAAGCTGAATCCCATCAGATGAAGAACAGGACTGTAAGCCCCTTGATTTCTTCTCATCTTTGGATCCTCGGGGCTACGCATTCACCCCACAAATATTTATTGAGCACCTACTATGGGCTGGGTACTACGGGCATACGGCCATAGGCAAAATGCACCTACTGGAACATGTGCTGTAGAGGAGGAGACAGGCAATGAACCCACGCGTGTGCGCACACACACACACACACACACACTCTTACACACTCTTACACAGATCTTTGACAGTTTCGGGTTATGATGGGGGCTAAGAAGAAGCTGAAAGCCAGGTAAGAGGGGAGAGTATCAGGTGTCGGGGGGGGGGTGGTTGGCTTACAGAGTGTGGTCAAGGACAACCTCTTTGAGGAAATGATCATCGAATGGGAGAGGCAAGTGGATGAAGGAGAGTTTTCTGGGCAGATTGGGCAGCATGTGAGAAGGCCGAAGGTGAAAATGCAGTTGACCTGTTCTACGAGCAGCAGGGAGGGCATCCTGGTGGGGGGGGGGGGGGCGGGGGCAGAAGGGGAAAGGGGGCGGTGGAGAGAAATGAAGAGGGAAAGGCCCTAGGCCCTGGTCCCAGGCAGCCTTGCCCACCAGGAGATGCTGAATGTTGTGATAAGCAGCTGTGGAGTGTTTTAAGTAGGGCAGTGACAGGATCTGATTCATGCGTTTACAGTGCCTGGCCAGTGGTAGGCTCTCGATAAATATTAGTTAACAATTACAAAAATACTCAGACGCCTCCAGAAATGTAATAGTCTCCTTGGCAGGAGGGAGACGGTGCTCCTGGCGACGAATGAAAACAGACTGACATTTATCCAGGGCTGTATGGTTTACAGAGCTCTTTCGCCCCAATGATCTCACGTGACCTCTCATCTGGACACAGATCTACGACCACAGACACCAAGGCAAGGCCCGTGCACGGCGCAGACCGGCCTGCCGCGTTTCACACAGGTGTCTCCAACAGCTGGCGGCCACCAGCAGGTCCTTAGAGCCCCACGCCCCCTCCCCCCAGCATGCTCTGCCACACCCAAGCAGGGAGATTCTCACACTCATCTTCCAGGAACCCTCCTGAAGGCTTAGCTTTGCAAACCAGGGGCCCAAGAGACCAGAGCAAGAGGAGATTATGTATGCTCTGGGAGATTTCTTGTTCTTTCTTTCTTTCTTTCTTTCTTTCTTTCTTTCTTTCTTTCTTTCTTTTTCCCCTCCCTTCTACTCAAACGTGAGGGTTTCTTTGGTGGCTAAAAAAGAAAAATGATTTAGCTTGCCCCTCAGGCCTGGGATTAAGGCCATTAGAAACCACGGCGGTGGGGAGTCCCTAGAGAAGCCCCTGATTTAAAGAGCTGGTGTCACGGCCCTCAGTTACATCATGGGGCCACTCTTTGGAGCCAGGCTGGATAGTCGCCACCCCCAGACTCACGGCGCCTCATGCCAGGGCCTCGGAAATCACAATGTCCACTGGGCCTCTCGGCCTCCGTGAAAGGATCTTTCCTGTGCCGTTCCCCCTCAATCCGTACGGGAAAGGTGGACCCTTACCCTTTCTTCTGGGGAGCCCTGGAACACAGGGAGGGAGGGCGAGGGGAGGGAGGGAGAGATCTGGAGGGGATCGGTCCCCCAGGCGCCTCCCATAATCCCAGGTCGGTCAGGGTGCTGGCTCCAATCAGTGCCCTCACTCACAGTCTTTGTGACCTTGGGCAGCGGGCAGAATGGCTGCCCAGCCAGGTACTGGTAAATCGGAACCTGGAAGGGCTCCCGGTTCAAAGGCAGTGATAAAAGATGAAGGCGGGTCAAACGCAAGCCCCTTAAAGTGCGGCCGATGGGAACCTCAGAGCCCCAGAGGCGGCTCTTTCCGGGGGCCCCGGCGTGGGCGGCTGGCCCTTCCCATCGAAATGCCATTTCTGCCCTGGCACACACAGTGCTTAAAACGTCCTTAAGTCTCGGTGTATTTTTGAACGTGTCTTCGTGCCGCTTTCCAGCTACTCCTTCCGAGAGTCTCGGAAGACAGGGCCTTCAGGATTTGTGGAATGAACGCAATTGTTAACTGGCGGCCACAAGCAGCAGCAGCAAGAGGCATGCGCGCGTTCTGCGCTCAAAACTACAGTCGTACGGAAAGAAAGCAAATCTACATGTTCTGTTGTCAATCACGTTTATTAAATTAAAAAAAAAAAAAAGTCCTCTCCCAGGCAGTAGGAAAAGTTGGGGCGGGGTAGGGGTGGGGGCAGAAGTGAATGCATTGTATGTTGGAGAGCTAAGCTAACAATGTCATTAACAGACGCAATTATGCATTCTGATGCAAAGTGCTTCAAGCTGCCAGTCTGGGGGGGGGGGGGGACTTACAGTGGGGCTCCCAGACCACAGGCTGCAAAATCTCTAACAACTTTATTCATCTCCCCTGGCCTGCAGTTCAATCCGGCTTCCTTTGAGTATCTCCTGCAAATAAAAGGCCCCATTCTTTGGCTTCCCTGGGCTTTATTCGGAGTGAAAACATCACTTTGTGCCCACGTTGTGTTAAAATAACAGATTTGTGTTCGTTCCTGTAGGTTTCGGGTGAGGGGACAAGGCCGGGCGATCCTCAGTGCGGATGGTGAGGCGCCTTTTTGGGGAGGAGGCTGGAGAGAAAGGGTCTCCAACAGGGAACCTTTGTTCTGAAATGCAAATGAGCCTCTGCGACCCGGCGCAGACAATGCCAGCCTGGTCCCAGCCACGAACCCCATCCGTCCGCGGCTATTTTGTTAACCTGATGTTTCGTACATTCTTTCTCTCACACCGAACACTTGATGTTGACAGCTGTGAATTTTAAACCACCATTCTGTGTATGCTTTTCGAATTTTGTGTATTCAGATCGCTCCTCCATATTGGGGTGGGGGGGTGGGAGGTGCCCTTCAGAAGCCAAGTGTCTGAGGTTCCTTCCTTCGTCTAGAGATCTCATGCTTTTCCTAAAGTCGGGGCCACTCGGAGTGGGAAACACGGCAGAAAATGGAGCTCGCTCATCGGCGGCATTGGAGATGACCGGGGAGTACAGAAGCACTTGTGATGACGAGCCACAGTGGCCCAGAGGCAGGACTCTGGAGGGACGAGCCACTCAGGCGTACTCTGGTGGCCCCTAGGAGCTGGGTCCTCCTTCACATCTGCCCTTGCTTGTCTGTAAAATGGGCCACAGCCACCTTCAAAAAGGGCCGAAAATAAAGACCTCCTGTATCCAGGCCCTCAATCCGATTTTATTTCCTCGGTCCAATTACATTGCCCTGGCAGCCAATTTTTCTTTCTAGAGTGCAAAGGCATGGGCATTAAGTTTTTAAGCGGAAGGAAAACAGAAAGAGCTCTCAGACTGGCGGCTTGGATTTAGAAGACACTAGATTGGCTGCGTGAGTTTTTAATTTGGGTGTTTGTTTGTTTGTTTCTTCCTCTGCCTCTTTGGTAGGACACGGTTCACAACGAAACACACACACGTGCTGGCAGCAACTCTGGAAAAAAAAAGGTTGCAAATGGGGCAATTATAAGGCCCATTGTATTTGCTATCGCTGAACTTCCAGATCTCAGACTCAGAGCCTCCCGGCAGCAAGAGTGAAAGGGGAATGATGGCCAACGACACCGCCTCACTTCCCTGGAACACACAGTTCTCCAGAGGGGAGAAACATTTTCCAGATGCTTCATCTGAAAATAAGCTTTATGCTCAGGGCCCTTCGAAAGGGGGCAACGAGAACCGAGAAGTTCAATGTTCACGCGAGAGCAAGCACAGTTGCAAAATTCCCAGAGCCAGAGTAAAAAAGTGGGGCCGGCGGGTGCCTGCCTAGTGCCCGCTCGGGTTGTTCGGTGGCGAGTTCGCAGAACCCCGTCGTGAGAAGGATTCAAGGCCGCACAGAGGCTGGACAAAGAAGGCAGATGATTGACGGGGCATGCTATGTCGCTCCTTACCGTGGGCTAAATAAACACAGCACAAATGAGCCGCTTTCTGGTGTCCGCGTGGTCCAAAGACAGAGCTCTGGGGCTAGACAGGGTATGGCTATCATTCTCCTTAGATGTCCCTGAATGACCTTGTTCACCATTGGGTCTTCCAGAAGAACTGGCAGGCTGGGTGACGTTTCTATTGATGCTTGAAGTCAGAGGAAGTGCGTGGCAGGTTGAACTAAGAGGCCTACGCTGCAGAAGCCTGCCCAATAATCACATCTCGATTCAGAGCCATGCCGCCCTCCACGTGGGCCTGGGCCACATGTTTTTGTTTTTTTTTTTAATGGTAAAATATTTATTCCTGCAAGACTTTTGAGGGGCTTCCACTTTCTTTTACTTTTCTGTATTGGTTGAACTTACTATATAGCACATATTACTTTGATGATCAAAATCTGGTAGCTAGATCATTTTAAGTTTATTTATTTTTGGGAGAGAGAGGGAGACAGAGCGAGTGAGTAGGGGAGGGGCAGAGAGAGAGAGAGAGACAGCGAATCCCTAGCAGGCTCCACACGGTCAGCACAGAGCCCGATGTGGGGCTCGAACCCACGAAAGGAGAGATCATGGCCTGAACTGAAACCACGAGTTAGATGCTTAACCGGCTGAGCCACCCAGGCGCCCTAGATCATTTTAAATTAGTCATTTTTCTTTCTTCCTTTCCTGGTTTTCTTTCTTTCTTTTTTTTTTTTGGCTTCAAGTCATATCAACGTTCTGTAAGGGCTAGTCTCCCAGTGACCTAAGACACAGAACTGATGAAGAACCTTATCTAACTCAATTCCAAATATCTGGAACTGTTTCACTCAGGCCACCCTTGGAGAGGAACCGAAGATAAGAAAACAGTTTGGAGAATCTGTGATGTCTGCCGAAGACCCATGGTTCTGAGACAGTCACCTTGCACACGTCCGTGGCCCAGGAACCCCACAGCCACAGGCCAATGGCCAACGTGGGGTCCTGGAGGCCATGATCAAGAAAAAAAACCAAACAACAAAAAGACATTCACTAAATATCAAGGCAGGAAACACAAGGAGGAAACACCTAAAGAACAATTTTGAAAAACCGTTCAAAACTGGAAGGGGTTGCTGTGCAAGACGTCAATTCTGGAAAGCGCGGCCGGATCCTTGGACACTGCCTTCCACCGACTAGGGATGTGTGCACACGGATGCCCACTCCTCTCTTACTTCTGAGATTCTCCTTCTCCGAAAGCCTCTGGCCACGTTTTGCAGAAGACTCTGCAGCAGGGGTGAATTTCCAAAGCGGTTTTTTTTTTTTTTTCTGGTTAGCCTTCAATTAACCAGAAAATCAAATTAATTGTGCATGAAGTTCTATTTCCAGGACACAGGCTGACCCATGGAATATGCAAATCTGGGTAAAAATAAGTCATGTTCAAGTGGGGGCTCTCTCGTGTTTGTTTTAGAGCGGGGAAGAATGGAAAAACAAGACAGTGAGGGCCCAGGGCCAAAGAAAATGCTATATTTAGACGTGAAGGGCTTTGTTTGGCCCCGATACCAGTGTAGACACAGCCAGTCAGGAACAAGGGGGCCATTCAATCAATCCACCTGACACGCTACTGTCGCCGGCCTGTGCGTTCCACGGGCACCGAGCTCAGAACCATCCTGAAAGGGGCTGTCGGCTGGGAGGCGGTAACAGCTGGTCCGTGGCAATTAACCGGCAGTTTCTGTTGCTGAAGGAGATTATTTTGGATGGCGTAAAGAGATTCAAATAAAAATGTCAACGTGCCCATTATGGATGAAAGTTAGAAAAACTTAAGTGGCCCCGAATTAATCACTATGTGACAGCGAGGCACATAAATGAGTACCGAAAATCCTCCGCAAATCTGTTTTCCTGCCTTTTTGGTAATCGTAAAGAAGCTTGCTGGGGGGTGTGGGGAGGGCATTTCTCGGCTACAACCTTAATTCATCTCGGAGTGAAGATTTAATGACAAAGTTACAAGCCCTCAAAGCAGCATTTATTGAGGGGCTAATGAGCGTCCCTAAGAACTCTCTGGAAAAAAGAAAAAAAAATAGAGGCAGCCACCAAACATAAGAGGCCTTTGAAAATACCGAAGAGAGGGGAGTTCATTAGGCTTTTTTTTTTTTCTTCCCCTTTCTCAACAATGAAGATTTCTGCTGCCAAACCTTCAGGAGTAGGGTTGGTTTCCTTTCAAGTAATTGATGCGGATTTTGCTTCTGCACGGAGTCCAGACAAGCTCTCCAACGAGAAGCAGGAAATCACACCGTCAAAGGGAAACTGTGCATTCCTTCCTCCCTGGCTGGGTCGGCCCTCACAAACACTGGATTTATGCTGCCTTGCCAAACCGCCTCCGATTTCCATGCCCTCCCACGGCTAAGATAACGGACGCTGCCTTCGGCCTCTGCGAGCGGCACTGACTTAAAACTCCAGCTACGCGGTAACAAAACCGGCTGCTGTCACCCCAAATCGAGCAAATGAGCTCCTGTCCTACAGCATAAAAGGTAAGAGAGTTATTGAATGTTCCCCGCGGGGAAGCCCCCATTCGCCCTTGCCCTCTACTGGCACCCCCCCCCCCCCCCGCACCTCCTGGAATCTTCTAGGCCCTCTCGCCTCCACTCCTCCTTCTGTCTCCGGGAGCACAGGAAGGAGTAGCTGGAGCCAGTCTGTTCTAAACAGATCAAGTTTTCTTAAGTCAGGGCTTTTCTTCTTTTTTCAGTCAAAGTAGAAGTGGGAAGGAATGCTGTGAAAAAAATAGAAACTGGCAAAGCGCTTTAACTTCAAATATCTTCTGGTCAGTGCTGATGCACAGAACTATTGCTGTTCCCGGCAAGTAAATACAACTGAACAGTTCTGGGAAGTGGGGAAGAAACGGGGCGGGGGTGGGGGTGGGGAAGGGAGAGGCCGGCCGCAAACCCCCAAATGTGAAACAGGTATCGTGACTTCTGCTCGCTCAAGTCGAAGAGAATCATGTTTTTTTGGAGCTATTATCCCCAAGGAGTCTCGAAAATGATCTGCAACATACAGTGAAACTGACACGCAGAAAACATGCGTATTTAGGAAGTATTCCCGGTGTGGTTTGTACGTAGCCAAAACATTCTGTTTCTCGCGGGGTAGAAAAGAAAGTCTGCACTCCAACTGCCTCCATTTGGAGAACACGTTTATTAAAATGTCATCTTCCGTGGCTGTGTTAATGCGCGATCCGGGAGACGTTTCCTATTTGTACGCTACACCCCTGCTTGCGAAGGTCTACACCCTGTGGCACAACACCGGCGCTTGAGGAGGCCAGATGGCTAATTCTGAAAGAACTGTCTGCTCGATATCACCCAGGAAGGACTCAGACTAATTCACCCCTCATTGGGGCATGTATGTCGGAGAACATCTCTTTAAACACAGTCACATCCTGAAGGCTGCGCATCGTCCTTGTTTCTTCCGAAGTTGACAAAATTCATTTGGCCTCGTTTAAATGGATTTTCTTTTCAGTAGCGTATAAGCAGTCCTCAGTTCCAAAAGGGAAGCTCGACTGGGGACTGCCGGCTAAGGTCACAAGGGAGAAAACACTCTTGCCGTCTGTCTTCGGGGCAATCGTGGCTAAGACAGACGGTGTCCAGGGTCCCTAGTAAGGAGAATATTCATAGTGATTATATACAATCTGTTAGGATCGTAGCAGCTTTCACTTGTGTGCCAAACTGTAGAGTAACACTTGGCATCCACTTTTTCAGTTAAACCAGACAACACGATTTCAAGAGGGCCAATAGGCACTGATCTACACTGACGACACTCCAAGAGCTCAGAGAGGTTAATCAACGTGCCAAGTTCACACGACGGGTCTATGGAAGAGGCAGAACTCAAACCGGAACGGACCTGCACGCAAAGCTTTGTTCTTAAACACGGTGCTGGCCTGCCCCTTGCTCCGCTACCTGTATTCACACTTGGCTGACTTTGCGGTCACCCTTTCTTCTGTCCACTCTGGCCTGCCCAACACATAACCCTGCGCTCCAGAAGGGAGGCAGTGTACCCCTGGTCATTAAGAGTTGACGGGCTGGGCTCAGAATGCCTGGGTTTGAAACCTGGCTCCGTCATTTACCTACGGGGCGACCCTGGGCGTGCTTCCCAGCCTGTGAATGGGAATGTGGGAGATTTCCACCTGATACGGTTGCTGTAAAAATAAAATGGGCGAAAATATTTCAATGTAGGATCGTTTGGGGTTCCTAGTGCCACCACGCAGTTAATGTGAGGGAGGGAAAGCAGGCAGGGAAAGAGGGAGTGGGAGGAAAAGAAGAAAAAAGAAACGAGAAGAGAGGAGGAAAGGACAGAGGAGAGGAGAGAGAAGGAGGAGAAAAGAAAAGAAAGGGAGGAAAAGGGAGACAGGTTGGAAGACAGAAAAGAAAGAACAGGGGAAAGAGAGCAAGGAAGGAAAGAGGAAAGAAAAAGAAAGCGAGGTGAGGCCGAAAGGAAAGAAAGAAGGAAAGAGAAAAAGGGAGAGAGAGAGAGAAAGGGAAAAGAAATGAACGTCAAAGGAAGGGGACGTGTTCTACGCACTGGGTCACCACGGAAGGAGGGCCATTACCCACAGGCGATGGTGGAGCGAGGGACGAGCATCTCAAGGCCTCAGACAAGCCTAGTGGGCAGCCCCAGGGCCTCTCCCACTGTTGACCGACTCAACACCCTTAGCGTTAACCCTCTTCCTGCACAGCCTCGTCCCCCGCAAGCTCCCGAGGCGGTGCCAACGGCTTCCCAGCCTCGCCGTCCTGCGGGGGTGAAACCGTCCTGGCCCAGCCTTCTCTGCGCGGGTCGGGTCACGTGACCACCCCCCGAGCCAATCACCAAGACCCAAGGCATACCGCCTGCCGATCGGCTTTCTGGCCTCACGCGCTTCACCCTTGCTCAGGAACCGAGTCCCACGGACTGCAAAGTGGAAGAGGGAACGATTCCGTGGAGGGACTTGGGGTGCAGTTGCCCAGAGCAGAATGCACGTGGGAGCGGCAAGTTGCTGTCTGCCGCGGGCGAAACTTGCCTGCTGAGAGCGTACCCACCCCCCCACCCCGGTCCTTGACGATCCCTTGTTTCGGTGTCGTTGGTGTGGTTCCGGGACTTGGGCGCTTGGGTTTGACTCTTGGCTTCATCGCTGACTAGCTGTGCGACCCTGGACGGGCTGATCCACCTGTCTCTGCTTCAGTTTCCCTTGTGAATGGGGTCAGCAATCGATCTTCCTCACCGATGGGCAAGTACTACCGTGTTCGGCCTAATGTGAACGCGTACTCGGCACCCAACACATTTTCGCCGTTGGATATTCGAAGATGATTTGGTGAGCACCCGGGAGGCACCAGACCGGCTTGGGTGGGTGGGACACACTGGAGAACAAGACGGAACGACGGCAGAACCTTCGACCTCCTAGACCTAATATTCTCGGGCGGAAAGAGGCCGTGCCCGAAAGAATGATAGTCCCATGGAAGTTAGGGAGAAGCGGTATGGAGAAAAGAAAGCAGGTCACGGCGGAGGGGATTTCAAGAGCAGCGGTAGTGGGGGGCACGTAAGCCCAGATTTGGAGGGTGCGGTGAGTTAAGCCAATAGGATATGGTGGAGTGGGGGGTATTCCAACAAGGGGGGGCAGGCAGTGCAGAGCCCCAAGGTAGGAGCGTGCCTGGAGTTTCCGCAGCAAGGGGACCAAGGTGGCTGGAGGGAACAAGAGAGGACAAGAATTGGGAGATGTGAGGGGCGAGGCAAGAGAGGAGATCAGGAGGGGCCCCGGGGGCACCCCGGGAAGACTCAAGATTTGCCTCTGAGGGAAGTGGGAGAGCGGATGTGACTTTGTGCAGGGCTCGTGGTGGCCGCTGTGTTGAATGCCCAGCAGTTCTGGCTATTATTGACTGAGGCTGTCTACATTTCAGTTCCGCAGTTGAGAAAGCAAGGGCGTTGTAAACTCGTTGTAAGGATCGCAGGGGGATCCTCCCAGAGCCAACCCGCCAAGGGGGGGAAGCCCGGCTCTTATCTGAAAACTCGGATGCCCCTCCAATGCAGTATGGGTGCCTTTTCTCTGCCGAGCCTTCCAAAGAAACAGGACCGAGGGCCGGGCAGGTTCTGGATGTGTTAGCCTCGTTCGATATTGTAAATGACTCCGCCCGATTTGGTTACCTCACTCTGTGCCGGGTCAGGTTTGGACTTCCTTTGCAGAGACGAGAAGAAGAGAAGGTCCCCTAGTTAGAAGTGTAGGACAGAGGGACTGTAACACCCGTTAGCCTTGCAGACAGTCCGGCCCGCTGCACGTTTGGGACGGAAATCCGGTGGAGACGGCTCAGAGGAGAAAGATGCCCACTGAAATGCTTAGGCTCCTCGTCTCCCAGAAACCATTAAGGCGTCTCATTTGCAGTTTGTCTACAATCTTTTGGGCTCATTGAAGCTTCCAGGTAGTGTCATCTGTGAATGCTAATAAATCCCGTATGTTTGTTTTCCTACCTTTTGGTCTTTTTTGAAACTTTGTGTTAAAGTATGCTATTTATACAGACACGTGCACAGATCCTATTGTACGGTTAGGTGAATTTTCCCCAAAGTGAACAGCCCGATGTAACCAACACCTGCGGCCCATAGAACATTGCCAGGACCTCAGAGACCCTTCCAGTAGAAACCATTATTCTGACTTCTAATATGATAGAATAGGTTGGGCTTGTTTTTTTTTTTTTTTTTACTTTATTTAAATGAAACCCTATATGAATTTTTGTATAGCTATATGAAACCCTCTATTCACTTTATATAAATGAAATTCTACGGAACATCTTTTGTATTAACTTTTTTTGCTTCTGTCGTTTGTGAGATTCGTCCATATTGCTGGGGGTAATGATAATTCATTGATTTTTCTTGCTATGTTCCATTTTATGACTATATTACCATTTCTATACCAACTAACTGACAGAATTTGGAGTTGTTTCTTTTTTTTTTTTTTACCTTTATTTATTTTTGAGACAGAGAGAGACACAGCATGAACGGGGGAGGGGCAGAGAGAGAGGGAGACACAGAATCAGAAGCAGGCTCCAGGCTCTGAGCCATCAGCCCAGAGCCCGATGCGGGGCTCGAACTCGCGGACCGCGAGATCGTGACCTGAGCTGAAGTCGGACGCTTAACCGACTGAGCCACCCAGGCGCCCCTGGAGTTGTTTCTAACTTCTTACTATCATAAATAAAGCTGCTCCCTGTATCTTTTGGTGAACATCATTCATGCATTTCTCTTGGGTACATAAGGCCTAGGATGGAAACGTCTGGGCCATAGGGGGTCCATATGCTTGGGGTGAGTACATTGTGCTGAGCAGTTTTTTCTAAGTGGTTCCACCAATTGGACCTCTATCCACAGTGCGTGAGAGTCCCCACTTCTCCACATTCTGGACAACGCTGGCATTTTCTGATTAGCCGTTCTGATCTAAAGGGGTAGCTCACCTTTTGAGTTTGCAAACGATTATCTTGTCTTTCAACTATCAAACACTTTTTGGACTCCTCCTCTGTGCCGGGTTACTTCGGCAGACATCCGCACACACATCACTTCGCACAGTGACCTCACCAGGCTCAAAGGCTTTATCGGACTTCCCAGGATCACGCACGTATGGTCTCGGTTTGGCCAGGACATGGGACTTTCAAATGCCAAACCCGGGAGAGCCCCCGAAAACGAGGCTGGTTGGTAATCCTACAGCCAAAAGACGCCAGAGCAAACATTCGGAGATTTCCTCACATCAAGTTTTCTTCTCTACACATTACGCTCTCGCTACTCAAAGTGAGGTCCCTGGACCAGTGACATCAGCCTCGCTCGGGAGCCAGTAAGAAAGGCAGTAGCTGAGGCGCCGGCACAGACTATCTGAATTCGAACTGGCCTTCCAGCAAGATCCCCACGGGCTGTGTTTGTGCCCTCACAGTTTGCCAAGCACTGCTCTGTGCCAATAGCTCTCAAGCTTGGTTGCACTTAGGAGTCACCTGGGGAGCTTTGCTGTTAACTGTGGCCCGGATCCCATCTCTGGAGGTTCTGATTTAGTTGGTCCGGGATGCGGCCTGGACAACGGGATTTTTCAAAGCCTCCTGGGCTATCGCCAAGTTCGAGAACCAACACCGTCGTCTATGCTACGCAACCTTGGATGGTATCCCTTTGTTGTAGTCTTTTCCGGATTTTATAAGCAAGTTTGCGATCACCTTTAGCTGCACAGTGGAAAGAATTTAAAGACTTAGGTCATCGTCTCATTAGACAACACCCTCCCGGGGTGAGGCACCCAGCACGGGTCTTTGCTTTTTCCGCCCATCCTTCTGCCCTTGAATGAAAACCCTACAGCTCCCTTACAGTTCGGCGTGTAACTCACCCTGAGTGGATCTGATGGCCCGAGGAAGAGGAAAAACGGTTCAGGCCTGTATAACAGGTCAGAACTCAGTGACACAGACATCCTCCAACACCCACATGCTTGACAGCACAGGCAAAACAGCCAGGCCACTGACCATTTCTTCTTTTCATCCCAGTGACCTGAGCTCACATAGCTGCGACCCACTTAAAGGCTAGTCCAGGCTAACAGCCTGTGGGCCACAGCGGCTCAGGGAAACGCTAGGCCCGAGATCCCGCCAGCCTTTGCTCGACAGACCCTGATGATTCCTTCATGGGGTAGTTTCCCGGACATGCCCTGGTTTTCGTGTAAGATGGTAAGGCCTCTGTGGTCTTCCACGTGCAGACCAAAGACTTCTGGATACTCGGATGAAGAAATCCGGTCCTAGTGAGGGCAAAATATTTACATGTTGATTTAAGCTTGTCCATGAAGTTGGGGATAAGGAACACTTCCATCGAGAGAAGGGAGAAACAAAGAGTTCGGCGCTGCAGTGGCCTTTCGATGGTACCTATTTAGGTAGAAGAGACTCTTCCAGCACCTCCCCCCTTTCCCTTTCTTTTCCCTTGGATGATTTTGGGGAATCCTCAAGTTCCTAGTACAAAAACAATTGATAGTGTGTTGCCCTGTTGGTGTGTGTGTGTGTGTGTGTGTGTGTGTGTGTGTGTGTTTGGAGGGAGAGGGTCAGATACTACAACAGCTGTCTAAAAAGTAGAATCACAGGGGCGCCTGGGTGGCGCAGTCGGTTAAGCGTCAGACTTCAGCCAGGTCACGATCTCGAGGTCCGTGAGTTCGAGCCCCGCGTCAGGCTCTGGGCTGATGGCTCGGAGCCTGGAGCCTGTTTCTGATTCTGTGTCTCCCTCGCTCTCTGCCCCTCCCCCGTTCATGCTCTGTCTCTCTCTGTCCCAAAAATAAATTAAAAACGTTGAAAAAAAAAAAAAAGTAGAATCACATAGCTCATCTCAAAACACTTCCCTCTACCTACAAATGTTTCAGTCTGTTACGTTGTAACATTATACAAAGGGATTTCCAATTTGACTTGGTATTTGCTCATATCTGCAAAGGTTGGTGCGTTCTGTTTCGAAATATTGTTTTGGAACAAAAGCTGTACTGTGGTAAGTTTTGTAAAATGCAATATTTTGAGAAGGCTTATAAATGCTGAGAAAAAATATTCACAGAAGCATCTTCTGGACTCAGGAGACATTCTGGTGAGGCATCATTGTAATAATTAATAGATAGTTTTGTACACGTATATACCCAGTGTGTATACTATGATCTTGGATAGTCCTAAGTGCTTTATACGTATTAGCATATTGATTTCCAAAGCCCGTTGGAACAAGTGTGTTGTTATTTGCCTTTGGCAAATTAAAAACAGGGTCCTGTAGTTGATAAGTGATGGAACCGGGATTCGACTCCAGGATGTCGTCTCGTGTCCCAGCGTGTGACTTCGTAGTTTTGGTCCTGGAAGTCCTGTGCCCTGGGCACTGCCTCAGTCCCAAGCATACCCGGACCATTCGTTTTCTCACCTGTAACACTAACCTCCTCCTGTATACAACCTCCTGTATTCATCTTCTTGCAATTCCAACACCACTGTCCGATCCAATAAGCATTTTCAACTATCTGCTGTGATCAAACAGCTCTTTGCCAGGTGCGACAGAGACCCAGAAATAAATAAAGACATAAACCCTACTTTTTAAGTCACTCGTAAGTACCCTAAAGGGAAGGAAATGTACGTTATTTCATCAAGAAGTCATGCAGTATCTTCAGCATGGTACCTGTACAAACACCAGATTTCAGTGTCAATGTGTGTGTAACACAGATATTGATTTGCAGGTGGCAGCACAATTAGTTACTATGACAGTGCAACATCTTTGTGAGAACAGTGTGGGGCTGGGGTGCTTGGACCTGCTCATCCATGCAAAGACTCCTTGTCAAATATTTTAATGAGAAGAAAAACATGGCAGTCGTGATGAAAATCCAAGGTGACCTTGGGCTGGGCAACACATCGCCGATCACCTAGTGGTTTTTCAAGGTCTTTTTTGGCGGCGATGGCAATGGCTTGTTTGCAGAGTTAGTCTCTAGAGGAGGGAGAGGAGGAGAAACGGAGAGACCAGCTTACAGAGAAGCATCTTTGTCTCAACATTAGACATTCGTTCTCGCGAACACTAGATACCAGCATCTAAAGCCTGTTTGTCCTTGGTTAGGTTAAAGACCTTCCGCTCCTTCAGTGGGGGGCCCACAGCCCCAAGCTTCTCAGTTGTGTCTCCGGGCCGCCGTGGCTCTGCGTGAGCCCCCCTTGGAGTCTGCTCACGGGTCCCCATCGCCCAGAAACCTAAGGGTCAACTCTCAGAACAGCAGGGGGCCACCAGGGACTCCCTTCTGACTGGACAGGGGTCTGTCCTGTGAGTTACCATTTTGAATATCAATTCTACGCACTCTGGTAAACTCCGAATAAATTCCCCTTTCTACTTCAGCGGATAGTGTCCCCTTCTGTGTTTGCAATCCAAAGCCCTGGCCCATACGTGCACTCGTATACGTTTAATTTTACGCAGGCTGTGTTTAAGGAAAGATCCTTCCCTGTTTCCGTTGTATTTTGCTGCTTCTCCAGGTGGGGGTTTCACCATGTTGAAACATACAGAAGTCCCCTGCCTGCCATTATCAGAAATTCTATTACTTCTCTTCTCTCTTTGGATTAAGGTATAGACTCTAAAACATGTTTTCGAGCTATGTTTAAGCCACATTAATCCAGAGTACTTTATCAGAGATTACTTTTAAAAACTGGCCAGTGCTTACCTGGGAAAGCAGAGCATGGATGGAATGGGAGCCTCCGAGGGGCCACAGGACCTTGGTACTTGCTATTTCCTCTGCCTGGGAAACAGAAATTGTTCATATGCTCTGATCATGGTCAATGTAATCTTGTTTTGATTTTCCTTTCTCCACCTCCCACATCAGTAACACTGGCTCCCTAAATTGGTAGAAGGTGATGGAATAAGGATGAGGAGGAATTGTCAGAGAGAGAGAGAGAATAGGCTGAAAAGTCTCCCCTAGTGATTTGGATATCAAACCCTTTCCTTCCTTTCCGACTGAGAAACTCTTGAGTCAACAGAACGTTATTGCAAAATTTTTGATCAATGCCTAGGAGTTAGTTTCCTGGGATGGACCAAATTGTAGCATAATTATAGAAATTAACTTCATTTAATCAAGGTAGAGTGGGTGGGAGATTGGTGGGGGGAGCAAATCACCTACCTTGAAACAAAACGGACGGAGACCTTTAGAGTTTCCTAAACCTTGAAAATATTATGGTGCTCCCCTGACCTACCATAGAGAGTTCAAAAACTTATAAACTCATAGAATACAAAACTTACATGCTGATCGACAAATGGCTCATTGGAAAAATTTCTTAATGCAAATTTCCGGCTAAGCTCATCAAAACTTAAATTTCTGTGGTGTCTCTGTTTTCCTGGTGCCGTAAGCCACATGCTTTGCTGGTTCTTTGAGCCATCTTGCACTCACCAGTAGTCAGAACCCTGTGTCCTAGACATTTATGAACAGTGTGGTTCCGAGTTAGCCTCAGCTTCCTCGGATACAGGATTCGTGGTATCTACTTGTCTGCCACCGTGAGATATGACCATGAAAACACTTGATAAATCGTAAAGGGCCGTACAAGGTACGTCGTTGTTAATTCTGAGTGGATAGTGAGAAATAGATTGTGAAGGCATACTCCGTGCTCCCGAGAATCTGAAAAAGTTAGTGACTCCAAAAACATGCTTCTCCATGTTATGCATATGGACATACCCTGGAGCAACGAGGTAGGGGAAACCACAAGAGATTTTTATGATGCTCTGGAAAGGGTTCACTCGCAGCCTTAACATTTGATGATGAGATTAGGAAAAAGGCATTTTCAGATTCAAGGAATAGGCATCTCGTGAATCCACAGTCAGAAGTTACTAGATGATGCCACCAAAAGATAGGCACAGAGCTCCAGGAAACAGAGATCCCACCTAACAAAAGAGTAAAGGGATTCTTGGGATGATGTTGAAGAAAGATACCAAGAAGTCAATCTAGTGGACTCGGTCCAGACCGAGTAGGAGAATGGGGTGGTGCTAGAGTCCAAAAGAAGAATCTAAGAATCCCTAGATTCTAGAAGAATCCCAGACTGGTCAAAGGGCAGACATATTTTTAAATGCTGAGAGAAGAGTCACAGTTTTGATAGAGAGGCTGCAGGTGAATTACTTGAAAGGTGGCTAGAAAACAAGGCTCTTAGCAACTCCAGGGAAAACAAAAAGCTCTGTAAGAAGGAGATGTAATTATAATCAATGGCTCAGCTGAGGGTAATACTGACATGATCATAACAAGGTAAAAGGCTAAATATTGAACTAAATCAAATTGTGACCTAACTCTATTGGGAGGAAGGTGACAGGAAGTGAGCCTGATGTTACCAGGCATATGTGTTGGAGGGGGGCAGCAGTGAGAAACGCATGAAGACCCAGAACACCTCATATTCTACTGTAGGAAGTTAACAGACAATACAGAGATTTAAAACTAAACACAAAAGCCTTCCAAACATCTTGTTTAGAAACAAGGAAATACGTTCCCAAACATGTTGGAAAGGACTGAAGGTCACCTCTAGAGAGCAGGATTAGGGTGCGTGGTTAGGAACTGGGGAGGCAAGGGGGAGCCTCACAGAATTCTTCTTAGAACCAGGAACATGCATGACTTCAAGGGAAGCTTTTTAATTCGAAAAGAGAAGGGAGAATCTGGGCTAAGATGACAACAGACAGGACAGAGGTCGGCACTCTTTAGCCACAAACAAGGAGGCGTGAAAGCAGAAAGTGCAGCGGCCGGATTAAGAGCCGCCAGCTCTCTATCTTGACTCTGTCTTCGTCTGGGAATTAATAGGTTACAATGAACATCTCTACCTGGGAAAGGCCTGGCTGGCGCCCAGGGTCCGCACTCCACAAACACTGACAACAGCAATAATGAAGCTGCCAGTCCCAGGGGCACACCGGGGACGCATCTGCCACAGGCTGGTCTCGCAAGCTGTCAGCTTTCTTAAATGCACATTGCCAGGCCAGGGGAAGATGTCACCTGCTCTCCCTGGCGCACCCTCACTGCTTATTGTCCTTGCTCATTCCCACGAATTCGGCCCCGGTATGTCTCAATGCGGGTTTCTTCTGTGGTAAAGAAGGTGCTGTTCTGCGTTTCGCCAAAATTCTTGGAGAGCTCGCAAAATTCGCCTGGAAGTGGATTCCTAATGTGGGATCTATGGACGGAGGCCTCGGTGGGTTCTTTGAACCGCCCCGAAAATCTATGGAAACTTGCATATGTATGTGGATGTGCATTTATTTTGCGGAGGTTCGGCACTTAGCTGTGCAGAGGGCTGGGGTTTGTGACCCAAAGCGCCAGACCAAAAGCATTGGGTACCGGGCCAGGATAGAGTGATGTCGCCATGTTATGCCATCCACTTAATAGAGACTAAAGAAAGGGCAAGCATTGTTGGGGTCCATGGGCTTCTAGATAATTCCCAGCGCTGTTCTTTCAGCTTTCTGCATCTTGCGGGAGTAAACCCACGCAGCAGCCACCTGGAGAGGCGGGGACGTCTGCTTAAGACAGGAGAGAGGCAAGGCAGTCTGGAGAGCTCAGCGATGCTTTTCCCTGGGATTCACAACACCCTCCACCCTCCACCCCGAACCCACCCCCACGGCTGTGTTGCCCGGTGACCCTTGAACAGACGGGGGAGGAGGCAGATTCTCAGAGCTCGTTTTAGGGGCTCTAGTTGGAGGCTGAGATTCATCAAACACGGGAAACTGTAAAGGGCACGATACAGGTATTTGCGGCAAAGACCTCAGTCCCAGGAACGCGCTGTCGTGCGTGAAAAGCACTGTTGTCATAATCCCCCAGACTTGGGTCGCCTTTGTGCCATATTAACAGATGGGCTGGGGGCAAGTGGTTTAACATCTGCAAACCTCAGCTTCCTCGTCTGTTAAATGGGAGTCATTTGGCTCAATTCTCCAGGCTTTCCTGAGGACTTCATAATGATATATATTCAAGCATTCGATGCCGGGGAAATGGCTAGCGTTCCGTAGATGATAGTTGGGATTATTACTTCTTAAAAAATAGGGAAATAAACATCATGGGATCTCATCTTTTAAGGAGTGAATGATTGGACATTATGTGTGTTGTTCATGCCAACAATACTATTCCTACAGAACTCATGATCGCTTGTCATTTCCGGAGTTCAGTTGTTCTCGGCTGGGAGGGAGGTTCGTCCCCCAGGGGACATTGCCATGTCTGGAGACATTTTTGGTAGCCACAACTGGGGGGATGCTACTGGCACCTAGTGGGTGGAGGCCAGAGATGCTGCTAAGTGTCTGTCACGCCCTGGAAGGCTCCCACAACAAAGGATTAGTTTGCCCACGACGTCCGTGATGCCGAGGTTGAGAAAGCCTGCTCTAGCATTACATATGAAACCCAAGTGGGAAAAGAATACACTCTAAGGGCCCTACTGAGGGCACTCCCCCGTTCTCGGAAGAGACAGTGGCTTGATTTTAAGAACAGTGTTTCCAGCTGCTTGGCTTGCCATCTCTATTCTGACAGTCAGCGAGAACGAATGACAGCATGACCGCGGCCGCAGGGTGAGGCCGACCAGTGCTGGGGTGGGGGGGTGTCCTGCACCCGAGGGGCAAAGAGAGCCAGCTATTGTCTGGCGCTTTGGTAGAAAGAACAAAGCTCTGTTAGTCTCCACTGTGTTATTAATTTAAACTTTCAGTAGGAGATTGATTGGCAGAGGTAAAGTGAGGCCTAAGATTTTTTTCAAAGCGCCAGAGTGCAAGGTGGCAAGGGTAACCTTTTGACGCGCTCCCCACCTCCCCCTCCAAACCTCTCCCACGGCATTCTAAAATAAGGCTGGCTCCGATTGGGGTTGTGGAGCCCAGGATTAAACGATGATTTCCACGTCACGGTTTCTGAACTGTTGGCCATCCTCGCAAATTGCCATCTTGGAAGCCATTGCACACAGACAAAAATTTCAGCTGGAGGGAGGTGATTATTTATCCAGCAGCACCCTGTTGTTTCTGATGGGGTTTTCCAAGATGGAAAGGCTCAGAAGTATAGAAATAGCAACATCACCCACACTTCCCTTTCTCTTCTCTCGCAAATCCATACCCAGATGTGCTAACAGGAAGACCATGGTAGGGCGGGAAGGATACCCAAAGTGACGGGAGGACTCCCGTGGTTGAACGGTGGGTTTTTGTCCCAGCGCCCAGAAGCCAGCCATCCTCCCCACCTCTCATCCGTCTTTTGTGTGAAAGTCTTTGCTAAGAGTCAAGTCTCAACTGATAAGGCCTTGGAGACATAATCATTTTCCATTGACGCCACTTTGCAACCAATTCACAAACATTTTCATATTAATATTGAGCAATTTCCCTACATTCTAATCCGTCAAAGTAGGCTATTAATCCTTCCTGTACCATTCTCTATTCAAATGCTAACAATTTTCTTCTCACAAGCTAAAACATTTGTCCGACAGCCCCTCGCACAAAGACCCTGCATTGTTAGCGATGATGGATCAGAGTGCTAATATGAAGGATGCGATGTAAATTACATCATTGATATTGTACCTATGTAGAGGAAGAAAATCTTTTTCAGCGATCATTTGTATGCTAAAGATAATGAAAGTGATCCCATAGCACAGCAACCTTAATTTTCCTTTCTAAGAGAGAAAAAAAAGGTTCTTTATGGTAGAGAATATGGAAATCCATCACGATTTACAATGGACGGCGCACAGGCCATCGTTTACTTTCTGAAAAAAAAAAAATACACCATTTCTTTTAAAGAACTTATTGAAATGACTTGAGAAACTGTGTTAAAATATCTCTTAAGAATTGCATACCCCGTGGTTACCAGGAGAACGATGTGGATCAGAGCGGAGTTCGGGCTGACGAACAGAGAAATGCCCCCATTCGTGGTTGCGAGTGGTCAATTTGTATTAATTATCAAAAGCCATTGAATGGTATAGAGACTTGGAGGCGAATACGTTTAGGGCCCTCACAAAAGGGGGGACATGCAGAAGAGCGCGTGTTACAAAATAGGATGTAATTTGTAATTTGTTAACATGACAAATAATGTTTGTAATAATACCTGGGCTCTCTAGCATTGTAAACTCCTGGGACCAAGAACTGACCCATCTAACTGGAATATCGTCTTGTTCTCCCAGTCATTTCAAGAAGTCATTGAACGTCATTTCTTCTCAAGTCACTTCAATAAGTCCTTTAAAAGAAATACCTAGCAAGTCAGGGGTCTTAAGTAGCACTAAAGTAATCGCTGCGATGATTCATTCACTTCTATTTATTTTCCGCCTCTGAGTTTGCTGGCCTCCAGGTTTTTCCTTCTGTGCAAAGGGCTGCATGAAGGCAGATATGCAGGATTCATCCTTCCTATCTTTCTCTCCCCCGTCAGCCCCGCACTTAAAGACTCGCCCGTTCTCCCTGAAAAGACTTTCCCTCCCCGATCTGTCTCTCCATTAGCCACTTCCGGTGCCTTCAGCCGAGACTCCGCCATTTTTCATGTGGACTTCCGCCAATCTGGTCTCCCCGCGCGCTTGACCCCTTCTTCACAGCGGAACCCAAGAGATCTTGAAAAACAAATGTGATCGTGTCGCTTCACTATTTTAAAAGAAAAGTAAATTAAGTATAAAACAACCTCTTTGTCCTTAGGGATCACGTTCCGGTGCCTTCCTTTGGGCTGGCAAAATGTCGCTAATCTGGCTCCTGCTATGTGACCCCATCTCCTGCCACTTCAGCTAGAGAGTTCCTTCTTCTGGCCAACGTCTTCCCTTCCAAGTGTCCTTGCATACGTTCTTGCTTGCCTGGCAAGCTTTTGCTCTTGCTCGTTTCCCGCTTATGCTCCAAACATATCCTTCAGGCATCAGCTGGAAAACCATTTCTTAAGGAAGCCTCCTTTGTCGACTCGCCTTGTACCACCTTCTCCCGCCTCCGCGCACATCAGTACTCCAGGTACACCCTGCACTTTCCCTTCACCACATTTACCAAGAGTTATAATTCACGCATGTGTGGTTATTTGTCTAACATTTGTCTTCCGCTAAGCTGCACACCCCAGAAGAGGAAGGATGAGGTTGATTCCACTCCCGCTTGTATCCCCTTCTCCCCACACAGTACTTGGCAAATGAGCAACTCAGTAAGCACTAGAGGACACGGGGCACCCGGGTGGCTCAGTTGGTTAAGCACCCAACTTTGGCTCAGGTCATGATCTCACGGTTCGTGAGTTTGAACCCCGCGTTGGGCTCTCTGCTGTCCGCACAGAGCCCACTTGGGGTCCTCTGGCTCCCTCTCTCTCTGCCCTCCCTTGCTCGCGAACGCACAAGCTCTCTCTCTCTCCCCCCCCCTCTCTATTTCAAAATAAATCAGCATTAAAAAAAATCTTTAAAAAAAAGCAGTTGAGGACATATGTGTGAATGAACTAAATCTGCACAGAGCATTTTACTAGGAGCTTGAGGAATAAATACAAGCATAAGACACAGTATCTGGAAATGATGGTGTGGAACTTGAACATCATTAAAAAATAATAATAATAATAAGAGAAGATCTGAATCTCTGTGCTCGAAAACTCCTGGGAAATGTTCTCCCCCATCTTTGCATGCATTTGGTTTCTTTGGGGATTTCAATAGTTTTGCATCTGAAAAGGCAATTGGTGCTTGAGCCCCATGAAACCTCATTATTGCTTTCTGAGGATTAAGACTTGCCCCCGAGGAATTAGTGATTGGGGGGGCCCCCTGTTCTTTTTTTTTTTTTTTTTTAAGTTTCTTCATTTACTTTGAGAGAGACAGAGACAGCCTCGGGTGGGGTTGGGGCAGAGAGAGAGAGGGAGACAGGGAATCCCGAGCAGGCTCCGTACTGTCAGCAGGAACCCAGATGTGGGGTTCCGTCTCACCAATCATGAGATCATGACCTGAGCGGAAACCAAGAGTCCACGCTTCGCCGCCCACTGAGCCACCCAGCTGCCCCGAGGGAACCCCTGTTCTCAAGCAGCTCTTGTGCTGGGCGGAACTGAAGACTGAGTTTCTGGGTCTCCAGCCCAGGGGTAACACCCATGGAGTTAAAGCTGCTCCTGGCCGTGGAACAGTCAGGCCTAATACTCAGGCAAGAGAGAAAAGGGGGGTTGGAAGAGTAGAAGGAAGAACAGAAAGAGAAGACTAGAGAAGGAGTGACAGCGGAGAGGTTTGACTCATCTCTAGGCATGCTCAGATAAGGGGCTTATGCCCCAGATCATTGTTTTCCCTGCTGGCTTCCCGGAGCACTCTGTGACAGGTATGGGGGGGGGGGGGCGGGGGCGGGGAGGAAAGGACCCTGATACAGAAAGAAAAGAGCCCTGGGATGTAGAGGGGGTAGAAAGGGAGACTACAATGGGGACTACCACCTTCCAGGGCCTCAGCAATCCGTGTGAGCCCAAGTCCTCCATTGGGAGGACTGCCTAGTCCTCCACGAGCACAGCACTGGGCACCCAGCACCCTGCAAACATCTGTACACCTGGTCTGCATTTCCTCAAACACCGCATCCTGATACATGCCTGATGACCTAAGGATCTACTTGGCACCACTCAAGTCTCCATTTGCCTGAACAGAGCCCTCGGATCCGGTGATGGGAAGGCCCACTCTTCTTTTCGCTTGGGGAAAAGACCTGTTTACAATGCACTTGCCATCCCGGCTCCCTGCTGAAGATTTGCAGCAGACACAAAGCGATCATTTTACAAGATCGAGGAAGTCTGGGAAATCAGGTTTTCAGACTATCACCTTCTGCTTTGGCTCATTGGCTTAATCCATTTTCCTTAAACCAAGTGACTCGCAAAGAGATGGTTACGGGGTCACAAGACAACATGTGGCTTTTATTTCCTCTTTCCTAGCCAGTATCCGAAAAGCCCTGTGTTGGAATCTAAAATAATTCAGGCAGTCATAATCCTCACCTGCTGAAATAGTATTACACACACACACACACACACACACACATATATATATATATATATATATACGCACACACATACATATAATGAGTAACCTAGGAAGTTTCCTGCACCTGCTGGTTCGCTACACGGGCCGAACTTGGTGAAGAGCTGGAGAGGTTGGAGGCAAGATGTCCAACCTGGCATCGTTTATAATAACCAAACACTGAAAAGAGCCTGAATGCCCACAGCTAGGGGGATGCTTATGCACGTGACGGCATAGCCCTGTGGGGGAATATAATGATATCATTAGCCAAATCTTGGGGAAATGCCAATAATCGTCTGAAAATTGCTGAATACCAAATCGTCTACATAGGGTTGTCTCCATTATGTAGAAACGCACAGGGAAAAAAAAAAAAAAAGACCCTCGAGATTTGCACTGGGAGGTAGGATCATGAACATTTCCCCCCTGACTTATTTTACATTTTTATAATCTCTGGCTTTTCTACAAAGGAGTCACATTGCTTTTATAAATAGATGAGCGTTTTCTATCTATTTCTATCTCTATCTACCTATCAATCGATCGATCTATGGTTTTCTTTAAGGCGAGAAAATTGGTTTCCAGAAGATACCATACATTGATCTGATACCAAATGATTGAACATCAGCCCCAGGCTTAGGCTGCCCCCTCTCACCACATCTCGCTATAGGCTTGGGTCCAAAAGACAGGAGTTCAGATCATTCTACCTATGCTACTAAACAGGCCAAAGAATCCTCCGCAGAAAGCCAGCTTTTCTTCATCACCGGTGGCCATGATGACTGGTGGAATCCAGGCCAGTTCAAAAAAAAATTTTTTTAATGTTTACTCATTTTTAAGAGAGAGAGAGAGAGACAGAGTGCAAGTGGGGGAGAGGCAGAGAAAGAGGGAGACACAGAATCCCAAGCAGTCTGCAGGCTCTGAGCACGTGGCAGCATAGAGCCTGATGCAGGGCTCCAACCCATGAACTATGAGATCATGACCTGAGCTGAAATCGGGCACTCAACCGACTGAGCCACCCGGGTGCCCCGGAAATTCTTTTTTTTTAATTTATTTTAATCTTTGTTCATTATTTTTGAGAGAGAGAGAGAGCAGGGGAGGGGCAGAGAGAGAGGAAGACACAGAATGCGAAGCAGGCTCCAGGATCCGAGCTGTCAGCGCAGAGCCCGATGAGCGGCTCAAACCCACAAACCCTGAGATCGTGACCTGAGCTGAAGTCCGACGCTTAACCCGCTGAGCCACCCACGTGCCCCTATGCCTATTTATACTGAAAGTCCATTTAGCAGACTTTCAAAAGAGCCGGAGAGCCATTTTGGAAGTGGAAACGAGAGGCAAGAAAACGGACTTTTTGCTGGAGCGTTTAGCAGAGGCCTCCCGCGACCCGTCTACGCACAGCGTGGGAGCATTTCCTCCAACCAGCTCCTTGCTTCTTAACTGCACTTAGGTCCAGGGGTGTTGTCCACACGCAACCAGATGGCAGCCCAGAGCCTTTCTGCTCCTGGTGCTGAAAGCCAGTGGGTAGATAATTATTCAAGGTCAGATTTTTAGAGTTGGATGCCAGGAAAAAAAAAAAAAAAAAAGCAAACATTAAGGGTTAGCCAATACTTTGCAAACACTTGTTTAAGGATTTCCTAATTACTCTAAGTGGCTCCTCTCGTTGTTGCACTTAAAAGGCTGCTGCTTCGCGTGATGTCATCTCCTGCCCATTAGCTCAGCAGTCAATTTGCAGTATTAGGAGAGGCAGCAAGAAAATATTTGCAAACATCAACATTCTCAAGTCTTAAAAGATAATCCCCCTTTCAACTCCCTATGAGCATATCAGCGGTACAGTTAGGTTTTCAGATTCCTCTAAATGGTAACACCACCAGCTGGATTGTACAGAAAACCTTTCTTCTGAAGAACTCAAAGAAATTTCTAAGCGGTATCACATCAATTGCCGAGCAAGTCCTCAGAGGACTGGCCAGGCAGGTAGTTAGAGGGTAATTAGAAATGCAAATTGATAAGCTCCTTTAAAATAGCTCCAGAGCCAGCTCCCACCTGAGTAAATCTGGTGTAAGATTTTAGTTTCAGGATTGCTTGCTTCCAAGAGATCCTGATCCGTTGACCATGGTATTGTTTCATTAGTTCTTCATAACGGCAATATTATCACGAGCACCTCCATACTGCAGACGGGGAAACTGAGGCAGCCAGCGGCGAAGCAACTTACGCCAGGCCACGCAGCTTAAGTGACAGCCCCAGAGTTGGAACGTGACCAGATGTGTCTGACTTTTAAAGTTTGACCTGTAACCTACCACGTGGCTACACGATCTCCTTTCTCTCCTGCGGAACGGGAGATGAGGGGATTTTTCACAAGCGCGGCGCAAAGAAGCGTTCCTCTACAGGTGGAAATCTTGCTAGAGGAGAATGCTTGCCAGACTGGTTTTCAATCTCTGTTCCTCCACTTATCCTTAGCTGGGTGACCCTGGCCAAATTACTTAGTTTCTCGGAGCTTCCGTTTCTTTGCATAATGGAAATGACAGTGGTTCTTATCTTGGAGGGTTGTTGTAGAGATTAAATGAGCTAATGCAAGTTAGATATTTACCACGGTGCCTGGGCACAGTAAGTGCCCAATAAAAGTTTGTGTATTATTATTAGGATGTATAAGCTATATATTATTATATACATATTTTTATTATTATATACTATTTATATACAAGTATAATAAAGCAACAAGGTTATTATTACCATTAGTAGCATATAGTCTATATATTAGTATAATACATATGCTTATTACTATTTCTTATTTATATATGCATATAATAAACAGCATATTATTATTACTATTAGTAGTAGTACATATATCCTATATATTAGTATAATACATACATTTATTATTATATCTCATTGACATCTGAGTATAATAAACACCAGGGGTGCCTGGGTGGCTCTGTCTGTTGAGTGTCTGACTCTTTTTTTTTTTTTTTTAACGTTATTTATTTTTGAGACAGAGAGAGACAGAGCATGAACAGGGGAGGAGCAGAGAGAGAGGGAGACACAGAATCTGAAACAGGCTCCAGGCTCTGAGCTGTCAGCACAGAGCCTGACGCGGGGCTCGAACTCACGGACCGTGAGATCATGACCTGAGCCAAAGTCGCACGCTTAACCGACCGAGCCACCCAGGCGCCCCGAGTGTCTGACTCTTGATTTCAGCTCAGGTCATGATTCCATGACCTGATTCGTGATTCCATGATTCCACACGGGGATCAAGCCTCGCATCAGGCTCTGTGCTGAGTTACCCCTCTGCCCCTCTCCCCTGCTCATGCTCTCTCTCTCTCTAAAATAAAAAAATAAAAATAAAAATAAAAATAAACAGGATTATTACTATTACCATTATTATTAGTATATATATATCTTTTATGTATTAGTATAATACATATATTTATTATTATATATTACTTACATGAGTATAATAAATGAACAGGATTATTATTACATATATTTATTATATCTTATTTACATATGAGTATAAAAAACAGGATTATTACCATTACTATAGTTGTTAGTGTATATATCCTATACATTAGTATAACACGTATGTTTATGACATATTATTTACATACAGGTACAGTAAACAGGATTATTATGACTATTCTTCTGATTACTGTTGTAATATTGTTCCTACACGCCCATCGTGCTCTCAGAGGGCGCCATCCGATTAATCTCAAACCGACAATTTGTGTAGAAGGCTTGGGGGGCAAACTCTGTCCTGGGGATCCACTCACCCGAGCCTTCGGCGCCTCAAAGGTGGGAGAGAAAGGCTCCCACACCGCTCTTTCTTTGAGCCTGGTTCCCCCTCTGCAGTTACCAGGCGAGTATTTACTAAGCAAATCCTCGATCGACTTCCAAAGCAAGGAAGCTGCGGTTAATTTCGCATGCCAAGAGAGACCCATGGCGCAGCATTAGTGTCCTAATTTATGAAGAGTGAAATACACTCCAGACGTGGCCAGCTGGTTCAGGTGAGGGGATACTAGAATACTAGCAAGCAACATCATGCCAAGTAACTCAAATTGTATAAGATAAAATTCAGCAATATTTAAAAGTAATTCGGCTCATTGGAAGCTTCTAGACATTCCAAAACTCAGTAATAACTAAAGCACACAGTGCAATGAATAAAATGAAAATGTGACCCGGGATCCCCCCATTTATTTAGAACCGAGAAACTGAAAATTGCTCTCTCTAACCGATAGGCCGAAAGTTATTACTTCATTCACTTAAGCATTTTACATAAGGCAATTCTCTGCCGATAAATCACACTGAAATTGATTTCAGTTTAAAAATGAAAAAAAAAATTCCGCATTAACATGTGGAAGCTTAAAGATCTGCGGATCTGAATTATTGGGGGGCTCATGCTAAGACAAATTGAAAAATAAGCTTGTAGTCACTCTTAGAAAATAAATCTGCTCCTCAGAACCACCCATTATGCGAGGAAAAATAAACTGCCTCTCATTTCATTAGGAAAGCTCATTTGCATTAACATTTATACTTACATATGTAATAATGCATGGTCCCAGCCTGAATACAAGGTGGTAATTCAATCAAAAAGCTCCGTTGATATGCTATCATAAACAGCAAAAATGGAAACAGAGCCTTGGGAATAAATCACCCTCTTACTATTCAGCTGGGACCACACTGGGCTATTTTACACTACATGCATTGGTGCAATATTTCACAAATATAAAAACTGGTATTTTCCTTTTCTTTACTGACATGTGGCTGTTGAACTGGTAGCTTGCGGAGCTCTAGCAGGTGGAGGGATGAATCCCAGTGGTGGAATCAGACGGCAGGCAATGACAAGAAGGCAATTAAAATTTTTTTGATTGAAATAATTTTAATCAAAGTTTTGAAGAAAAAAAAAACCACTTGAAATCTTAATCCAAAGCATAAGGTTTCTACACACATCTCCATTCGGAGGGAAGGAGCCCTGGTGAAAATAAGCATCGTTTTCGAAGCGGCAATATTTTCAGTTGCCAATTAGACATCTTCTCTTGGCTGACCGCACAATTTAGAAAATGGATAAGTGGCATTTTACCAGGTTCTACAAGGTTGTTTCTCAGACAGTGTCGAGGAATCTTGGTGGCGTTGCGCATCCCTCCGCCTGGAATACTCCTCCCCTGTCCCCTCCTGCACCCGGCTCATTGTCATTCATTTCTGCATGCATTTTCTCAGGCTTCCCTGATCACCTCCCTGTCACTGATGCTGTCCGTCCTTCTATTACCTCATCCTGGTTTTCATTTATTTTTTAAATTATTTTTATTTTTTGATCTTATTTTTTTAAAGTTCATTTATTTATTTATTTTTGACAGTGCAGAGAGAGAGGGGGACAGGGGATCTCCGACAGCAGAGAGCCCGATGCAGGGCTCGAACCCATGCACTGGGAGATCATGACCTGAGCCGAAGTCGGACGCTTAACCGACTGGGCCACCCAGCAGCTCCTCCTGGTGTTGGTGGGTTTTCTTTTGGTTTTTGTTTTCAATTTATTGTAGAAAGTTTTAAGCATATTCAAAAATAAGGGGAATAACAGAACGAGACTCCGCTTCGACATCCCTGATACTTGGCCCCTGCTTTCTCCTCTTCTGCCCACTAGCCTACCTCCTATTCATGCCAAGCAGAACATCGCGTCCTTCCATCTGAAAGTATTTCGGGGTATTTCTCCAAAATACAAGGACTTCTAAAAATATAATCACATCTCAAAAACTATCACACCTAAAACAATTAACAATATCTGAAAAATTAACAATAATTAGTACCAGTGTCATGACATCACCAGGCCAGTGGTCACATTTACCTGATTTGTTGGAATCAGGATCCAAAAGAGACTTGTAATTTCCTATGTCATATCGGGCTCTCTTGACCTTTGGGGTTTTTCTTCTATCTCTTTCTCTTTTTTAACTTGCAGGTTTTTGGTTTTTTGTTTTTTTTGTTTTTGTTTTTGTTTTTTTTTTTTGGAGGGGGAGGCTATGGTTGTGTTAAAGAAGCTAGGTCATTTGTTCTGTAGAGCCTTCCACAATTTAGATTTGCTGATTGCATCCTGCGGGTAAGTTCCGCTGTCCCTCGTGGATCCTGTAAAGTGGTAGTTAGGTCTAGAAGCTTGATCAGATTCAAGTTCAGTATGTTTTTGCAAGGTCGTTTCGTTGATAGGGTTGTGTTCTTTCATTAAGAAGTATACGATGTCTGCTGTCTCTCTTTCCATGACGTTACTACTCACTGATGACCATTGCCTAGATCCATTGATTCATTAAGCCTTACAACATAGTGATGGTCCACTTCCAAACATTCCTTCTTCACTTATTGGCTAGAAAACTCTATAAGGAAAAGCTTTTCTTCATCAACTATATGGCTACCCTGAGATACAGGTCATATAGAAAAGGCAAGATAGATGCTTGATTTATCAGTTTTTGCAAATATTTACGTGGTTCCCTAGAATCTCCCAAAGGGACCGATGACCCAATGACTGATCTGTAACTATCTATCTATCATCCATCGATCTATCCACGACCAAAGTGTCCTTGTTTGTGGAGAAATTTATCTAGGTGAACACATGAGTTTAGTTAAAAAAAAAAAAAAAAGATGTATCCATTAAATTATAGGGGAGGTGGGACAAAGCTATGTCCCAGATTGGGAAAGTCTTAAGTAAGTGACAAAAGTTTGGAAAATGTTGCCTTAGAAAGCAGATCTCACCAGAGTTGGGGAGGGGGTAGGAAGAACTGGGTTTGATGCACATCATTCAGTATTATAAGCACATCTAACGGAATTGATCCATCAAAGGAGGGAGGTCAGCTTGAAACTTGGGAAGCACTGATAGAAGGAGGCAGAATGGGCTGGGTCTAGAGAAGATGATGGGCCTGTCCCACCAACTACAGACTTCTGATATCCTTGCAGGTGCAGCTTGCAAAGGGGACGTGGGCACTGGGCTGTCTTCACATTTTCTCTATCCATTCATCTGGCAATGGACACGTATGTTGTTTTTCTCTCTTGGCTATTGTGAATGATGCTGCAATGAGCATGGGGTGCGGCTATATCTTTGAGAGAGTGGTTTCATTTCCTTAGATAAATACCCTGGAGTAGAATGGTTGGCTCATATGGTAGCTTTATTTTTAATTTTGTGGGGGAGAACGTCCATACTGTTTTCCATATTGGTCGCACCAACTGCATTTCTACCAAGAGTCCCCCAGGTTTCCCTATCCTCCACATCCTCCCCAACACTTGTTATCTCTTGTCCTTTTGACAATGGCCATTCTAACGGATGTGGAGTGGTATCTCATTGTGGTTTTGATTTGCATGTCGCTGATGGTTAATGGAGTTGGGCACTTTTTCATGTACCTGTTGGCCACGTGTATGTCTTTTTGGGGGAAAGAGGGTCTCTACAGTTCCTTGGTCCGTTTTTCTAATCAGATCTTTTTTTTTTTTTTTTTTTGCTATTCAGTTGTATGAGTTCCTTATATGTTTTAGTTATTAACCTCTTATAAGATAGATGGCTTGCAAAGGCCTTCTGCCATTCTGTGCATTGCCTTTTCATTTTGTTGATGGTTTTCTTTGCTGTGTAGCAGCTTTTTAGTTTAACGTAGTCCCACTTGTCTCTTTTTCGCCTTTGGTGCTTGTGCTTCTGAGGCCATATCCAAAAAAAAAAAAAAATCATTGCCAAGACCAACGTCAAGGAGCTTTTCCCCTCTGTTTTCTTCCCTCACCCTCTTTGAGGTTGGGCATGGCCATGTGATTTGCACTGGCCAATAAAACGTGAGCCAAAGTGACCCTCGTGAGCAATTTGTCGTGTGCTCTCCCTCTGCCACTGCAGTCTGCAACATTCCAAGGGTGCCTGTGCCCTTGGCTCAGGTCCCAGAGCGAGGATGATACAGACTGGAGTGGGGCCTTAGTATGGAATGAACATCGTGGGGTTAAGCCACTAAGATATGGGAGTGTGTGTTATGCACTATAACCTAGTCTATCCTGACTGATACAAGTAAGCACAGGTGAGTGGATGGCTGTTGGAAACTATTCTGTGGAAAAGTAGAAAACAGCCCGGAGTATCTCAACCGTGGCATTATTGATATTTGGCCACCATACTTCTCTCATGCAAGTTTAGCCGCACCCCTGGCCTCTACCCATCAGGTGTCAGTGCCATTCCCTCCCTGAGGTGTGACAACCCAAAATGTTTCTAGACATTATTAAATGTTCCTGGGTTGGGGGGGGGGGGCGCATTCACCCCCATTTGAGAAGCACTGCTCCAGACAGAACACGGAAATTTGGGTCCGGGTGGGGCTGGGAGAGCAGGGAACGACGGAGAATGCGGCAGGAAAGGACAAGGGAACAACTCATGACAAGCAATTTAGGCTGGGGACAGACGTCATCAAATCTGTGCTTTGGAAAGATCGTCCTGGCTGTTCTGGATCACCCTAAAGTTTCCAGGCCTCTTGCCAGTGACCCTGATCCTCGTGAAGTGACATGTTGGGATGGTGCCTGATGCACATGTCCTAGTCAGTGTGAATTAGGGTGTTGGTTAGCGTAAGCCTGGCCCGAAGAGTTGTCACCGCTGGGTTCAAGGTAAGTTTCCGGAAGCTTAGCTACGCTGTGGTGACAGCACCCATTTAATAGATGAGGAAATACAAGCGCAGATAACAGAAGTCACTTTGCAAGGCAGCACGGCTAGGAAATCCACCGAGATGACAACAGGCACAAGACTGAGGACTTGCCAAATGCAGGACCCTCGCTTGACTCCACGGAGGAGGAAGTATGGATTTTACATCAAAGAGAGAACTTTCTGACACTGCGTCACCATAAAAGTGAAATTTCCTCCTTAGAGTCTTGCACGGGGCGTGTACATGTCAGGGATGCTTCGAGAAGCTTTCCTGGGGCGCCTGGGTGGCTCAGTCGGTTAAGCGTCCCACTTTTGATTTCGGCTCAGGTCATGATCTCGCGGGTTCAGGAGATCGAGTCCCGCATCGGGCTCTGGGCTGACGGCGCAAGGCCCGCTTGGATCCTCTCCCCGTGTCTCCGACCACCCTCCGCTCGTGTGCTCTCTCTTTCCCTCTCTCAAAATAAGTAAAATAAACATTTTTGAAAGAAGCTTTGTCGATATTCCCTCACTTAATCCTCATAAAACCCTGGCAGGCAGGCACCACTGTTATCCCTGTTTTGTGGATGGAGAAAACGAGGCAGAGGGAGTTTACATAGTTCACCCAGCCGGCAGAGTTGGGATTCAGATATGATTTGTCCATCCTCCGAACCCCTCTGCTGTGCTGCCTCTTCGTAGAAACCCTAGGATGTAGTGGGCTTCCGGCCCCCAGAAATTTAAGCCAAGGCTGCTCATTTTACTGGGTGAGATAGGACACATGAAAACACAACGTATAGCACCTGCTACATACCAAACTCCCCGTCCATAGAAACCAACCTTTCGGTGGGGGGGGGGGGGGGGAGGAGGGGGGTCCAGCAAGGATGCTGAGAGCACTGGGAGTCTCTTGAGGCCCCTCCCAACTGGTGCTGTCATCAGCATCCCCCAAAGAGGCGCGACAGCCCCGCGCCGCGCGCGGTGCGGACAAAGCAAACGGCTTGGACAAGCGTCACTGCACAGGAACAGGAGCGGCTTACGTGGCGTGGCACCTGCCCATATGCCAGGCCCCGTCCTAAGCACACAGTGGACATTAACTCCCCCAAACCCCACTCGGGTACTGTTGTCACTTAAGGCTTCCAGGTGGGGAAACAGAAGCTAGAGAAGATGAAGCGACTTGCCCACCTGATTCTACCGGAAGAGGTGCGATGGATGAGCCTCAGGGTTTTATACGACGATGCTGACGTTACAGGCTCAAATCCCGGTCCTGAAGCCGCCGCCTGGTTTAAAATTTCAACGAAACAGACCCAGGCATTATAGGTGCAAAAAAAAAAAAAAAAAAGTCGCTCCTGGTGGAGAAGGTCGGAGATACTCGAGAAAGGGGGTGTTCACCTGTCGGGGATGCGGGGAGGGGCCACCCTGGGCCAGGGTCGTGAGGGCTGCAAGCAGCAAAGCAGCTTTTTTTTTTTTAAATTTTTTTTAAACGTTTATTTATTTTTGAGACAGAGAGAGACAGAGCATGAACGGGGGAGGGTCACAGAGAGAGGGAGACACACAATCTGAAACAGGCTCCAGGCTCTGAACTGTCAGCACAGAGCCCGATGCGGGGCTTGAACTCATGGACCGCGAGATCGTGACCTGAGCCGAAGTCGGCCGCTTAACCGACCAAACCACCCAGGCGCCCCAAAAGCAGCTTATTTTTAAGGAGCTCGGAATCCACACAGGGGGAGAGAAGGCACAGCAAAGTCTCTCAGGACGAAGAGAGGAGCAGTAGGTGCCACCACAGGAGGCGACGGGGCTTCTCTCCTAGGGCGCTGCCTCTCACCCTTCCAGCCATTTGCGGCGCGCCCGATCTGGGTTCCTCCTTTTAATTCTGTAAGCAGGAAGAGACAAAGCCAACGTTAGACGCGGAGTCCCAAAAGGCTTCCACCATCCATAGAGGCCCTGGAGAACCAGGAACGCGCCATTTACTATCTCTCGGGGCGCCTGGGTGGCTCAGTCGGTTAAGTGTCCGACTTCGGCTCAGGTCACGATCTCGGGGTTCACAAGTTCGAGCCCCGCGTCGGGCTCTGTGCTGACAGCTCAGAGCCTGGAGCCTGCTTTGGACTCTGTGTCTCCCTCTCTCTCTGACCCTCCCCGCATTCATCCTCTGTCTCTCTCTGTCTCAAAAATAAATAAACGTTAAAAAAAATTTTAAAAACATTTAACTATCTCTTCTGCAAACACATGCCCACGCACGCGCGTGCATCCACACGCGTGCACACATGCCCATCGGGGAAAGGAATCGGTAAGCCCCCATTGGCTTCCAGGACTCGGGAATCCCGATGGTCAGGTGGGAGGAGCAGAGGCCTGAGTCTGGACACTTCCCGTTTGAGCACCCGCCTGTGTGCCATGTGCTGGGATTCGTTTTAAAGCCGGAGGTTTAAACTAGGGGGGCGTGTGAGGTGCTGCGGCAGCCCAGGGCGAGGGGAAGGGACCAAGTTGCATGGCCGCCGGAGGCAGGACTCTTGTCCTCTTTGACCTTCGGATCCCCAGGGTCTAGCAAAGTCTTGCCACACAGAGTCGGCCAGCCAACCATGTCTCTTGAACAGACGAATGGAGAAGTCTGTGACCTTGGCCAAGGTCAGCTTCTTCCCTGCTGGCATGAGGGATCCTACAACCACACAGGGACGCCCTGCGGAAGGATCTAGTGACGGAATGTATGGGGGAGGCTTCCAGGAGGCAGGTGGCCCATTTCCTAAGCAAGGAATCTCCTCTCTGACAGGCTACGCATTCACCGGATCTCCCGTGGCAATAAGAAAACACACTTCATGGTTCAGGTCTCCATTTTTATTTTTAACGTTTATTTATTTCTGAGAGACAGAGACAGAACGCCAGTGGGGGAGGGGCAGAGAGAGAGAGAGGGAGACACAGAATCCGCGCTGTCCGCGCAGAGCCCGACGCGGGGCTTGACCTCACGGACCGCGAGATCGTGACCTGAGCCGAAGTCATATGCTTCACCGAATGAGCCCCCCGGGGGCCCCATAGGGTTCTCCATTTGTATTTGTACTTTCTGGCTTGCAAGAAGATAAGCAAGGCAAAGCTTCCTCCTCCTCTGACACCCTCCGAGAAGTCCCACAGAGCATTGCAGTCTGTCCCCCTCAGCACAGCTCGGCCCGTGGGCAGCCCGGGTTCCCTTCCGTCGTTGGCCTCTTCAGCAGATGAAAAATAAAAACCTTTCACTGGTTGACAACGAGAAGGCAGGGCTGCCTCCACTGCTAGGTAATTCAGGAAGCCTCTTTCTCATTTTAATTGGTTTCCTAATTGGACTGTTTATGGGATGTGCAATAGCCCGGGATGAAAAGGCTAGGGCGAGCAATTATGTGCCTGGCATTCCTATCTGGCAGAAGTTAATAGTTTAATCACAAGAAGGAGAAACCCCCGAAGTTCACCGGCATGCCATGCTTTCGTTCTCCAGAAATCCCTCGATTCCAGACAATCCCCCAAGTCAGAAATTGTGTCAAGCTGTGCTTACCGACTAGCAAGTTGGTGCTCCTTGAGGCTTTGGGTTCCCTTTTGATTTAGTGGAACGTGCAGAACCGGGGGCTCTCCGGGGCCTGTCAGGTTTATAACTGCGAGCTCCCTCCTTGGCTGCAGATAAGGGGGTGAGCAGGGCCCTTGATGGGCCTGATTGATTCTCTGGAACGAAGGTTTGTCTTCCCCGGCAGAATGGATGACTTCATTCTGGTAGATGAGGTCACCCGAGTCAAGGCAATAAAGCGTCTGATATTCACATGAAAGCCAGTTTTCAAAGCAGCCTCTGAAGGAAAGCCTCACCATGCCCCCATTTGCCTACACTCCATCAGCAAGCTGTGTCTGCCCTAAGACCCTTCTTTCCTCGGTACAATTTATTCCAGCATGAAACTCTCCTCCCTACTGCCAAGAAAACTCCTGAAGCCAAATTGGATGGTTCTAATTTATAAAAATTTGAGGGGGGGGGCGGTGTTGTGCAGAAAAATTATCCGTGACGACTCGGACATTTGGCTGAAAGAGGCTGAGTGACGTCTTCCCAAAGGAAAGCATATTCTAATTGTTGCCACATCATTTCAACTGGGTCCTTGGCTGGTTTAAACAAGCTCACTGGTCTTTTTCAGTCCCTGGTAACAATTTTCTGGTAGAGAAACAGCAGACCGGGAACGTAGCTTTGGGCCTAATCCTGTAGATTACAAGTAACGTTTTCAGTAACGCTACTGCACCGACATGGCGTTATCTGATGCGGCAACACTGGGGGGAAAGTTTGGATTTGGGAGAGGACAGAAAAGAGATTTTTTTTTTTTTTTCAAGAGAGGAATAAGAAAAGATGATCTCTGCCTGGGACCGCAAATTTGAAATCCTAGCCCAGAGGGCAAAGTCTGTTTATGATTTGGGTTTCGAACTGATCTCATCTGGCCTCGTTTTATGTGCTTTCTACACACCGGTCCGGCGCTTGGTGCTTGGTGGTGGATCTGAGGAATTAGCCAACGTCCCCACGGATTGGTCTGTTAAATGTTAAACCGTCCCCACCCCAATGCTAAATAAGGAAATCCTGTATTTCCTAGACGCTGAGATGCCCTCAGTTCCAAAAGCAACATCGCCTTATGTCTCTCCGAGAAAGGAAGACACTGGTGTTTAAACCGTATCCCAAAACGTTCTCGTCATTTGGAATTTTTGTTGAAGAAGTGGTTGGGAGTTTTATTTAAAAAAAAATTTTTTTAATGCTTATTTATTTTTGAGAGAGAGAGAGAGGGACAGAATCCAAAGCAGGCTCCAGGCTCTGAGCTGTCGGCACAGAGCCCGACATGGGTCCTGAACCCACGAACTCCGAGATCATGAGCCGAAGTTGGACGCTTAACGACTGAGCCACCCACGCGCCCCAAGGGTTTTACTTAGACACAGATTTTCACCATATATCACCCTTGGCATTCATGAAAAATGAATGTGGGATATATCGGTTAAGGCAAGGACAACCAGGTCGTGACCCCTGCTTGGCTGGAAGCAATCGTAAGAAGCCATCAATTAAAAGGCGCACGATGACTTCAGAGATGTTCAGACGGGACATGGTGTATGTATGTGACAATGGAGGACGCACAGGAGTTGGCACATAGTAAATGCTCAATAAAATACAATCATGATAATATTAAGTATTATTCTTGAGAGGACGTGTGAGGTGTGTAATTGCCAATGTTCTTCTTCTCCAGTTTTTATCACAAAGGAGGTTTCAGCAAGTCTAAGGGCTGAGTTTACTTGGACAATGACATTGCTTGCCACCTCCCCTGCACTGTCCCTGGGTCTGACCAGCCTGGCTGTCTTCCAGTAATTCCAACCGGGGACCCTCATTGGCCCCGCTCAGGTCACACGTCCACTCTGAAGCAGGGGAATGGGAAGTTCTGAATGGCCAGATTTGGGTCATGTGCCCACTTCTGCAGCCGGGGGCAGAGTTGGTCCTCTCTCAGCATCCCTGAGAGTGGGAAGGAGTGGTTTCCTGGAGGAAGATGGCGATGATGCATTACCAGAAAGAGAGGAGATGGCCGGGGGCAGTTAAAGCCAACTCACTGGATTCAGCTCGGGACTCAGTCATCCACCTTGATGAGTCACCAGGAGCCCAGTCCTCCCCAGGAATCCAGGCAGCCCCTGACACCCTCAGTCCCCCGTGAGGATCTGGGAGACTCACAAGCGCCCTGGCCCGCAGTAAATAAGGCACTATATTTCTGTCCACAGTATCCGCAGCTCCCCACGAGAGACAGACACGAAGCATCGATTGCATCTCTCCCCAAACACACATTTAAGGATGGTACAAGCCAGGGTTGAGCATTCGCAAAAAGGGCATCCAACCACGCTCGGCAAGATCACTGTTCACTGTGCTTGTGTTTCCTCTTTTGCAATGCTGGCTATTGAAAAAATGTGGTCAAACCCATCTGAAATACCAACAAACTGAGGGATGATGGGGGGCGGGGACGAGGGGAAAGTAGGTGATGGGCATTGAGGAAGGCCTGTTGGGATGAGCACTGGGTGTTGTATGGAAGCCAATTCGACAACAAAGTATATTAAAAAAAGAGAGAGAGATTTCCAAAAGCAAAAAAAAATAAAATAAAATAAAATAAAATTCCTAAAAGGACAGAAGCCATCAGTTAAAGAGACTGAATGAGAAAGATGTGTCAGCTGCTCATTCATTGGCCGGGAATTCCAACTTCATCCCTTGAACAACCCCTCAAGAATTATGCTTGCTTGAAGTTTTTCTAGCTTCAAAGCATCATGTAACTTGCAGAGATTAATTTCCAATATTATCAAATCTACTGCCATTATTTCTCAAAATGTGGGTGTGAATTAGTAAGTGTGATCTGAAAAAAATGACAGTACTGTCAAATAAGTTTGGGAAATAGTGTGATCGTTTGATGCAGGAATTCTCAGAGCCTTTGGTGACAGTATGACTCAATAGTTCCTGGATTCCTAATACATTCAGGTGCCTTTCATGAATTATTTTAGTTAATTTTCTCAGCAACAATATCTTCAGGTGGTCGGGAATAATTCGATCATTCCCATTTTGTAGTCAGAGGAAACGAGGCACATGTGTTTAGGCACAAAGATGTGGCCAGAATTCAAATCCAGGCTGACCCCAGAGCTCACATTTTTTTTAAGCTCTTCAACCACACTCAACACCATTTGAGTGTTGATATGCTTTATGAATTTCCAAGGGGCAAATGAGGGAGAGTTGAGTTTTTTCAAATTCATTTGGCACAAATGATCGTTTCATAGGATCCTTGTATAGGATCTCTTGAAGTGAAGCTTGTGCACATCCCATTCTAGAAAACTCTAGCCCAAAACAATTGCTCGTTTTTCTAACTTCTTCTCAGCCCACATTTATGGACCCTACCCACCTCGCACATTCCAGGTGCTATGTTTGTGACTGGGGATAGAGCAAGAATCCCACCCTAGGGGAACCCACCATCTAGAAGGTAAGAGGATGGACTCTTTGGTGCCGTGGTGGACATAAGAATCACAGGCTGTGGGTAAACAGAGAGCCAAGGGAATCAACTCTACCTGGGGGCACCCTGGAATATTTTCCAAAAGGAGATGGGCTTTTAAGGGTGGATAGAGCCTGCCAAGCACACACACAAAAAAGGGACAGGGTCACTGCGAGTGAGAAGGTGGCCCAGCTACCTCTACTTCTCCCCTGGAGGAATGTTCCAGAAAGAATGACGTGGCATTTGGAATGCTGGAGAAGACTTCAGACTTGCTTGTGGACTTCTCTCTCGAAGTCCCTATAACCAAGAAAATGGCACCACAGGAGATGCTGAGTACCTGGGCATGTGGGAGGGTGGCCTGCCAGGCTTCACTGCCCTTGGCTGGCTTCACAAAAGCTGCCACCTGAGTTTGGCAGGGTCTTGGGCTCCACCCGGAAGCAGATCTCACCAGGGGTGGAGCCAGCTTGCTCCCCACAATGACCTTACGTGATGGTTTTAACATAGGTCTGCGCCTTCAAAAGGTGGAGGCTTATTTCCTGCCCCTTGAATGGGGGTCAGATTCAGTGACTTGATCCTAATGAATAAAAAGAATGCGACAAAATAGATTCTGTGTGGCTTCTGGGGTCACAAAAAGGACACAGCTTCTGCTTCGTTCTCTCTGTCTCTGTCTCTCCCTGTCCCTCTCTATCTCCCTCTCTATGTGTCTCCCTGTGTGTGTGTGTGTGTGTGTGTGTGTGTGTGTCTGTTTCTTGCTGTCTCTCTCCCTTGCTCTGGACGAGCACGGTTGGAAGGCAGCCGCCATGTTAGAAGGAAGCCCAGACCACCTGGAGAAGCCACATGGAGGGTTTCGCAGCTGGACCCAGCTCGGTTCTCAGCCAATACAGTCACATGTGGAATTACATTATCAGCGCACTTAAGCTGCCCATATTTGGCTACGTAGCCCGGTAGTTGTGATGGTCAGAGATGGGGAGTAGGGTATGCCAGAGAATTCGTTTATCTTCTAAAAAAAAATGTCTACTTGTGTGTTTCTCTTCTTCACTAGGCCCTGTGGGAAGAGAAGCACAGGAAAAATGCAGAGAAGGGCACACATTTTTGGGGGGGCTTTGGGACCGAAGAGGGCTCAGATCCAGAAAGTTCTAAGATATCCCCTTACACAGAGGTTTTAAAACCTTTCGAGCAGGTACCATGCAAAATCCACCAATGCTCCAAACACAGCAGTGATTCAGAATATCTCAAAAGAAGTCGGAGACCTCCAGGGGTCTACCAGGCACTCACGGGCTTAGTTGGTCTGCTCCACTGAATCTCGTCAACTGGCAGGAAGTTTCTCTGGACTCAAGAGCAGCCACTCCCCTAGAGGATCAGTGACAAAGCAGCTCCAGTGTGAGCTGGGGAAATCCTGACCGTGGCCTCTCATAGTTTCCCAACCTGCTCCACACCTGGGCAGGTGCTGGGTGAGGTGTGGGCGGAAGAAGGAGGAGGCCATGGCGTTGGCCTTCATGGGTTTCCAACCCGAGCTCTCCTTCCACCGCGGGTTCGGTAAATGCTACCGGAGGCCACCGTCTAGCAGAGGCACTCAATTTTCAGTTACGGGTTGGAGGAATCTTTCCCGGTCTTGCTCCTTGGAGGAAGGTAATTGGGTGTACCCTTTCTTAAACGTTTTAAGCTCCAGGATGGAAATTAAAAGGGTTTGCTTTCTAACGGTTAAAGAGAGAGCTGAATTACCCAGAAAAGACGACAGTCTAAAGCATTCTGGGAAATGGGGGGGTTTTGTCTTCGTTATCGGAGGGCCTCCTGCTTACCAGGCTAGCGGCTGGCATGTGGATTGTTGGTGGAGACAGCCGGTGAATAAGTGAAGGCTGAAATGGTTAATTACTGTGGCCGTAAGCGTTACAGGGAAATGCACTCTGAGGGCGGGTGATGGGGATCAGACCCCCCCTGGGGGCCCAGGATTCCGTGCTCCCTTCCATGGCTATTTCGACCTTGTCCGAGCTGGTGCACAAAGTCCCTCCCTGAGCTTTGTGGCAGCCTTGTGAGACAGCTCGGAGGAAGGAAGGTGGCAGCCAGCTCCCCCCTTTCTTTATAGCCAGCATCCATATCCTTCCCCACCGGGTGCCTTCAGCAGGTGCACGAATCCACTCTCCCACCCCCACTGCCGTCCACACAAATAAAATCCTAAGAATGGCCAATATATTCTGAGCCAAGTCACAATAGCCCGCGAGAAGAAATGCATAAACTCATAACTTCAAACCTAGGCTATTTAGCATCCCATTAAAAATATTCAAAATATAAATCAAAATTCATAGGAATAAGTAATATTCAATTTAGAATTTATGGCATTTTAAAATAGGATGATTTCCTCAAATGTGCAATAAATTTGGTTTTGTGGAATTGCACTTGCCACCTTATCATGACAGTTGCTTTATCTACACAGCCCGCCAAAGCAGAGTCACTTTATAGAATCTAAATTCACAAATCAACTGTCGTCTTCACTTCACTGATTCATTGCTGATGGGCCTTTCACGAGGCAAAAAAAAAAAAAAAATCCCTTCTGAGTTGACAAGAGTAATAAATGGGGAGGTGAGCACTGCCCATCCATCCGCTGGCCCGCTGACCCGCCTATAGTGATACATGGCAGAATAAACTCATAAACCAGCCGCATCTTTTGACCTTTCAGAGTAAATGGAAACAGAAGAGCATTTGTGAGGATCACGCTGAGAATCGGCGTCTGACCGGAGGATTCACAAACTCAAGGAGCACCTTGAAAACGAGAACCCAGGGCAGCCCGCTGAGAGTCAAAAATTTTGAAATTTTGGACAGGTTTCCCCTTCATCAGTGTCTATCGTCCCCACGGTTCTGTTGTTTAATCAGGTGAGAGAGTGCTGGGGCAGGACACATAACATAACTTGTAGAATCTGCAGAGAAAACACAGCCCGTAACACTAGGAAGAGGGAAGGAAGGAAACTGACCAGATCAAAAGACACGTTTATGTTGCCGATGTCCCCAGAGCTCGCTCTGTGTAGTTTCTCCAGACACCAAGTTCTCGCCCCAACTAAGGTAAGGAAAAACCTTATTTTGTTATGCAAGAAATTACTATGAGTAACAAATACACCGTTGTTAAGGTCTTTAGGAAAAACGCAGATTTGTCTTTGATTTGGCAAAAGTCAGAGCTTTTATAAAAAAGTCTTCAGTTAATTTAAATGTGGCCCGTGCTTTCTCACCTGGTTTAAAACACACACACACACACACACACACACACACACACAATTTGCAGAATGGAAAAGCATTTTTCGGTTCCCAATCTACAATATTCAAAGCCAAGCTCTTAATTATGTTTGACAGAAAAGTAAGAAACAAGTCCGGTGGCATCTCAGTCGTGACATTAGCACATGGATTTCAGTTTTCTGAACTCAGCTCCGGGTCAGAAGCGCCTGTATGGGATTCAAATGACTAACGGGATGTTGAATATCAGCGGGTATCCAGAAATGGATTTCTGCTTGTAAGAGGTACTCAACAGTAGGGACATATATAAGCAAGTGCTAATTCTGACCTCGGATTTCGCATCTGTGCCCAGATGCTTTATTGGCAAAGTAAATGTGTTTTAAGGAACTATTTTAAATAGTAAAAAATAGCGCCACATCATTATAGAAGGGTTGGAAGAGGAGAAAGGTCATGGGCAATGAAATCACCCTACTATAACTACGGTGTTATTAGTTTGTTTATTCATGTTTAGTTTCACATATGTTCATGGGATAGCATATACATTATTTTATTTTATTTTATTTTATTTTATTTATTATTTTTTTAAATATTTTATTTATTTTTAAGAGACAGAGACAGAGCATGACAGGAGCGGAGCAGAGAGAGAGGGAGACACAGAATCCGAAGCAGGCCCCAGGTTCTGAGCGGTCAGCACAGAGCCCGACGTGGGGCTCGAACCCATGAACTGCGAGATCATGACCTGAGCTGAAGTCAGACGCTTAACCGACTGAGCCACCCAGGTGCCCCGCATATATGTGATTTTATACTTTTTGCTTTAATACCTTTTTTTTTTTTTTTTTTTACTGTTTGCTTCATGCTTTTTTTTTTTTTTTTGAGAGACAGAGAATGCGTGCACACGTGAGTGGGGAGGGGCAAGGGGAGAGAGAGAATCTTAAGCAGGCTCCATGCCCAGTGCAAAGCCCAACGTGGGGCTTGAAATTAGCACCGTGAGATCATGACCTGAGCCAAAACCAAGAGCCAGATGCTTAACCGACTGAACCACCCAGAGGCCCCTCATGCTTTTTGTTATTGTAATTTTAATGGCTGCATAATTATCTATCAAATAGATGCACTATAACTCGTAACTCAGTTTATCATCACTTAGTTTATAATGGTTGGATTTTCAGGCAGCTTCTAAAGTTTCAAATTAAAAATGAGGCTCCGATTAACAACTTCATATTTGTGAAAAATGTACTCGTTGACATTTAAATTTCGAAGGGCTAGTTAAATAGCAAATTAAATATAGCAGTGGAGAGAATTGGGGAACCACGAGATAGATCTGAGAAACTTACTCAGAATGCAGAATGGAGGCATAAAAAGATGAATCAGATGAAAGAGAGATTAGGGGACACACAGCATGGAATCAGAAGATCCAAACACATCTCAAAGGAGTTCCGGAGATGAGTGTAGGGACGATGGGAGGGAACATTATGTGTAAATTGTAGATGAAAGCTGACAGTTTCCTAGAATTGAATTGTCACAAGACCTCAAAAGAAGCATATTAAATATTGAGGAGAATAAATTAAAGAAATCCATACTCCTACATATAGTAACACAAGTGCAGAATACCAAAGACAAGGAGAAAATCCTTAAAAGCAAATCAAGGGAAAAGGACTGGAATTGGAATGACAATGGGCTCATCAAAAACAATCAAGGCTAGGGGGCGTCTGGGTGGCTAAGTTGGTTAAGCGACTTCGGCTGGGGTCATGATCTCAAGGTTTGTGACTTTGAGTCCCATGTCAGGCTTTGTGCGGACAGCTCAGAGCCTGGAGCCTGCTTCGGATTCTGTGTCTCCCTTCCCACTTTCTCGCTCTCTCTCTCTCGAAAAATAAAATTAAAAATGACCAAAAAAATTTGAAAAAAAAACAATCAAGGCTAGTAACCAATAGGGTAATATCTTCATGTTGTTGAAGGACAATACTTTCCCAAGGACAGATATTAATTATTTAAAAGTGAACATCAGAGAAAAGTTTTCAGATAAAGACTGATGGCGTTTCCTACTCAAAGGTCCTTGCTACTAAAAGATGATGTAGAGAAGGAAGGAACTGAATCTGGACGCATAAGGAGTAAACTGGTAAACTTTCTACAGACCACATTCTACGACCATAATACGATTACGTCATAAAGAAAGAACCAATCTTAGCCTCTATTTGGAAATTAGGCAACGACAATGAAAACAACCAAAATCTTCTACGTAGAGATGGGTCACAAAAGAAACTGTAATGAAAATAGTAAAGCAGTTAGGACTGAATGCTGATAGAATGGTTATCAAAACTCATGCTACAAAGACAAACAATACAAAGTGAAATAATTGTAGCCCCGAAGTCACACATTATGAAAGACTTAATGAGAGAAATACCCTAAGGATAATAGGAAAAAGAAGTAACAAAGAACCAAAACGAATAACGTGGAAAATAAAATAGTTTGATGAGCAAAATTAAAAGCTACTTCTTTGAACAGATGAATGGACAAAACTCTGGCAAGATTAATCAAGGAAATAAAGGGACATGACCGTAAATACAGTAGGACTTTTCAAAATCATGAGAATACCGTGAACAGCCTTATGTGAATACATTTTAAAATTCGGAGGGCATGGGAAACTTCTAGAAAGATATAGAAATAAAATTGACTGGTGAAGAAATAGAAAAGCTAAGTAGTACGTTAAGTCCTTGTCATTAATGGTCCCCAAACCCCTTTCCACAAACATCAGGCTCAGGCGGCTTTTTGGGTGAGTTTTGTCCAATCATCCAAGAATCGATGACCTCGGTTTCATACAATCTCTACCACAGAACAAAAAAAAGGTAGAAAATTTTCCATTTTATGAAACTAAAAGTTAATCTTGACATCAAGACAAGACAAGGACACTACTGAAAATAACATTATTGGCTTACTTAGGAATATAGATGTGAAAACCCTTTAAAAAATCTAGCAAGGAAAACATTCATAAGCAGGTAGGATTGATCCCCTCAAGGGCAGTTTAAGATTAGAAAAACGCATTAGTGCAATTCTCTGTATTAAAAGATTCAAGAAAGAGCGTGATCATAACAGTAAATGCAGAAAGAAAATTCCAGTTCAGCTCAACTCTTATTCATGATAAAAGTCGTGGCAAACCAGAAATTGCAGGGAATGCCTTTACCTTGATAACCAGCATCTATCAAAAACTCAGCAAATACTCTCTATGGTGGTCAAAGTTGAGAAGCATTACATTTGAAGTCAGTAATGAGGCAAAAATGATCTCTATTACCATTTGTATTCAACATAATTCTGGAGGTCCTGTGAAGTGTAATAAAATAAGAAAAATAAAGAAGCAAAAGAGTGTCAAAAGGAGAAATTTAAAAAAACATTCCATTATCCCTAGTGTAGAACAAACAGGACCTTGCTATTTTCTTGGGAATCCAGAAAACTTCCCACCATTTTTCTGCTTGTGAGACTTCGTACTTCACGCGTCTTCCTGGAAATGCCATCCTTAGAAGGATGAAGGCTGGGGTCTTCCACTCAGTGCTTCAGCCTATAATCTTAAACTACATTCATTCACATAGCAAATATTTATTGATCACTTACTATGTGCCAGGCAGAGTTCTAAATGCTAGAGACGCAGCTGTGAATAAAACAGTCACAAGTGCCTGGCCTTCAGGGTGCTAATATTAGGTGGTGGTCGATGCTTAGAAGAAAAATAAAGCAGGAGACGGGACAGGGAATGTTTATGAGTATATGGGTGTTGCTTAGGGCAGAGGGGGATGCCTGGAAGAGAAAGATCAGGGCGCCTCGCTGAGAAGGTGTAAAGACTTGAGTAAGAGACCTGTAGGAGATGAGGGAGTCAGCAACAGTGTTATGAAAAGAAGGAACAGGAAGTACAAAGTGTCTGAGTGTGCTGGCTCATTCAGGAGACATCAAGAAGGCCATTAGGACTAGAATGAAGTGAGCACGGGACAGAGTAACAGACGAAGCTGGAGAAGTAATAAGGAGGATCCCAGTTGATGTTGGGCCCCGTACACCCTTGTGAGGAACTGGCTTTTACTTGGAGAGGTATGCGGAGCTACGGAAGGGTTTTGAGCTGAGCAGTGACACGACCTGACACACGTTGTTAAAGTTCTCTGGTCGCTGTACCAGGTGCACACCATAGGGCGCTTGGGTGGAAGCCGGAAGCCCAGTTAAGAGGCTACTGAAGTCCATTGGCTGATAGATGGTGGTGCTCAGGCAGGTGAGGCGGCCAAGGAGAGCAACCCCAGGCTTCCACAGCATCATCTTCCCCCAAAGCCCAGGGATGGCAGGAATTCAAGCCTCTCAAATGCCGCCTGTTGCCCCTGAGAACACTCTGGTGAGAAATCACATTATTTCAGGGTAGGCTTTAGCACAAGCATGTGGAGATGAGGTATGTTCACACGAGGTAGCCACATCAAGGGGGGCGAAGGGAGAGTGGAATGGATTCTGTTTTGCTCAACCTTGGCTAAAGACACAATCTTCTAGAAGATGCCTCCCCAGGGCAAAGACCAGAAGGCCAGGCCACGAATCCCCTGCAGAATCTATTGGAAAGAAGAACTTTCTGATGTGGTTGACGCCTCCTCTAGACGTTCCCAGTTCCCACCAACACTCTGGAACAACAGCAGCTTAGTGGCCCTGACTCCCCCTACTTGATAACAAATACACGAATGCAGATAGATATAGACGAAAAAGATATACAATGATAAATTCCTGTTATTTTCATTACTATTTATTGATCTTCTACTACGTGCCAGGCATTGCATTAAGACTTCAACATAATTTATCTTATTTAATTGCCTAAAACAACCCAGCAAGGGAGGTATAAATAGCCCAGCTTTACAGATGGAAAATCAGGACTCAGAGAAAAGACACAAGTTAATATTAGACCCAGAGTGGCCTCGAAGCCTTATGCTCTGTCCACCATCCCACACTGCCTTGAATTGGTTGGCAGATATGATTTCTTTTTCCTTGTTTTTTTTTAATTGAAATATAGTTGACATACGATATTCCATGGGTTTTAGGTGTACTGCATCGTGATTAGATATCTATCTACGTTATGAAATACTCACCGTAAGTGGAGTTACCATCTGTCACCATAAAATGTTATTACGATATTATGGGCCCTACACTCCACGCTGTAGAGCCCACAGTTATTTTATAACTGCAAGTTTGGATCTCTTGGTCCCTTTTGCCTATTTTGCCCACTGCCGGACCTCCCTCGTCTCTGGCAACCACTAGTGGGTCCCCTGTATTTAGGAGTCTGTTTCTATTTTGTTCGCTCATTTGTTTGGTTTCGTTTTAGGCTCCACGTGTAAGTGAAATCATATAGTATTTGTGTTTCTCTGTCTGACTTACTTTTCCTAGCATAATCCCTTTAGGTTCGTCCATGTTGACCCAAATGGCAAGAGCTCACTCTTTTTTATGGCTCAGTAATATTCTGCTGTATACACACACCCTTCCTTCTTCGTCCATTCATCTGTCGATGGACGCTTAGGGTGTTTCCCTATCTCGCCTTTTGTAAATAATCTGCAATGAACATAGGGGCACATACATCTTTTTGAATTAGTGTTTTTGTTTTCTTTGTAAGTGTATTTATTTATTTGGAGAGAGAGAGAGATGAAGAGAGAGAGAGGACAAACAGGGGAGGGGGTAGAGATAGAAGGACAGAGAGAATCCCAAGCAGGGTCCACACTATCAGCACAGAGCCTGATGTAGGGCTTGAGCTCATAAGCCATGAGATCATGACCTGCGCTGAAATCAAGAGTCAGACCCTTGACCGACTGAGCCACCCAGGCGTCCCTAGTGTTTTTGTTTTCTTCAGCTAAAGACCCAGAAGTGGGATTGCTGGATTATATAGTAATTCAATTTTCACTTTTTTGAGGGACTTCCTATTCTTTTCCAGAGTGGCTGCACCTGTTTACATTCCCACCAGGGTTCCCTTTTATGTACATCCTCCCCGATACTTGTTACTTCTTGTCCTTGTGATACTTGCCTTTCTGGACACATTTGAGGTGATATCTCATTATGGTTTTGATTTGCATTTCCCCGACGATGAGTGACGTTGAGCATCTCTTCATGTGTCTGTTGGCCATCTGGATGTCTTCTTTGGAAAAACGTCTATTCAGATCCTCTGCTCATGTTTTCATCGGATCGTTTGGGCTTTTTTTTGGTGTTGAGTTGTATGAGCTTTTTAAAAATATATTTTGGATAGTCACCCCTTATTGGATATATTGTTTGTAAATACCTTCTCCCATTCACGAAGTTGACTTTTTGCTTTGTTGTGCAAAAGCTTTTTTAGTTTGCGGTGGTCTCACTTCCGACACCGTTATTTCCGACGGTGGATTCTGGTGGACTTTGATGGAAAGTTTTGTGGACATGAACTTTATCTGAGCTGTCACTTGGACTCTTCTTTATTCCTAAGCCAGTGGTGTAGAACAGAGGTTAGCAACCTTTTTCTTAAAGGGTCAGACAGAACTTTAGGCTTTAAAGCTATCTGGTCTCTGTTACAACTGCTCATTCCTGTGATTGTAGCATGGACACAGCCATAGACAACATGCAGATGAATATGTGGGCTGGGATTGTGTTCCAATAAATCTTTCTTTATAAAAACAGGTGAACTCGGCCCCCGGGCCATACTCTGTAGGTGCCGACTGTGGACTGAGAGAATGGTTCCCGGATCTCGGGCCGGGGTCACGACCTACTGGATTCTCAAGCTTCAGGAAATCAGTTCATCTCATTACATGAAATTGAGAGGGGCGCCCGGGTGGCTTAGTCGGTTGAGCGTCTGACTTGGGCTCAGGTCATGATCTCAAGGTTCGTGGGTTCGAACCCCATGTCGGGCTCTGTGCTGATGGCTCGGAGCCTGGAGCCTGCTTCGGATTCTGGGTCTCCCTCTCTGTCTGCCCCTCCCCCGATCATGCTCTGTCTCTCTCTGATTCTCAAAAACAAATCAACATTAAAGATTTAAAAAAAAAAAGAAATTGAGATAAGGATGTGGTGAGAATCAAATAACTGAATATGTAAGTGACTTAGAATTTCTCAAAACGGAAAGTATTATCGTATGCCGCCCTTCAAGGTTTTTAAATTAGAACCCACGTTGATTTTAGCACAACAAACTCAAGTCTAGGCAAGCCTGCAGACTTTGAGATCTCAAAGGAAAGAGCTCAGTGTTTTGGATGAGATCCTATTGATTTTCTGAACACAGTATATTCACTGAGTACCAATTATGCGTCAGACGTGGGGCGACAACGGAAGGCGCTGATGCCATGCCGAGCTCTGTGATAATGTTTGAGTTTGAGGGAGTACCTATTTGGGTTATCGGTGAAAAAAAAAAAAAAACCTTTCAGACAAAACAATTATTTTAATTTAGTGCTTTTGTGTTTCAAAACCAATCCACTAAGATGTGACTCTGAGGTCCTTAAGTACAATTCACATCTGAACTTGACTCCAGTTGGATTTGGTCAGTATAGTGTAACCACCAGGGTATTAATTGAAGCACGAGGAAATACCTCTGGTCAGTTTCATTACCTAATGGCACTTTGGTTTTCTAATGCATCTTACTAAAGAGCTGTTGCATATGCATAGACTAGTCCAGATTTTACAAGGAAGAGTTTATGCTGATTAAAAAACAAAAACAAAACTGGCCATATTCTCCTTAGGCTTCAAGAACTTATTTTTCCTATTAGTTTTCCCACATATGACTGTACTTTAAAATAATGGCTGGATTTCATTGAACACTATTAGTGTTTTTTGTTGTTGTTTGTCTATAAAATTTAAAATCCTCTGCTGGTTTAATGTATATGTCTGAGTTGAGTTCCCGAATATTACTGACTATAAAAGACGCATTCCCTCAAATGTTAAATAATTTCTTTAAAATGTGGTGGTTGTGGGGTGCCCGGATGGCTCAGTGGGTTGAGCGTCCGACTTCAGCTCAGGTCATGATCTCACCATTCATGGGTTCGAGCCCTGCGTCAGGCTCTGTGCTGATGGCTCAGAGCCTGGAGCCTGCTTCCGATTCTGTGTCTCCCTCTCTCTCTCTGCCCCTCCCCTGCTCGCGCTCTGTCTCTATCTCTCAAAAATAAATATTAGCAAAAATTTTTTTAAAATAAAAAATGGTGACTTTATGCTAGGCATAACATTTTGTTTTCCTTACCCTGACTTCCTTTAAGAATTAAGTGTACCCTTTGCTAATTCAATTACTCAGTATCGACTCTAAACTTTCTGTTTAAAACCTGATTTGATGGAAAGCCATTTGAAATGTTAGTTCGTATTGTTCTCTCAGAGTGTGGGAGCACTGATATTCCATGCCTGGTACATGATCCGGTTCCACAGGGTTTTATTTTTGTTTTAAAACATATTGAAAGCACAGTCTAAAATAAGAATACTTTAAACTGTAATCATATCAATTTATTAAGTACCGACTGAGTTCCATTCAAATTTATGAGGGGGAAAAAAAAAGGAAATAAGAAATAACCAAGTCCTAACCCAATAGAAAGAAATTGTGAAAAGACCTTTTTTTTTTTCAAAGTTGGCCCTTGTTCAAGCTACATATGGTCACATAATCTTTTAAAAAGCACAACTCAAGTCTCAATTTAATTATGTTATAGCATAAATGGAATTACACTGCTGATGAAGTTCAGTGCTTAAGCATCAGCACAGCAGGCTGGCTGAGTGACCCTGACTCAGTGCGCTTGGCCATTGAGGCAGCCCGGGGCACCTCCACCTTTTACCTCCCCTGAGCTAAATCGCGGTCACTGGGCTGGATGGATCCTTCACATTCATGGCCTTCCAGTTACCTTGTAAACACGATCGTAATGCAAAGTCAACGACCGCTTAACAGGACGACCTTCTGTACGCGTTCTCCTTTTTGTATTTTTTGGGTCCCAGGGATGAGCTGATGGAAGAGCCTTGGCTTTCATAGAAGACTTCTAGCTTGAACTCTGGGTAGACTGAGCAAACGTTCTACTGAGCAAGTCTGCTTGGGCTCTGTACTGCTCTCGCTGTCCGCCGTGCTGGCCAGCCTCCATATTGCTAATAATCTGCAGGGAACACGAAAGGCTTTCAGTTCAGCTTTTCTCCTTTAACAGAGGAAGCAGCGAAAATATGAGTGAATACCTTTGGCTATGGGTCATACCCTTGGTGGCTTGAGCTGGGGCCTGGCTCTTCTGATGTCAGCCACGGCCTTTAGATCAACACCATCCTTTGGTGGGCACATCCACCAAGCTAGACCCCCTCCTCTCGTGGCGCTGTCCACATAGGCGTCCATCAGGGCGCACATCACAGTGTCTTTGTGTTTCCCAGTAGCACTGGAACTCTTCAAGGGATTGCGTTTTATTCTCTGTATGCTCAGCACCTAGAACAGGGTCTATTGCATATTTATAAAGGGCACTGTAACCAGAGAATTGCGTCTGCACAATGACAGATCTTGATTCTTTACATTTACTAGCTCACAGAGATTTGTTTTGTCAATGTTTTTATTTTTGAGAAAGAGAGAGAGAGGAGACATGGGGGAGGAGCGGAGAGAGAGGGAGACACAGAATCCAAAGCAGGCTCCGGGCTCTGAGCTGTCAGCCCAGAGCCCCACACAGGGCTCGAACTCATGAACTGCAAGATCATGGCCTGAGCTGAAGTCGGACACTTGATCGACTGAGCACCCCCCCCCCCGCCCGTGCCCCTGGAGATTTCTTTTTTCAGATAAGAAAACAGACCCAACAAAGTTGGATAATCTACCGAGGTTCTCATTACCGCTAAGTGGCAAGACGGGATTTGGACCTAAATCTGTCTCCCAGACCCAAGCTCTTTGGATCCTACCCCGAAATAATGGAACGTAAGGTAAAAAAAAAAAAAAAATGATAGGTTCCCACAGAAACCGTATTTGAAGTGCCGTGAGACTTGGGGAAGGAATCACCACCAGCCTGAAAAATTCCTTGGCCCGTCTGCCCTCCAGGACTCTCAAATAACATCCGAGTCCAAAAGTGTGCTCCCCTGCTCATTTTCCAGTGGGAGTCGGTCCATGGCAGTGTGCTGCACCTCTGTGCCGTTAGACCTGAGAGCCATAGGAGATTAGCCTTGAGAATTTCAGTGGAGGAGGAGGGCACCGTGGCCCGGTTAATCAGAAAGCATGCCAAGGTACTCCCAGTAAGCCCCAAATAGCTGTGCTAATGCAAGGCAGGCAATAACCCATATAGCCTCTTAGTGGTGGCTAAATCCAACCATGGCTCATGCAGTGAGCCACCTGCCAGAAAGCCACTTGTTGGTCACAGCACCATCCCCTGCCTGCCACCATGTGTCACTCTGTCTCATCAGAACCACTCAGCTGCTCCTTAAAACTTGTGAAGCTACTCTTTGATCGCTCAAACCATTCGGCCAAAGGCGTGCTTACGGGTCATTAGCTACAACGCCAACTTGCATGGTCTATGAAAAACTAGATCTGGGGTGATATTTCTGGCCTTTGAAACCGACATGTGATGCAGGGTGATGACGGAGATGCTTTCTCACAACTTGCTAACTTGCTCCTATTAGAAAGAAGCCTTCTGGGGGTGGCTGGGTGACTCAGTTGGTTAAGTGTCCAACTCTTGATTTCGGCTCGGGTCGTGATCTCGCAGTTCGTATGTTCGAGCCCTGTGTCGGGCTCTGCTTTGACAGTGCAGAGCCTGCTTGGGATTCTCTGTGTCCCTCTTCTACTCGCGCTCTCTCTGTCTTTCAAAGCAAATCAATAATTTTTTTTTAACGTTTATTTATTTTTGAGACAGAGAGAGACAGAGCGTGAACGGGGGAGGGTCAGAGAGAGAGGGAGACACAGAATCTGAAACAGGCTCCAGGCTCTGAGCGGTCAGCACAGAGCCCGACGCGGGGCCCGAACTCACGGACTGCAAGATCGTGACCTGAGCCGAAGTCGGCCGCTTAACCGACTGAGCCACCCAGGCCCCCCTCAAAACAAATAAATAAACGTTAAAAAAAAAAAAAAAAAAGCAACCTTCTGGTTCAAATAACATGGTAACTTACAGAGTCACCATTTTTTTGTGTTTCCTATTCTATTACCTTGCCTTGAAAAAAAAAATCTGTGGGGGCGCCTGGGTGGCTCAGTTGGTTGAGCGGCCGACTTCAGCTCAGGTCACGATCTCGCGGTCCGTGAGTTCGAGCCCCGCGTCGAGCTCTGTGCTGACCGCTCAGAGCCTGGAGCCTGCTTCAGATTCTGTGTCTCCCTCTCTCTCTGACCCTCCCCCGTTCATGCTCTGTCTCTCTCTGTCTCAAAAATAAATAAACGTTAAAAGAAAAAAAAAAGAAAAAAAATCTGTGCTTCTTACTTTTGCAAAAAAAAAAAATCCTTTTAGAAATCGAAAGTTATCCTTTTTTTTCATTTTAAATAGGATAGTAAGAAGGAATAACTCATCATGCTTCCCTTTTTGCTTTGATTGCCAGGAAGCTCTAAACCAAAATCTGTTTTTCCTTGCACACGTTTTCCCCTAGTTCGATTGAATCACCATAATCGTTACCCATCACCCCATTATTACCCAGCATTGTTCTTTTTCTGTTCTTTTACCGTTTCTGTCCTTTTTTGGGGGAAAGATACCTAATTTCTTTTTGAAAAGCAGAGGAGTGTAAATAATTGAATCATTCTTAACCCCAATACACACTGCAGATAAATGTAGCCTTTTAAAAATGATTCTTCCCTTCACCCTGCCATTCTGAAATTCCCGATGGCACATCCTTCATATGAGCAGAGAACCACTGATGCTATACCTTGCATTTGGCCTCCAGCCTAGACCTCAGACACAGAAGCTGAGTTAGGGCCTCTCTTCGGGTACTCGGGAGGATCAATGTTATTGCCACTGGCAGCTCCCCAGCCCCTCCCACAGCCTCCTTCCAACAGGTTACAGGATCAAGATACTCTGATGCTTGTTATCACTTATTATGGTTGACATACAACCATCCCAGAATAACATCTATTTTAACGTCTGAATTATTTTTTTCTAAAATTAATGGGCAAGATCCTAAAACTCTCCTTATTACAAAAGACAATGTGATTAATCACAAATAAAACCCCTCTGAGCATAAACGAATAAGGTTTGAGCCACTTCGAGTTATTTTTCCTGTCTGATAAAACCATTATCACATTTACAGCTTTTACAATGCTGAACCACATTCCTTTGATCATCTTATAAAATTAATTGATCTTGCTTATCTATTGTTCTATTTTAAATCATTTAATTGAGGATATTAAGAGAAGTAATGGTAACAACTGAGGCGTTTATTAGGCACTGATGTTCAAACCTGCAGTGTGATGTTCATCATCTGAATTTCTCTATCACCAAATTCTATTCTTGTGGGAATTTACATATAGAACACCTCCAGCCACAAATAATTTGCTGTTGCCTAACGTTCTGAAGGACAGACGTACGCTGTGGCAAATCACTGCGGCTATACTTAATTTTAATTATTCTTTTAAATCAGATAGATACCCTGCAGTGAAATTCTTATAATTAAATAGAACTTAAAAGTTTCTAAAAGCCTTAATTTCAACTTCAAATCTAAATGCAAATGAATGCAGGAAAGAATCTCCCTCCCCCACCCTCCCTCGCCAAAATTATGAAGGAATTCTCTGAAAGCTTAGGTTGATCGTGAAACCTATATTGTGGCTCCAAAGAGGCCCTTCAGCCCCCGAGGCCATTCCCTTCTGCACTGCCTGGCCAGGGTCACCTGCCGGAGAGTCTGGAAGCCCCAGTTTCCCCAAATGACAGGTGGATGCATTCAGAGAAGTGGTCCCAGGGAACAGGATGGTGGAATTGACGGGCAGGACGGGGACAGGGAGGGAGCCCATTAAAGGTACGTTAACGAACCAGTCAAACTGGGGCTGGAGCCTGCTGGAGAGCACTGGGAGTCAGTGTCGAATGCGGTGGGTCTCAGAGTTATCCCATCTGACGGGCGAGGGAGCTGAGGTACTTATCCTTCACTCCAATCAGTCATTAACAGGGCTCGCTTCCAAAGAGGGTCAGCTCCCCGGCACGGAAGTCCTTGAGTGTGAGCCCCGTGGGTGCCTCAGCCCGAGAAAGACCCCAGGGAGAGGGCCCCAGCTGCTAAGGATCCGTGAGGGACCTAAAGAAATAAAGGACCAGGGGCACTATCTCCGGGGTAGGAAACATCTTAACCATAGGGAAGTTGCTGCTCAGCAAAGTCAAGGAACTTTCCCAAGGCAGCACAGCAAGAAGCAATGTAGTCCGAATGCACCCCGTCTCCAGAGCTTGGGCCCTTAACCGGGAAACCTGCCAGATGCGGTACCAATGCCGACCTCCTCGCTCGTGTTCCCGGTGCGCCTCCCAGCTAGGGCGCTCCCGTGTCGTCCTGGTGACTCAGGACCCAGCTTCCTGGCTCCCCTGAAGCTCCTCCAGAATCGGGACCACTCCCACCTCAAGCCTTCACCGAATTCCTGCACCGCCTTCCATCTGATCTCTGCGATCGGACAGGAAACCCCACAGTGTCGTCTCCGGTCACTGACCCAGGGGGGTACAGTCCCAAGGGCAGGAAAAAGCATTTGGCAGACAAAACCACAACCTGCCAGACCAAGTTCTCATCCAAAAAGAAGCAAAGTGGCATTAAACATTTTTTTAACGTTGATTTAGTTTTGAGAGACAGAGGGTCAGCAGGGGAGGGGCAGGGAGAGAGGGAGACACAGAATTCGAAGCAGGCTCCAGGCTCCCAGCTGTCAGCCCAGAGCCCGACGCGGGACTCGAACTCACGAACCGTGAGGTCGTGACCTGAGCCGAAGTCGGACAGTTAACCGACTGAGCCACCCGGGTGCCCCTAAACGTATTTTAAGAATACGTTCAAGTCAAAGTTTCAGAAGGCATTGGTTTCTGGCGGGGGGGGGGGGGGAGAGCTTCTTTGCCTTTAAAAACTGCTCTGGAAGATGATGACAATGGCTGTGACCTCAAGGTGCCCCAAGAAAGATTTGCCCTCAACTTATACGCCATAGATCCCTATTGAAGTTTTCAAACTTGCTCGTGTTGATTTGAAATTTTAATGTCCTCTGTACCTAATATCATCTTACTGTTTTCCTAATCCCCCCAAAAAGGTTTGCCTCTTTACAAACGATCATGGTTCTTAAGGATACATTTTCCTGGACCGTCTCCCCCTCAAAGTTCATGCAAAATTCTCTCTGTAGGACACCGTAGGTCTCCGTGATGGGCACTCAAAAGTCTTCAGGGGCAGATAGGTTACGAGAGCAAGTGAGGTGACCCAGGTAAGGTCGAGGACAAATTGGAGGTCACAGCACGGTGGTGCCTTCCATTGTTGAGGGACACCCGGAAACACATCGTGTGAAAATCTCCCAGATGCTCAGTATTGCCAACTGATTTCATTACATTTTCATGGTAATGCAGGCTCAATCCATACACGCGTGTGAGCTGCGGGGACCGAGCCCAGGGGCCACCAGAACACGGAATGTGGCTCGCAGGCCGTTTGTGGTCGTGTTCTTTCGGCCCGTGAACGCGTCACAGATCAACGGGGACCAGAGTTTCAAGTCTTGAAATCTACACGTGAAACCAACGCTGTGGCCGCAAAGGGTTCCTACACTTCTTTTGGGGCGTTCTGGTTTCCCTTCCCCAAACCGTAGGCACCTAAAGCAGACTTGTGCCCGCCAACTGAGTGACTCTTTCATCCACCGGAGATGGGTGGGCACCTGCCGTGTGCCAGGCACTCTCTAGACACGGGGGAAACAACGGTAAACAGCCAGACCAAACTTCTCTGCCTTCATGGCACTTCCTTGGTCGGGACGGTGATACCCACCACACCTGGGTGACTAGGAGCCGGGGCAGGTGATGGACTAAACGCATCGAAAGGACCAATGTCCCCTGGTGCTGAGCTCGGTGTGGCCGGGCTCTGCCTGCTGCCCAGCCCGCCTTCCCCTTCCCCTTCCCCTTCGAAACCGGGAGCCTCACCGTCATTTCTGGAGCCTCACGTTTGCCTTCAAGTAGCTGTAACCCAAGCCAGATTGAACACAAGCCCCAACACCTTCCCGGCTTCGTCTCTGCCCGCCCCGTGGAGCCGCGCGCGGCAACTGTGATTGTTTCACTGAAAACCATTTAGCAGACGAAATATCTCCCCGCAAAGAGCGCTCGTCCCTTGACCTGTCCTTTCAGGCTGAAGTCAGCGGGAGATGCGCACGGGGCGCGTGTGTTATTTGACAAGCGTTACATCTCCTACAACAGCAGAGACACAACCTTAAAGCTCATTGCCTGGTGCCATTTTGAACCCGGGGTGCCGGCGAGATGGCATTAGGGGGTAATAAGAAAGCTGATAGCTCAGAGCGGAGACGCGGGGTGGGGGGGGGGGGTGCACAGACAGCAAAACAGCAGAGCAGTGCTTTGCTGTGATTTTGATCATAACCCGAACAGGGGACTCAGACACTCATTTTGCTCCAGACGCGCACGGACGGCACATGAGTTCCGGGCTGCGCTGTGGCTGTTAAGAGCCAGGGCATCTCGGTGACACGCAGCAAACCAGAGGGAGTCCCTCTGCCCGGCCCCCTTCCCATCGTTGCAGAGCTAACACAAACTCATGGACACGCGCAGTAGAAGCAGTCAAGGGGTAGTGTTCTTGCCGGAAGGAATTCGATGAAGTGGGGGCGGAGGCAGGCCTGCTTTCCTCATGGAAAACGCTGGAAGGGGCCATAGTACTGGAGGAGGGTCAGGATATCAGAGTGCAAGTTTTAGCTCCGCCCAAGCCGCGCAAGTGGAAGGCACTCTGGCTTGGTTGGTGACGGGCGGGGGGGGGTGGGGGGGGTGTCTCCTCCAGCTGCCATAGGCTGCCCAGGCGTCACCCCTGCTGTGGAATACAGAGCCTTAGTAAACAGCTCCACTGGAGGCCCATTTTATAGGCCAGGCGGCAGAGGCCCAAGGAAGTGAAGTGCTTCCCCTAAAGTCACACATCAAGCATCTCCTTGGTGCCAAGCAGTGCCCTATGTGCTGAATCCGGAAGGGACGAGGCCCTGGACCTAGTGAGGAAGCATATGGCATCACTGCTACATGGAGTAGAGACCCAGCAGGGTAAGGGGAAGCCCACGGGTGCGGGAGATGAGCTTCACGATGCCAAGAGCAGATCCTGAGCCCTCCGAATATATACGTTCCTGGGGTTTAGGGCATCCCAGTTAGAAGTTTTTTCAGTTGTGAGTGACAGGGAATACAACTCAAACTGCTTAACAAGTTAATAATTTTTAAGCATGTTCTCACAGTTAACACATGAAGAGTTCCACCTTCAGGCCTGGCTTGATCCAGTGGCTCAAACAATGTCATGAAGATTCAGCGTCTCATCACCTCTTGTTAACATTTCCGTCCGCCTTGGCTTCACTTGCAGGTAGATTTTCTCCATGTGACGGGTCCCCAGCCACCCCAGATTCATTCTTCATAGCTCTATGTTTGACAGAAAGAGAAAGCTTCCTTTCCCCAAGCAGCTTAAACAAAATCCCCAGGCCTGACTCTCATTGGCCCAAATGCGGTAACATGCGTATCTCTGAACCAATCACCTTGGCCAGAGACATGAGGTTATCTGATTAGCCAACTCAAAACACAGTCTGGGAGTGGAGTCCACACTACCCAAACCACATTGGCTGAGACTATGGGAAGGGCAGTTACCCAGGAGGACGATCCAGACGGTTGTCCCGGGGCTGACCCAGTTAAGAAACAAAGATATCCCTCAGAGCGGGCTGGCCTTTGACGACAAAGCTAAGACCCTCCACCTCTATTTCCAGGCTTTGCAAGTACTGAGTTGCATAAAATCACAATCGCCTCGGACGCCTCGGCCACGTACCATTTCCTGCCCCGCGAGGCGGCTCTTCCCCCCTCTCTGGATCATAGTCTGGATCGCTTGCCTTTCTCCCCCTTGCAGACGCCAGACGGCAGGAGGCGGATTAAGGGGTCAAGAATAAGCCCCAGGCCCCGGCCCAGGCGGGGGAGGCCCTCACTTGCTGCCTGGGGCGCCGGGTTTCCTTGCGGAATCGCAAGCCCTTCAACCACAGCTCCTGTCGGGTATTCAGTGAGAACGGCTCCAGGACGGCTCTTGTCCTCAGTTTGTCCTGTTGGAGAGAAAGGAGCAGGCGGGGCGGCCGCGGGAGAAACGCCGTGTGGGTTCACACTGGAGAGTGTCCAGTTTCCCACCAAGTTCGAAATAAACAGCGCTTGGGCACGAGGCTCCACCAGCTCCAGAGGTGGGTCTTCTGATGGATTCATCCTGCTCAGCACAAAGACGCGCACTGTTCTTGGGTTCTGCAAATGACGGGCTGTTCTCAGGCACGAGTCTGAACACGCACCCCCGGGGCTTGGAAAATCTGCTTCCCCCGGGGCCGGCGGCTCCCTCATGACCGGCCTCATGGGTCTGTGAGAAGTCTGGCCGGGCCTGGACGACGGGGAATTTGAGCGTGAGGGTAACTAACTGGCTCCTGGGGGGCTGGGGCCGGCAGAGGGATCGGGGATCTGGGGTCTTTCAGGGGTCCCAGGGCGCAGGCCTGGACGGCGGGGAGTGGGGGACAGAGGCCAGGGGGGACAAGCAGAAGAGAGGCGTATTGGCCCCTTAGCCCCCAAGGGAGGACGGTGGGCAGTGTTCCCTAGGTAGTTCAAACCACACACACACACAAATAAAAAATAAAAAAAGGTGACCTATCTAGATGGACTTCTTGGCCGCTCCATGGACAAACTTCCCCATGGTACCGTAACAGCAAAAATATTTGCCTCTGGGGGTGTCTACCTCTGGGAGCATCTCTGCTCTTCTGTGAGCTGCCAACTCCTAATTTTACCAGCAGATTGCAGGCGGGAGGGGTCCTGAGTCCAGGGATGAATGCTGCTTGACTCTTTACCTCCCTCCTACTCCTGGAGCTTAAACTGGGAGTCGGCGTTACCCACGCTCCCGCAATCCGCAGGGTCTCTTGGCCCTGGTTTTCAGCGAGAGGGATGGGTCGATATTGGCTCAGCCAGTTTTGGGGGAAGGGCACCCTCTGTGCTGGGAGCTGGGAGGTGTTCAGAGTCAGAGGTCCCCGAAGAGCTCTTGTCGAATGGCTATGAGAACCTCCGGCCTCCTACTCGTGCCATTGTGCAGACAGTGGGGGTGGTGGTGGGGGGGCGGTTTCCAAGGAGGGGGCCCGAGTCGGGAGGGAGGAAGCAGTGTCAGAAAGGACTTGAACTGGGCCTTGAGCCCCTTGACACAGGATGACGATACATGCTCCCACAGCGTTCACTCCCCGCCCGGAACCGGTCCAAATGTTTGCATCCATGAAATCACTTCATCTTGCGGAGTCTACGACACAAGCATAGCTGTTATCCCAGATAAGGGAAACTGAGGCCCCGAGACAAGGCCAGGACAAGGGGGAGGCCCTGGAGTATCTCCCTACATTCTACACCCTAGCGACTTCCCTCACTCTGGTCCTCGTCTGGCACTGAGAGGTCAAGTGACTGGCTGAAGGTCACACGGCTGGCAAGTGGCAGACCCAGGATCTGGAGCCAGGCGGTCTGAGGGCAGAGTCTGAGCACAATGCCAAGCCATCCTGGCCCTCCACGCGTGTTTACTGAGCACCTGCTAGGAGCCAGGCGCTGCCGGAAGCACTGGGCACAGAGGCAGGAAAACGGATGCTGTCTCTGCCTACGGCCTAGTACGTGTTGAGGATTCTCGAATAAGCAAACAGAAAATGACAGCTTTGATGTCCACGGCGAACGAGAGGTCCATGGGGCCACGAGGACAAGAACGGAAGGATCGAAATCAGTCCAGATGAGGGCCAGGATTGGGAGAGAAGAGACAGCTCCCCAGACTGAAAACAGGGTCAAGATCAGAAGCCTGAGCAGGAGTTCGTTGGATAAAGGAGTAGCACACGCAAAGTCCCTGGGGCAGGAGGCAGCAAAGCCCTTCCTGCGGCTGAAGAGAGTGAGTGGCCAACTGAATACCTACGGGGAGAGGCAGGTGGTACAGGGCCATGGGGAATACAATCAGGGGCGTGGGGTTTATCCGGGGGGCGATGCCGATGGGCTGGGAGGAGCTCGAGGAAAAACAGACAAACAAGTAAGGAGTAAGGAAGCCGTTGCAACAGTGGAAGGAAGAACTGGAGGAAAGACACTTCTGTCTTTGCAATTTTTTAGAGTGTATTTATTTATTTTGAGAGAGAGAAAGAGAGAACGTAGGCGAGCGGGAAGGGGCAGAGAGAGAGAAGGAGAGAGAGAATCCCAAGCCGGCTCACGGCGCGGGGCTCAAACTCACAATCCATGAGATCACGACCTTAGCCAAAGTCAAGGGTTGGACGCCTACCCGAGCCACACAGGTGCCCCTCCGACACTTAAGTTGAGCCATTCTGCTGAATGTTAGTGGTATCCCACTGTGGTTTTACTTTGTATTTCCCTGATGAAGAATAACATTGAGCACCTTGTCATATTCGTGTTGGCCGTTCATACATTTCCTCTTCCCAAGTTCCAGCATCAGTCTTTCGGCCCTTTTTGTCTCTTTGTTTTGTTTTGCCCATTTTAAAATTGGTTCGTAGTGTTGTTATTGATTCGTAGGAGTTCTTTATATATTGTGGAGGTGAACACATACTTTGCGAATATCTCCTCCCAGTCTGTGGTTAGTTTTTAATTTTCACCAACAGTTTTTTTTTTTTTCCCAATGGGAAGAGTTTTGAATTCTGATGCGAGTTTGATTTACCCAAGGACTTTGATTTACCACTTGCCTTCTACCTCCTGCTCTGGTAACCCACGGCGCCCCTCCAGTGCTGACGGCCAGAGGGAAGAAACAGCCGTCCTGCTCCCCAGGGACAAAAACGCGCATGCATTCTTGGTTTCTGTTTAATCCTTGCGGGCATGAGGTGTGGTGCTGGTGAAGTCTTACTTGTTCCATCTTTATAAAATATTTCGTCCTTTATAATTATATGAACTGTCAAGATCTGGGTGCCTGCTTTAGCCATTTCCCACTAGGCGCTCAGCACCGTCTCCCCGTGGCCTCTTCCGAGCTTCTATCACGTGTTTGCCATCGCTCCAAACCCATGAATCATATTTAAAGGCTTTCCATATCCCATAATTCTCCTTTTACTGATCTATTCAGTTAATTACACTTGCTCCTTATTCATCTGAGACACACGGTTTGGGGCTGGGATTTGGAGGCAGACAGAGAGAGAGAGAGAGACAGAGAGAAATAATGAGAAGAAACTTCATAATGAAAATTCCTTCATATTGGTGATGTTTAATCCAGGTTTGTGTTTCAGCTTGCACGTTGAATTCTTTCTCTAACTGCTCCTAACTAACTCCATCTGCCTCTGGGTTGGTTGCCAGCCTTAGACTCCTTGGTGGAAATCCCTTTGTACAAGGATTGCCTTCATATTTAATATATTTCATCAGCATTTCACCCGTTCGTGTCAACCACATCAGGCTGTATCGCCCCACGTCTCCAAAAAACCGAGGACGTAAAAATGTGCACAGCACAGCCAGCTGGTGGGTAGCAGTGCTACTTTTCTAAAACAGGAAAAATGAAAATGTGTGTAAATGCGTGGGGAGGGGGGTGTGTGTGCACGTGTGTGCGTGTGTGGGTATAATGAATACTTCCCCGATGCTGGCAATCAGCCACAAACCTGGTATTTCATTAAACAAATAGTGAAATAAAATAACGCTAAGCCTTTATCGGTTTGTAGAGATTCCAACGAGGGACACGAGGTGAAAAAAAGGAAGCTGTCATCCTGCCCATGGCCTCCAAGTTCTGCACGACCGCTCCCGCGTCTCACTCTGACTCCTCTCCTCTCGTCTCCCCTGCACCCTGCTTTAAGCATATCGGCCTCCTTTCTGTTCCTCAGATGTACCAAAACCCGCCTACCACAGGACCTTTGCACTTGCGACTCCCTCTCCCCGGAGCTAGCTCCCTTATTTCTTTATGTCTCTATTCCCCAAAGCACCTTCTCAACGCGGTCTTCTTTGGTCCTTTCATCTAAAATTTCAACAACCGCCACTTCAACAGGTCATTCATGTGCCACTGCCCTGCTTGCTTTGTTGTGCCTTGCACTTGTGACCATGAGGCACACTATTTATTTTAGTCATTTTTTTTTCTTCTTTATCGTCCTTTCCCTTACTAAAATGAAGCTCCGGGAGAGTGGGGCTTTCTGCTTTATTTTGTTCAGTGCCATAGCTCCGGGTGCTGGCACAGAGAAGGTCCTCAATAAAAACATTAGTTAGATGAATAAACAAAGTCACCGAGAGGGACAATTCTCAAGGCAAGGAACAGACTAGTGTATAACTGCGGGAGAATCATTAATGTAAATGTGGAAACTGAGGAACGTCAAAGAAGGCAAATTTGGTAAGACCATCTACTAGTTACCAGCTCATTATCCCATTTCTTCTTCCTTCCCATAGGAAATCTGAGCCAAAAGCCAACATGGCAGCCAATCAAACACTTTATTTCCCAGTCTCCCTTGCAGGGAACGAAATTGTAGAAACAAGAAGTGGACAGTTTTGGGCAGGGTTTCTGAGAAACTTCTTAAAAATTTGCTGACTCATCTGTTGGGGGCCATTTTGCCTCCCTCCCTCCCCCATTCTCCTTCTTTCCTAAAATGTTGTGATAGCTGGCGCAGTAGGTGCCATCTTGTGATGTTGAGGCAACCTTGAAGATGGGATGCAGTATGCTAGGGATGGCCAAAGGGACGGGTTGAGGAACCTGGGAATGGAGCACCATGGCTGCATTAGCATTGGGCTGCTCTCCTCATGACTTCACTTTATGAGAGAAAATTATGGACCAAGTTATTGTTATTTGGGGCGGGAGGGGTCTCAGCTACTAATAGTTACTCAAACTGTCAGGCAACACGAGGGCACCTGCTTTGATTTCTTTGACCACTCAGTGATCATCCTGGGCAACTGTCTCTGTGTCATGATTTAAGAAACATGTTGTCACCTAATCATGAAGTATTATCCCTCTGCCCGAATATTATAGCACCCCAAGTATCTATCCCACTGCCCGAATATTATAGCACCCCATTTCAAGGCCATCCTATTTCAATGGAACTACATCAAATCCACCTCAGTTTCAAAAGCAAGCGTCGTCATACAGACTTGCACTTTTGTTGAAAATAGCAACATCCGTGGGGCGCCTGGGTGGCTCAGTCGGTTAAGTGTCTGACTTTGGCTCAGGTCATGATCTTCCTGCTCATGGGTCCGAGCCCCACGTTGGGCTTTTGTGTGTGTGTGTGTGTAGACACAAATAGACGCTCTTGTCAAAAATCAATTTGCCATAGATTTAATTGGGACACTTCTGTGACCCGGCTTTGGTGACATAACACTCACTCGGGCCTCTCTCTATCCACTTGGCAGGCCCAACACATTCTACCTAGCCATTAAGGCTCAGTTCTGTGCATCCAGAATCTAAGAGTCGGTCATTCTCTCTAATTTCCCATGCCTGATCTCTCAGCAAAGCCTGTGTATATATATCTTATCAATCTCTCAAATCCACTCATTTCTCTCATTCTCTACCAGCACCATAAAACGTTTGAGGCCTATGTAAAAAAAAAAAAAAAAAAAATCGATAAACTTATTGAGGAATATAGCATTTTTTAAAAAACAAATGAAAAGGCATACCATGTCCATGGATGGGAAAGTTAATGCTGCACAGTTGTCAATACTCCCAATTACACATTTCGTTCAATTATAATCAAAGTAATTATTCATTTGCACAATAAAAAAAATCATTATTGGTTAAGTACTAAATGTTTGTTGGTAAGTATTAAATGACAAGGAAATTTAAAAATTCTTCTGCTAATTAAATGGGCAAGACTACTGAAGATGTGAAAAAGAATAATAAATAATAAACTGACGAATAGAAAAACATAACATATAACTGTAATTAGTAAGCCAATATGTTACTGACCCAGGAATACACAAAGAAATCAATGGAACAGGTCAGTTTTCTGGAATTTCAAATTCTTGAGAAAATGATTGCAATCAGCTGTTTTAGAAAAACCAGTTAGCTCTTTAGAAAAATAAAATTTGATTCATATCTTCCGCTAGATAAAAATAGCTTCTAAATCAATACCAAATTGTGTAAAAACTGAAAGGCTAAGTATCTGAGTAGAATATTAAGTAGTTATGTGTTTTTAGGGGGGGGAAAGACCTTTCTAAGCTTAAGTGCAAATGTAAATACCATGATGGCCAAGAGTGGTACGTTTGAATGCACAACAATGGAGGAAACATCACGATATCTTACAAATCTCAAAAAGGCAGAAAAACATCAAAAGGTAAATTAAGCAGAATATCAAATTAAGCAGAATATCTTACGTACAGAAGGTTAATACCCTTAAACTCTAAAAAGTGTTTACAAATCAGTAAGCAAAGCGAAAACCTTCGTTTTCGCAAGCAAATAGTTAGAATCTAAACAGCTGATTCACAAGAGAAGAAACCAACAAATGGCAAAGTAATGATGGGTTTGGCATCGCTAGTAATTTTAAAAATACAAATTAAGACAATTAATTACTATTTCTCTCGTCATTCAAAGAGTCAGCAAAACAGAAAAATTATGATAGACACTTTGAAATACTGCTGGCGGCATTATAAATGGATGCACTCTTCTTAGAGTTTTAATCTGGCAAAAGAGTCTTGAATATGTTCTCTATTTTGAACTAGTAACTGCACTGCTAGGAATTTTCTCCAGCCTCAGAAAATGACCTGAGGTGTCCGCTGCGATATGTGTGTGTGTGTGTGTGTGTGTGTGTGTGTGTGTATACATATATGATATACACACCAATATATAAATGTATATACGTATATAATACATATACATATATATGTACTTATGTATATATATGTGTATATATATATATATATATATATATATACACATATATATATATATGGCTGTTTATTACAGCATTTCAGTTAATACAGCCACAACTGAAAACAATAAGCAGGTTTTAAAATGTTTGAATGCAGGGGCGCCTGGGTGGCTCAGTCGGTTAAGCGTCTGACTTCAGCTCAGGCCATGATCTCACACTCCATGAGTTCGAGCCCCGCATTGGGCTCTGTGCTGACAACTCAGAGCCTGGAGCCTGCTTCAGATTCTGTGTCTCCCTCTCTCTCTGCCGCTCCCCCCATTCATGCTCTGTCTCTCTGTGTCTCAAAAATAAATAAAAACATTAAAAAAAAATTTTAAATGTTTGAATGCATTAGGTATACATAATCTGATGGAATACCTCACAGGTATTGAATACACTGTTTTAATTTTTTAGTGTTTATTTATTTTTAAATTTTTTAATTTTTTTGGTTTATTCTGTTTTAACGTTTATTTATTTTTGAGAGAGAGACAGAGCACAAGCAGGGGAGGGGCAGAGAGAGAGGGAGACACAGAATCCGAAGCAGGCTCCAGGCTCCAGGCTCCCAGCTGTCAGCACAGAGCCCAACGTGGGGCTCGAACCCACAAACCGTGAGATCATGACCTGAACCGAAGTTGGATGCTTAACTGACTGAGCCACCCAGGTGTCCCTGAGGTTTACTTATTTTTGTGAGAGAGAGACAGGGTGCAAGCAGGGGAGGGGCAGAGAGAGAGGGAGACCCAGAATCAGAAGCAGGCTCTGGGTTCTGAGCTGTCAGCACAGAACCCAACGTGGGGCTTGAACCCACAAACTGTGAGATCATGACCTGAGCCAAAGTCGGCCACTTAACCGTCTGAGCCACCCAGGCGCCCCTTGAATACACTGTTTTTAAAAGAATATTTAATAAAATGAAGAAATGCTCACAATATGACACAGTGGGAGGAAGAGGAGGTAGAAAAATATACAGAATTAAAGGGTGAGAAGAAATACAGCAAAGTGTCATCAACAATTTTTCCTGAAAGCTAGGCTTCTACGTGACTTTGATTTATATGCCACCCTTTCTCTCATGTTCTTGATTTTTCCATTGAAAGAAAACTATTTTTGTTGCTTTTTTAAACGATGTTAACATGAACGCATTATTACTGTAAAGCTTTCAAGTCATGGGTTAAAATCTGGAGTCCCTCTTTACCTCTTGTCCCTACTTGCCTCTCCAAGAGTAACTACTGTTAAATTTAATATATGTCCTTGCAGACATCTCTCTATGTGTTTATAACGTATGAACAAACACGGTAACTACTTTCACAACCACCAAGGTTAGTTACTACAAAACGAGACAGAATTCGGGGAGCATAAAAAAGGCTGGCTAGGCATTTTCGCCAATGAGCCACAGCCTGAAACTTAGGGAAGGACAACTTCGCCTTGATTTCAGAGGGACGTCAGTCGCCTCAATTTTGGAATGAGCAGAAAGGGCACTGGATGGGAAAAATGGGAAGGTTGTGGCGGTGGGTGGGGTACATTCGTGGATAGCCCAACAACTACCCTAGAAGCAGACGACACCGTGTCCTTTCCCCTGTTTGTGTCAGACAATGTTAAACACCCCCCCCCCCCCACGATGCTCCTCCATTGACATTTTTTCACACGTCTGTCTGCGAGAGTCAAAATCATATCTGAAATACAAATAAATCCCCGGGAAAAGATCGGCCGCACAATGAGAAGACAGAACAATCCACGCCGACCGTCCCTGTCCCCCGGCCCAGCCCCTGTCCGCTCCCGGGGTGCCGGTGTGGGCAGCAAGGTGAGGCCGAGGATATTACGCGGCTCTAATCCCATTCTACTTTATGACTAGCTCGAGAAATGACCTCTAGCGAGCTCTGGTCCTTGTTCTAGCCAGCAACTAGATTTTTCTTACAGAAAATAAATTAAAAAGGTGTGACCTTGCTGAAGGCTTGCCGAGAAAATGAGGTACATCTTGTCACAGGCAGAAGAGCCTATTTGTTCAATTTGAAAGGCTGCCGCTTTGCTCCGATTAGAAGTTAAGATAAAGGCCGGGGATGAAAAGAGGAGAAACATTTCTAAGCGAGGAAATTAAAGGGCTACATTGGAGACCCTTTCAGCACTACAGTGGGCTTTTTGTGTGGGGTTTATCGGGCCCCATCAGCCACACCTTGTCCCTGTGCTTGGGGCTCCCTTTCCTCCGAGCACACAAAAGCCAGCCCTGTAGGGAGCGGGCAGAGGCCCCCTGCTGATAGCCATCAGGGGCACCCAACCCCCTCCTCCCACAGCTCGGAAAGTCACCCACCCAAATTTTATTCACTGGGCACAAGACTCAAAGCCGTGTCACCCGTTTCACCAAAGGGACTCGGTCAAGAGGGTTCCTAGCTTCCCGGCCAACAAATGTATTATCACATCGTGGAGAATTCCTCCCAAAGTCACTCAACTAAACGGACATCGAAACGCCTTCGTGGCCATAAAAGATTCAAGCCAACCCAAATTTCCGCCTCAAAGCCCCTGAAGCAAAGAAACCTTTCAACTTGTCTCTTCATTTTATAGACATTTTAACGTTCCGGAATGTCTTTCCACTTCTAAAGTAATAGCTCTTATGGGAAAAGTGGAGGCAAGGAAAAAAGAAAAACATGCTGGGCTTTTCCACACGCTTTAAGTTTATATCCAACATCCTGTTCCCTGGTTCTCTTTGCCAACCGAGGTTCCCAAGAATGGCCTGAGAGACCACACTTCTCAGCTCCACATCCTTGATCACGGGAGACGAACTCACCTTTCCAGTTTTCTCGCTCCTTCTTCCTTCCCACATTCCAGCCTTGAATGTTATTTTCCCCTTCTCTTCCTCCAGGTCCTTGCTCGAGCTGCTTGTGCTCCTTTCCTCACCCTGTTTACGCTGCCTGGTGTCTTTATTTGCCAAGAGTCGACTTACTTGGCCAGGGTGCTTGTGAGGGCCGCCATGACAGTGGTAGCATAGACTGAGTGGCTTAACCAACAGAAGTTTATTTTCCGGAGATGGATTTGCTGTTGCCCCACAGGGGCAGGGGCCATACCTACCTGGTCTCCGTCATCTCTGTAGAGCCTGTAGGGGTTCAATGCTCACTGCTTCATCCATCACTGTGTCCTCCCACAGAGCCCCGAGTGGCCTCTCATTCTCAGTAGGCCTGCCAAGAAGGGTTGTTGCCACTGGAGTTTACGGTGAGGTTCCGGAAGCAGAGCAAGATTCTAGGGTGTCTTCGGTTTATTGAGGATAACTTAGCTTTCTTCACTCGGGTTTTAGCGCCGAGTGAGTACACATGGAGTTATGTGAGAATCGGTGATAGCTACATGCCTGAGGGTACCTCTGGGGAAATATGTGTGGCGATAACGGGGCTCAGAAATAAGGCCATGTACCATCAACCGGCCGTATATTGGGGTCCCGGCTCTGGTGTTTATCTGCATAGATGGTTTCACTTCCCTAGGCCCTGTTTACCTAGTTGAAATATACCTCAAAGAATGATATGCCACACTCCCTCCCCAAGACTGGGAGGAGAAGTAGGACCTCATGTGAGCCCAAGCAGTAATTTCCAACTGGTCTAGTCCAATGTTATTTGCCTCTGCATGAAAATAATGAGGGAATTGAAGGGGGGTTGATTCCTAAGCAAGGACAGGGAGAGTCACCAAGCCTTATGGCAAATACCATTAGGCCCAGGAATATTTACCGTTCCATTTTAAGATGACCTCTCTTTCATGATCTAAGCACCATCCCTCTCTTCTCTCAAACCTTAGGCAAGTCTGCTGGTACATGAAGGGCTTATGTGGGTGGTTTTTTGTTTTTTTTTTTTAATGTTTTTGATGTTTATTTATTTTTGAGAGAGAGAGAGACGGAATGCAAGCAGGGGAGGGATAGAGAGAGAGGGAGACACAGAATCCAAAGCAGGTTCCAGGCTTTGAGCTGTTAGCACGGAGCCCGATGCGGGGCTCGAACCCACGAACCGTGAGATCATAACCCGAGACATAGACAAACGCCTAACCAACTGAGCCATCCAGGCGCCCCTGTGTGGATGAGTTTTAATGTGGAAATCAAGATGCCTAAGTCTCACAGCTGAGCTGGAGGATTTGGGATTGGGAGCAGCATGGAAGTATGGCAAAGGATCCCACAGAATGACACAACAAAACAAAAACCAGAATCGTAGGGGATGGAAAAAACGCCCTCCCCCCACCCCCGCCCACCCACCGAGTCAAGGAGTTAGCCACTCCCTACCTTCCAAAATCTCCTGAGAGGTTAGGAAGGTCACGGGGCCCTAACGGTGCTTGAAATGGGACCAGGCCAATTTCTTTTGGTTCTTAAGGGACAGGGTACCTCAGCCAACATCTGAATTGGGCTGATGTCAATCCTTGTGGCCTCTTCCAACATTAACCTTCCAACCAAATTGTTTTTCACAAACAGTTCAACAATAATTGGCTACCATGTTTAGTTTCGAGACGATCATTTTAAGAAAAGCACTGAGCTTCTTAGCATATTTCCCCGCTGAAATAACTCTCTTGAGATGAACGTGTTGCATTATGGCTTGTCCAGCAAAGCAATTTGTCCGTTGAAGGAAGCCCCAAATTCTTAATATCAGCAAGGCGATCCCTGGGCTTCACCTTATTATGTAGGTATTATTTAGCATTCTAGGAGTGTTGGATGCTTGGTCGCTTGCGAGAACACGGAGGAAATGCTACCAACTACTGGGAAACCCAGCGATCGGAAATGTCTGCTCCTTACGGCAGCTGGTTCCAAGGAGGAGACTTATGGCACCCTCAGAATATCCACCCTCAGAGTATCGCGAAACATTGTCAAGAACAAATTACAGTGTCCGACCTTAAACGACTCTTGGCTGAGACTGCAGGCTGAGGCTGCCTTGTGAGTATTTCCCCTGACATAGTTCTTTAGAGTCTGTCAAGTTCACCTTCCATTAAAGGGGGATCCCAGGAGTGTTCGTAAGACACTTGGTATGCCGTGCCATTTAATAACCTCGTTCATGGGGTCACTGGGTCCCCATTTGCTTACTCTATCTGCGTCTATATTTTACGTGAGACTAAAGAATGAGCTCTGTTACCTTTTTAAAAATTAAAAAAAAATTTTTTTGGTGGGGGGTGGAGAGAGAGAGAATGTGTGCGTGAGGCGGGGGGGGGAGCGGGGTAGAGGGAGAGAAAGAGAGAACCTTAAGCGGGCGCCACGCTCAGCGCGGAGCCTTATGCGGAGCTTGATCCTGTGACCCTGGGATCAGGACCTGAACTGAAATCAAGAGTCAGAGGCTCAACTGACTGAGCCACCCAGGCGCCCTGAGCTCTATTGCCTTTTGCTTCTGCCTACGGACAATAATAATAACCATAACAGTAGCTACCATTTTTGAGTGCTTATTAAGTGTTCGATCATATTCTGAGCATTTTATATGCTTTGTGTTTCAGGCCTTATCTGTAATGGTCTTAGGCACTCAGCGCTGTTATTTCCCTAGCCTTACATATGAGGACAGTGAAGCCTAGAGAGATTGTCTCCCCAGGGTCCAGGTCCCATAGCAAGGAAAAGAGACAGGATTCAGATCCAGAGCGCAGGCTTCTCGCCATAGACCACGCTTTTAGCGATTATTCAGCACATTCCCAACAATGCTAAAGCTACAGGTATTAAAGAAAAGAGTGTTTCGGGATATATGCATAGCATGTATGCTCCCAGTTTGACTGTCATAATGGGTGATGAATATTTTCAATTTGAGGGCATGAAAAGTCACTGGTTACAGACCCAGGATAGCTGATCCGAAGGAGCAATTGTGAACGGGCTAAATGCCAGATGATTACCTTGATCAAAACAAGTGCCAGGGATGATGTAAAATTCCAAGAGCGGGGGGGGGGGGGGGCAACACAGGAGCCAACGGCATGAGAGGGCAGAACACACGAAAAGGCATCGAGAAGGGAGTTCAGCACATCAAGAAGAAGCGAGAGGCTCATTCCCTAGTGAAAAGGGGCACAGCATCTCTCCCCTGCTCAATCCTTATGACAACTATGTGTCAGCCATGGTCCGTTGGGAGCCCGCCCACATGTTAAGCTGGCCTTGAACTCCAGCTCATTGGCCTGTGGCACAGGCACCATGAAGTCCGTGGGTTCCCTTGGCTCACTTCGTTTCTCTGCCTCCATGTTCCGGGGGGGTGGCACGCGTTGCTTCCTCACATCAGCAGGAACAGAAGGCTCAGCCAGAACCTTCACCAGGACTGTGGGAACTTAAGGGTTTTAGGGGTTCAGCGGCAGGGCTAGGCGGGGGGCAGGCACATTATCAAGTGGGGGTGGGGTGCATGTGCCCTCATAAGGCCTCATGACTCTGTGAATCAGTTACTGTACTTGGATTTGTCCTTCACCCTGTTTCCTTAGGTCCCACCTCGCAGAAGTAAGATTTTGCTTTTTTCATTCGAGTTGGACCTTCTCGTACTTAGGCGTTTGGAGCCCACCACCCAAAATGAGAGATTCAGAGAGTGCTTCCGACAGACGATCGCTCGTCCCCTCGTCCCCTGACCTCCAAACCCCTCACCTATGACCCACTTCTCCGTGCAGGGTCCCAGTGGAGCCCACGGAGACACCCCCAGAGCAGACACTCGTTCAATAGATGGCTGGAGCTTAAATAGAATATAGAAATCCATTCGGCGTTAACCACATTCATTCCTCTAGACAATGGAGTCAACACTCTAACGCTGCATGAGCTACACTCACATGGGGAGCTTGTCTGAGCAAAGGAGGGGGAGGTCTTCGTTCTAATCTAAACACTGGTTCAAAAGCAGCTGAGTTCTGGTTTCCGTCTTCACGATTACTTGTTGAAATCGTGTGATAAGTGATCAGAAAGCTTGTTGAAGGAAACAGGAGGAAGGAAAAGAGGGGAAAAGCAAGGAAGACAAAGGCGGGAAGCTCCTTTTTTGTGAGGACTTTGTACGTACCAGACAGTAAGATAACTAATCCCTAGAATGATAGAAACTCCTAGCAAATGTGTTGATCGCCTTTTTCCAGTTCAGTTTTCAATTCAGTGGTTTCCTAGTTGTGTAACTTTGGTCTGCTCTAAAAGGGCTTTTGCAACACTTTCCGTCACTGCTTTCTTAAAGCTTTGCAGACCCAAGTTTGTATATTCTAATTGCAAACTCCAGTTCAAGTTCCTAAAACCCTCTCTCACAATTATCACCAAACAAACGCGGTGATTCCACAAAAGCTCCAACATGTGTCCCATTAATTCTCACACCGAAAAGACTTTCATTTTTCTTGGACTCCAAGCAAAATGGACCATAAGCAAAGTGTTTGATAAAATGACAGGTGGAATCCCATCCAATTAAGACATAAATATTTTTCCAGAGGCTAAGCTCACTGCAAAATAATAATCTTCACTCAACACATCTTTACATGTCTTTGGCAAAACACCTGTCTAAAACTGTTAACACTAAATATTTTGGGAGCTCTGTACTTCAAAGGCATCCCTGAAAACGTCAAGCATTGTTAAAATGTTGAAGTAATTTTGGTTAAATGCTTCTGTGACAACTGTCGGACTTGATTTGTTTTAGCTAAACACATTCTGAATATTGCTTGGAATCTGTGAATTGGTCACTTGCCAAAAGATGAGAACTGGGCTGAAGTCAAAAGAATTACATGCATCAAAGAAGTGGGAAAATATGGCGGGTGGGGGGAGTCTTTGAGTATTTTAAAAATGCAACTTATCTTCTAAGTTGGAAGCTTCAAAAGAACATTCTTCCCAATTGATGGCGTTCGCAGTAAAATCGTAAAGTACGTAGTAGATGTCGTTTGGATTCTTGGCCAAATTCATAGTGAGTCACACCTAGAGTTCTTCACGCAAAGAAAAAAGTATATTTTAAAGTACCTTGACAAATTCGTGATTCAGCAATACAAACTTGACATGTTTTCCTAGGAACTCTTAGTTGGTTGGTGGCTAAGTACTTAGAGTTCTTGGCATCACGGAAGAAATACTAGAACGAGTTAAAATATTAGTGAACTTGTAGTCGGACAATCCTGATTCACCGCCCCCCCCCCCGCTCCATTTTCAGATAGGTAAACTGAGGCCCCAAGACCTAGAGCAAATCATAGTTAACAGAAGTGCCTGCTGCAAAGAGCTTCAAACTTTGGGCTGAAGCGTGGGTGGTGGTGGTGGGGGGGGCATTGATGGAACCTCTCAACATCTGATAAAAGCAGAACATAAATGTCAAGGAGGTATAGTGAGGTACAGGACCCAAGGTCAATTGCTAATTACTATGGGCCACACGTTGAACTGAGCACTTTATACACATTATCTAATTTAATTCTTGCAGTCATCTATACACAAGGCTGCCATTATTATCCTCTTATATGGATAAAATCTCTACACAAGTTTTCCAGATCGGCAGATAGCAATTGACAGAGTTAAGACTTGGGAATCAGTTCTGTGTGATTTCAAAATCTTTGTTCTTAACCGTATGGTGAACTTCTTCCCGAAGTTCATGATCCCAGAGCTTGTTTTGTGTTTTTGTTTTTTTCCATGAATTCAAGCGGGTGCCATTACGACTTCAGAAATCGACGGTGATTGATAATTGTGAAGGTCTGGACCAGCTCTACAGGTCACACATAAGCTATACTCCGTCTGGGGAGAGTGTGATATCAGGGCTAAAAGTACAATGACCATGGTCTGGAATTTTCCATGAGACCCCAAGGCAAACGTTCTGTCTCATTGTCCCCTTAAGGACCCATTCTTGAGAGAGCGCATGTTCAGAAAGACGTCACAGAATGTTCCAGGCATCGACTTGGTCTGCGAGTCTTGGAGTCACCCCAAGAGTTATCCACGCCCCTGAGGCTTCCAGACCATTTACTTAACCTATTTTTATTGATTACCACTAGGTCTGAGGCCTGACCCACACCAAATATCCAGTGTTTAGTCTAAACCAGACCAATGTTGACCATGGAAGAAATCAGTTCTTTTCATTTTCTATCCGTAATTGGGTTCTTTCTGTGGAAGACGTCAGACACCTGAGTCAAACTGGGAGAAACAGAGAAGGGGCTATCCCAGCCGAGGCAGGTCTGTCTACAAATAGGTCCTCACCCAGGGACTCCAGGAGGGTCAACAACACTCAAGGCTGACACTCCATTTCTCAGCTATGTCTGTCTCTCTCTTAAGCAGAACCCTTCCCCATGGAGGGAAGGGACCCCACCTCCTCCTCGGCAGTTCCAGGCTTATGTCATTCTGGTCCCCAGAAGCCCAGCAACGAAAGAAACCGCAGAAGCCCCAGCTCGGGTCTCATAGGATTGGCTCAGTCGCGTGTCCACCAGTGACGCGATCATTGGGGCTGGAGGGACAGATCGCGCTGCTTGGTTAGGCCTTGGTCACGTGACCACTTCTAGAAGCATGAAGACGGTGGTTCCCGGCCAGTCGCATGAATTAAGAGCAGGGGACTGGTGGTTCCTCCAGAGGAGACCCTGAGACCTGTTACCAGACGCGGGTGGGAGTGGGGGGAATCAACGCCAAACAGGCAAAGTCAACAGAGGTTATGTCACCTCCCCTCCCTGAGACACTGCCATCCGGGAGACGAAGCAGGGACCAGAGAGAGTATCTAGAGTGTTTACCTAGGAGCTGAAACAGGGGTGGGTCGGGAAGCTGGATGTATGGCCCTCAAACTTCAGTTACAATCGAATAGCGAGGGGCGGGGGGGGAGGGGCTTGTTAGAAACACACATTCCTCTTCTCCACTCCCAGAAATTCTAATTCACCGGGACTGGGCCATGAGAATTCACATTTTTAACAGCCCTCCTAAATGTGATGCGCGTGGAGGCCTGCAAATGAATTCAAGAGCCTTGGGTTTAGATGCTGGGGAGGGAGACCAGCTGTCGAGTAGTAAATGACTTGCGCTAAATCCCAAGTAATAGCCAGGGGGAGTTTCTAAAAACAACCCTTGACAGTTCTTTGTGTGAATTTCTCCCTCACTATTGCACCTCTGGCCACCTCTCGGACAGTGCTTGGGGCTTAATAAATGCTCAGGAGACCAGGATCCGTATCAAGGCAACTTGCTGAGGGCTGGTTAGTTGATCAGGAACGTGGAGACATACGGGATTTACAAACAGCTTTGAGTGCGGGATCAGAAACACCACAGTTTATTATTAAATGCGTAAGCCCGATAATGGGAATATAGTGGTTTAGTAAAAGCAGTGGAATTCTAAAAAAAAAATTTTTTTAAGAGACAGAAAAGGAATTCTAAAAACACTGGTTTTAAAAGAGACAGAAAAGGAAAGAGACAGAAAAGGACAGAAATTTTTTTTAAAGAGACAGAATTACTCCGTAATTAGACAATTAATTATATGCAAAGAGTAGAAACGATGTATTGTAATTTGAATTTTTATGTTGTCTCTTGGCTGCACCCCCATCTCTTTTCGTTTTTCTTTTCTTTCCTTCTTTTCTCTTCCCTTTCTTTTCTTTTCCTTCCCTTCCCTTCCTTTTCTTTTCTTTTTTCCTTTCCTTTCCTTTCCTCTCCTTCCCTTCCCTTCCCTTTCCTTTTCTTTTCTTTTTTCTTTTCTTTTCCTTAAATGCACCATTGGCAAGCACAGAGCAACAGTGGAAGCCACACATCCTTTGAGGGGCGCCTGGGTGGCGCAGTCGGTTAAGCGTCCGACTTCAGCCAGGTCACGATCTCGCAGTCCGTGGGTTCGAGCCCCGCGTCGGGCTCTGGGCTGATGCCTCAGAGCCTGGAGCCTGTTTCCGATTCTGTGTCTCCCTCTCTCTCTGCCCCTCCCCCGTTCATGCTGTGTCTCTCTCTGTCCCAAAAATAAATAAACGTTGAAAAAAAATTAAAAAAAAAGAAAAGAAAAATGCTCCCCACAAAGCTAATAGCACAGGAATCTCAGGGCAGCTCCCTCCTCCCAGGTCCTAGGAGAGCCTACTCCTTGAAACTTGAAACTTTACGAGTGCTATCACTTCAAGGCACACAGACCTAAGAGGATTAAGGTAAGTATCCCTCCTAAAAGCCTGAAGAAACAAAGATTAGTTTTTAGCATCACAAAGAAACATATATTTATATAAGTTCTGAAGGAGGAGAAATATGTGAAAACTTTCGGAGAGGGGGGTGGAGGGAAGGAGAGAGACGCTGGGGCAGAAAAGGCAAATCATCCCTCAGCAAGGGCGAGAACATTCCTACAAGATTATCCACTGTTTACAAGGAAACAGATCGGAGTTAAAATTTACGCAAAAGTAACAAAGAAGACCCGTGTGCCAAAACCTTCTCAAGCTTAATTGGTTAAGTGAGAGCGTTTGTGATTGGACCAAATGGCAGACTTTTTCTTTTTTCCGTTATATACAGAGGGTGCCGAGGCTTATGAGGATAGTTAACAGTTAAATCAACGCGGCAAGAAGAACTTGCTCATCCTCAAGAAAAAAAAAATGCACTTCTAAAAAATAACTTCAAAAATACCTTTCTGTATATTCATGGTGGAATAAATTACTTAAACTCCTTCAAGTTTTCATTTCCAAAGAAAATCAGTGACAAAACATTTTTTTGACGTTCCGGAGGCCCTGATCCCATTAAAAAGTCTAAAAGAATCTATGAACTTCGGGAAAATGCACATCCATGCGAAAGTGTGCATATAACTCATTTATTGCACTGGAAATATATTCCTTTCATGTAGCCATCAATCAAATCGGTCGTCATGCAATTTTGTCTTTCACGCTTCTTTTTTTCCTCAGACAGAAATACATGGCTACTTTCTCCTCCCCCAAGAGGCAATAGATACAAATTTCCCAAAGAAAACAAAAAGTAAACATTCATTCCGCTCCAAAGTGAATTTACACCCAAAGCGTCTTTTCTTTGGATTGACCGCGGAGGTAAACCTGTGGATTCAGCATGGTCATCGACGACGTGCGACTCCTTTCTTTTCTGGTTCATTCTGAGAGTCAAGCGCTGAAAAGGCTGATGCACACACGTGCATAGTGGCAAATGGTGCCAGAATCCCCGTTGCTCCCGGGGCTGGGTGAACCCGAGGCTAGTCAGAGGAACGCCAGAATTCTCCAAGACTTCAAGTGGGATGGGTTTGACATCAGTTCTTTTGTCAAGTCCGAGAGATCGTCTGTGTCGTGGGTCAGCATCTGTCTCGTCGACACCATCGCTGGCAGCAGAAGGCTGTGCGTTTCAATGTTAAGGTTCTCCGAGCATCAGAAAGGGTCAAAAACCCACTGTAGTCTCCCCAGGTGGCCACCAACTTCTAGCTGCCCCCAAACGGACAGGGATTTGCCACCATCAGGGGTATCTGCGAAGTCGTTCCACCAGCGCTGATCACGTTCGGTCCCATAATGCTTCATTCTCAGGGGCATGTGTTAAGATTTCTGGCAAAGGTTTTGTCCTCTTGCAGCCGATGCGCACATAGGGTGTCGGCCGTGTCTCCTCCTTCGCTCAAACTGTTATTAAAGTAATGACATGTCTCGGGGCACCTGGGTGGCTCAGTCCGTTAAGCCTCTGACTCTTGGTATCAGCTCAGGTTGCGATCTCGAAGTCCTGTGATTGATCCCCGCATCAGGCTCCGCGCTGACAGCATGGAGCCCGCTTGGGATCCTCCCTCTTCCTCTCTCTCTCTCTCTCTCTGCTCCTCGCCCTCTTGTGTGCGTGCTCTCTCTCTCAAAGTAAATAAACCTTAAAAAAAAAAAAAAGGGGATGACATGTCTCACAGCAGATTGCAGTTTAAAACCAAGAAAATGTGTAAACTCTGCACCACTTGTCCTGTCCTCTAGAATAGAAGTGTGAATCCTAAAGGGCTCAGAGCTTATTTGCAACAGCTTTTGTATCCAGGGTGGCAGAACATCGCATGGAGTGATTTATACTGCTTATCTGGCTTTAAAAAAATCTGCCACAGATGCCACACGTAGTAAAGAGAATCTTCCTAATTGTTTTGAGAACGGGCGCTTATCTCCTGTCCAAAAAAGTCGATCAAGCACGTGAAGACTTGTTCTGGGAAACGGGGCAACTTCAGGATGCTGGAGCAAGGCTTCACAGTCTGTTTCCACTTTCTGACAAGCCCCCTGGAAAGACGGCGAATGAGGACCTGCCTCTGATCTCCTGGAGACTCTTCCCTGCGGTTGACCAGACGCCTGTCAGCATTGTTGGCGGACAGTTTTGACACTGGCGGAATCTTCCGGAAAAAAGCAGCGAGTTAGGATAATGCACAGAGCTTTGTGTTCACCAAGTAGCAAAGCCAGATGAAATGTCAAGCTTTGCAGGTGTACGGTGTCTGAGGCTGGGTTTCCCCCCAGACGGTCCCTGACATGGGGATTTGAGTGCCAATAGTTGATTTTGGATGTGATCCCGGGAAGCACCTGTAGGGGTGTGGGGAAGTGAGTCAGGGGATGGAAAGAAGGCAATAAAGCGTGTATTATCGAACAGGTTATTGCTGGGGGCCACTCGGACTCAGTCCTGCTGGCAAATCCTGGGAGAGAGGGGAGAATGTGATTCAGGACTGTCCCAAGCAAGGGGTCGGGAAGCTCGGGTGCTTACACATCAATGTCCATCCATCACCGGTTGAGGGATTATCCCCTGGAGATGCTCACTTTTCCAGCACTTGGGGCCTTCCGGCATTTTCCAGCCAAGCCTACTCCAGCGGCCAGAAAATATTCTCGGGCAGAGAGTGGCAGGTGTTTACAGCAAGACGTTATCATAATGCAAGAACGCTGAGTGCTGAGTGCTGAGTGCTTCACAGATACCATGAATTTTCTTCCAGGCAACATCTCGCCATTTCCAGGGATGTTGCAATTTCCAGAAACAGGTTCACAAGCGACGAGTTTTCTTTGTTGACATCGTGTAAGGGACAAAAACAGAGCTGTGCAAAAACCGTCTCTAATCTTCTCCAGTTACTCGATGACGGGGCACGGACTGGCTCAGAATTCCTCCATGATCTGCTTCCAAATAGTGGGAAACAGATCAGGGATTCTGAACTGGGTGATGCCACTGGACCGAGGAGAGCCTACACTTTTATTCCTCCCTCCAAACCATACCCTCCCTCCACTATTCCCAAGGTGCATGGCTTCAACAAGGTTGCCACAGCTATGTGGGTGACTTCATTGGTGTTGGGACAAACAATCTCATAGAACGCTTTGAAACAAGACAAGTTTTGCAAGGATGATAATGTAAGTTTAGGTAAAGTTCTGGCGTTTTCCAAACAAGTCTGCTTTTCACGTCACACCGTTGGGTCCAGAGGATTTTCGAGATGACAGATGGAAAATATTCCTTTAACGCTGTGGGCCTCATGTTTCATTGTCCCAGACCTCGCTGCACGAGAGGTGTGGCGTTTTACTATGTCTTGGTATATCCAGGGCTGCAAGTAAAAATGGGTTCATCATATTTCCTTTTCTTTAACATTTTCCGATTAAGTATGGCCTGATGCCATCAAAGATGGGAGTACATAAAAATATTGGAGGATCTTAATTCCTGTCAATGGGGGAAAATAATATCAACCGTGATGATCGACACGTGTTACCCTGATAATCTGAGTGATGGTTGAGCATACGTTTTCTCCCTTCCTCTTGCATTCCGGGCAGGGCACACTTCCTGACCCCACTGATCTTGGGCTGGGTCCTGTGACTTGCTTTGGCCAATGGAAGTTTAGTGGACATGATGCTAGGACTTATGTCCTTGAGCATATTCTGGTTTGGCTCTTGTGCTCCCGCTTCTCTGTGAGAAGAACATGTCATGGGCGGCCATTGGGCCAAAGAGAATATATGAAGCACACCCAAGCCCCACCTACAGCTGGATCCTGGAGTCCAGCCTGGTCCAGTCAAGTTGTGGCCAATCCTCAGATCTATGGGTGACAAATACTGGTTATTTTAAGGCACCGAGTTTCAGGATGTTTTGTTACACGGCATTATTGCAGCAAAAGCTGACTAACACATTAGGGTATTGTATAAAGTAGCGACCTTTAGCCCCTCACACTAGCTTCAGAGTGAAAATAGCTTGGTACAGTCGGATTTAAAACCCTTTTTCCCGTCAAAAAGCCAAATTTTCAAAAATGAAAGGAAGGGCATTGAAAAAAATAATACATTCTTTTTAGCATTTTCTTTTCACTTCTCCCCCAAACCATATGATCTGTGAGAACTGGCCTGTCATTCTACGCTTCACTTTTGTGGCCGGCTCTAATTAACAGTCCGTAACAATGGCATTCTCCCAGTCGATGCCTTTTGATGTGAACTTTTTCAAGTTCCCTCTCATTGGAGTTATAACCTTACAACTTCCCACTCTGCCACAGTTTAATTTGTAATCAATATTATGAACTAATGAAATAACACAAGGCTTGTTTTAATAGGGCGGTTTGCTTGTTTGTTTTCAAAATTATACCAATTTGCCACTTGGCGATATTCACACCTCTTTTTTTTTTCATGAAAGCTACGTCTTCACTGTCACAATTTGAAATGAGATGCCTCCTAGACTTGTTGCATACAATTAAACCACAACAAAAGGAAGCCGAAGTCATTTCACTTTTCATAAGGCCGTAATTATTCTTTAACTATTGGAATACGACATCCCCGAGGAGCTAATTATCGAGAAGCTCTCATCACACATACGAAACACACAAACAAATCCTTCAAGCACAAAGTAAATGTTCAACATTAAAGAGCCCCGTCCAGGAAGTCATACCAATCAGTTGGTCCAGCTAATTACTAATCTGATTTTTGGAGTAGTTGCATTAGATAATTATGACGCCTATTCATAACATGAAAAGCCCAGCCTTTCATTGACTTTAATAAAGATCTCGCTGCAAGAAAAAAATGTTCTAAGACCCACAATACAAAATTTGCATTGCAGCAGAACCTGGGGGAAGTGTGGTAGACATTTTTTTAATAGAAAACATTTCCTTTATCACATGATAGATACATTTAATATACCTTTTTATGGATGTCACGGTGAAAGGCAAGGGAGCTATTATATTGATATGATTTAATATGAGTCGTGCAGTACTGTGTAAGGCCCAATTCAAATTTTTAAATGTCTTAGGAAATGCTTCTTTGAGTCAACTAAGATTCACATTAGATATATATAGCGTATTAAAGATTACACTATGGATCGTATTCTAAAGGAATCAAAGTCAAAGTCATGCACATAATGTGGTGACTGCTTTACTCGGTTATGCACTGTCATGCAAAACTGTTTAAGACATTAAATGCAGGGGTCCTGGGTGGCTCAGTCAGTTGAGCGTCAGACTCTTGATTTCAGGCTCAGGTCATTATTCCTTGGTCGTGGGATCGAGTCCTGCATTGGGCTCCACACTGAGTGTGGAACCTGCTTAAGATTCTCTCTCTCTCTCTCTCTCTCTCTCCCTCTCTGTCTCTGTCTCTCCCTCTGTCCCTCTCCCTCACTCGTGCTCTCTCTCTCTAAAAAAAATTAAGAAGTTTAATTAAAAAGATATATTAAATGCAAAAAAGCTAAGTTACACAACAATATGCATAGTGTGAGCCTTTTAGGTAACCTAAAAAGGTATGCATATGTATCCCAGATAAATGTATGCACAAATATTTTTCATTTGTGTGTATGTGCATGCATGTATTTGTAGAATTGTGAGTAGATAGATATATGAATGACAGGTGACAGACAGATGCAGATAAACCTTCTAGAAGGACACACAAGAAACAATTCTCAGCTCTTTCTTCGGGGGAGTGGTGCCCTAAAAGTACAAAAACAGCCGTAGACGGAATGAGAAACAATGCGCATGGCTGTGTTCCAACACAACTTTAATGGAACAAGATGGCCGTCCCATGACCTAGAGTTTGTGGCCCCCTGCCCTAACAATTGAATCCAGTCCCCATGGCTTTACATACCATTTATCATTTACATGCTAATGACTCCCAGAAGGGGACCTCTCCAACTCCAATCTCGCCCCTGACTGTGATGCCTGCATTCTACCAGGCACTCCGTACTTCCACTTGGATGTAACATCAGAGATAAGTAACCATCCACCACTCAAGCGTCTCCTTCCATGGCATCGCGGCAGCTAGGAAGCAGCTACTTGGCCAAGGCCTACCTTCCCCCGTGTTTCACCCTCCTTGCATCCAGGGGGACCGTGTTACTAGTTCTTTCCCAGGGTGCTCTCCTCCTTTCTCTTTGCCACCTGCCAATGGAATGCAGCCCTAGGGGAGGGTAGAGCCACCGATGGAAGGTGCAAGCTCCTTCAGTCACTATGTGGAAGGTGTCTCATCAAATAAGAATATCTGCATTGGTCTAGTGAGTGAAAAATGAATTTATTTTAAGCCACAGAAATATGGGGATTTATGTTACAGTAGGTAATATCAACCATATATATATATATATATATATATATATGGGTATATATATATGGGTGTATATATATGGGTATATATGGGTATATATATATATATATGGTGTATATATACAGCCATATGGGTATATATGGGTATATATATACACCATATATATATATGGTGTATATATATATACACACACACGTGTGTGTGTGTATGTATATATAATAGCCATCTAAAATTTAACATGTCCAAAATTGAATTTAGTTTTTGTCTTCTATGTTCCTTTTCCAATATCCCAATCTCAAAATGGCACCTGCATTTATCTATTTTTCAAGCCAAATACTCAAATACTTTGATGTTATCTTGACTCTACTCTTCCTCACGTACCTGACATCTAACCCATCAGCAAACACCTGAAAAATATTTCTAACATCTGGTCATTTTGTAATGGTTCATATCGGACACCCGTACCAAAGTCAGCATCACAGGCCACCTGGGCTCTCGCGGTGGCTGTCTTAATCAGCCTCCCTACGTCCACTGGACCTTTCCCTCTCCACGTCTAATTTTCCACATCAACTCCCGTGTGATCTTTTCAATACGTAAGTCAGGTCATATTTACGCCCCTAGACAAAAGCCACACAATGGCTTCCCATTTTGCTCTGAAATGAAGTTCAGACTGTGAAATCCCCGTGTCATGGCCCCACTTGATCTACTCCACGACCGTCTCGCCAAATTCACCTCCTATATCTCTTTCCCACCAACTCTGCTAGACTGTAATGACCTCATTAACTCTTCTTCAAGCATGGCGAGCAAGCTTCTCTCTCATGGTCTTCCACAACTTTGGTCTGCACTATTGTTTATTCTCTAGTGTTCCCTTCTCCAAGAAGTCCTCTAAGGCCACCCTATCTAAAATACCAACCCCTGTCGTTCATTATCACCTTGCCCCACTTTCTTTATATTCGTAGCGTTACCTACCCAATATTATACCATATATCTGTGTATTTGCTTATTTCATCGTTACATTTCAACTCACTGTTAAAATGTAAGCCTTGTGATGGCAGGAACCTCATCTGTCTTGATCATTATTGTGAACCCGGTACCTTGAAGTGTGCCTGGTCCATAAAAGGTGTTCAGTAAATATTAGTTAAATGTCTGTTTCTTTTCCTCGATTTTTTAGAGCTCTTACTTATTGGGGTCTGTCCTCCTGAAAACTTCATGTATGAGAAACAATCTGGATATATATATATATGTGTGTGTGCAATACTATTTGAGAAACTTTCCTTGCAAATTCCATAGATATTGTTCTGTTGTCTTCTGACATTCAGGTTTGTCCAGAAGAATTTAGAGGTGACCTGATTTTCATTCTATTTTAGATAATCTGAGTTTTCTGTATGGATGTTGATAATTTTTTGAAATCAGCATGTGGGCTGATTTGAATCCTTCTCTCTGTAGTTTTGCTTAACATGTAATCAACTTTTCAGATCTACAAACTCAAACCTTTTTCGGTGCGTGGAATTTATCCCCAGTTATTTTCTGATCGCTGCTTGTACTCCAAGTTTGCTTACTTCCTCCTCAGAAGCGTATAAAGCCATCAAGCTGTACCTGCATGGTTACACTATCTCATTGCTTTACGCTCCTGCTCGGGCTTGATTGAGCGACTCAAGTTTATTCTTCACGACCCTCAGTTGTCTTGCCTCCGATGAAGACTTTCATTCTGTTTTGGCATTTTTAACTTGCTCGCAACTCTTTGCTCTCTCACTGTATGAGATTCTGTTGTCAATTTATATCTGCCTTCTGGCTTTCATCTGCTTCTTCCAAAAATAATGGTCTCCTTGAGTATTCTCTGGGGAATGCTAAATAGCTTTCTAATTTCCTTTTCTGTTTCCTGCAGTAAATCATTTTCAGAGGCTTCCTCATTCTCTGTGTCTTCCGTATGAACGCTCTATGGTAGTTTTTCACATATTATGCTTTCCCCCTGTTTACTCATCCCTGAGTGAGGAGAGCTCTGTCAATGCCCAGCATTTGTCGTCAGACATACTGCCTCAAAGAGCAGCGGTCACTCAGTAAAGGGACAGGTACACACGTTTCTAGGTGATAGGGAGGTTGAATTTGAGCACAGAGGGTGAAGGTGGGAAAGGAATAAATGAGCCCCTGATGGCATTATTATTTTGCAGGGGGGGCGGGGGGTAACACAATATGGGCAGGATTATGTTTCTCAATCCAGTCTCACCAACTGAGAAAGAAGCAGCCAATCTCTTAGGTTCCCACTTTAGTTTATGAAGAACTTAACTTTTGGCTTCCACCGCACCCTCCGTCAAATATTTCTTCTGGAGTTTTCCATTACCCAAAATGTATTTCTCAGCTGAGTCTGGCCTTTATTTCAGTGACCGATGGCTGACATATATTTATTTACTCTCTATGGTACTGTTGATGACAGGCCCTACCGAAGAGTCTCATCACTGTTAATTACCCAATTGTCAACATTACTGTAAATGAGAAGCCCCAGGGAAATGGATATCAACTTCAATAAACAGCCTTTTTCACCTGCTTCTGAAGGCTTAAAATGTGTGTTGAGTACAGGGGGTCAGGCAGGAATGGCAACCGGGGACTCTCCCAAAGAGAGCCTGTGGTCTGACAGGAGCTAAAAACACGTGCCTGGGGCATTTGATGGTACCGGGCCCAAGCAAAAAAATAAAATGAAATAATTGTGGCATTACAAAAAATGACCAGGTGGGGCGCCTGGGTGGCGCAGTCGGTTAAGCGTCCGACTTCAGCCAGGTCACGATCTCGCGGTCCGGGAGTTCGAGCCCCGCGTCAGGCTCTGGGCTGATGGCTCGGAGCCTGGAACCTGTTTCCGATTCTGTGTCTCCCTCTCTCTCTGCCCCTCCCCCGTTCATGCTCTGTCTCTCTCTGTCCCAAAAATAAATTAAAAACGTTGAAAAAAATTAAAAAAAAAAAAATGACCAGTTAACAGAGGTCTAGGCTTCGGGGAGGTGAAGTTTGGGTGTGGTTTAGGCCCCAAAATGAGAAAAGCCTCCCAGCACGAGAAAAGGCTCCGATCAGAGTTTCCCCCGAGGTAAGAAAACTTTCCTGCCTATGGATAATAACAAGGATTTGCATGTGGCTTGAGAATAAGGGTACGTTAGTTTCCTGCTGCTGTGTAAAAAACGACCGGAAACTTAGCAGCTTGAAATAACAATCATGTGTCATCTCACAGCTTCTGTGGGTCAGGAGTCTGGGCTCAGCCTGGCTGGATTCTGCACACAAGGCTGGAATCAAAGTCTTCCTCTCTGGAGCTTCTCTTCCAAGTTCACGTGGCTGTTGGCTCAACCCAGTTCCTCGCCATCGTACGATCGAGGTGTCCATTTTCTTGTTAGCTCTCAGTCAAGGTCGACTCTTGGCTCCTAGAGGCCACTCTCAGGTTCTTGTCCCCATCATTTCCTTCTTTGTAGACCCTCTCACAACGTGGTAGCTACTTTTTCTTTCTTTAAGTTTAGTTATTTATTTTGAGAGAGAGAGAGAGAGACAGAAAGAGAAAGAGAGAGTGAGGGGTGGAAAGACAGAATCCCAAGCAGGCTCCACACTGTCAGCGCAGAGCCCGGCGTGGGGCTCAAACTTACAAACTGCGAGATCATGACCTGAGCCGAAATCAAGTCAGATGCCTAGGGGCGCCTGGGTGGCTCAGTCGGTTAGGCGTCTGACTTTGGCTCAGGTCATGATCTCACCGTCTGTGAGTTTGAGCCCCGCGTCGAGCTCTGTGCTGACAGCTCAGAGCCTGGAGCCTGTTTCAGATTCTGTGTCTCCCTCTCTCTCTGCCCCTCCCCTGTTCATGCTCTTTCTCTGTCTCAAAAATAAATAAACGTTAAAAAAAAAAAAAAAGAGTCAGATGCCTAACGGACTGAGACACCTAGGCGCCCTGGTAATTTACTTTTTCAAGGCTAGCTGGAGAATCTCTCTGGCTTCTGGGAGATCCCAGTCCCTGTTTTTAAAAGCTCACCTAATTAGGTCGGGCCCACCCAGGATAACTCTTCCAACTAACTCCAAGTCAACTGATCAGCAGCGTGAACATATTCACAGGTTTCTCCCCCACTCCAGGGGAGGGGATTACGCAGGGTATATACACCACTGGAAGGAATCTTGGGAGCCTGAGTAGAGTTTTGCCTGCTACAAGGGGTGACAAAGGGATTAGAAGGACCTAGGTTCTGGCAAGAGGAAGTATCAAACACTGGACGACCTTGATTGCCAGCTAAGGAAGCTTAGAGACTGATGAGTTTTGAGTTGAACGGCAGCACCTTAAGAATTAGAACAGGAGATGGCAGCATCTTTATCAGAATTCCGTAAAGATTTGGATCAAGTTATGTCACCAGCATGTTAAAGATTAAGAAGTTTTAGAGCAAGGATAGCGATTAGGTTGGATTAACTCTCCTCAAAAAGCAGTGGCTGCCTGGAGGGCTGTGTTGGAAGGGTCTGGGTCATTTCTGGGCCTAGCGGGTGGCAGTGCTGGGAATTCTTCGCACCGGCTGCCGGGGTGAGGGTTTTTCTCTACACGCGAGAAAAAAAGGTCTGGTGCCAGACGAAGGATTCAAATGCACTTGCTTCTGGACTTTGATGATGCCTTCCAGGGTTGCGTGGAACCATGGGTAAGAAGACAGAGGAGGGAGGTCAACGTCTTATGATGGGTCTGAGTCACAGAAGGAAGCCCAAAGGTGGGGTCATGTGCATGTGCGAGGGAAATGCCATCGGGCAGAGCACGCGCTCACCTGCACCCACTGCTCAGCTCTCCCACCGCCTCTCACCCATCAGAGCCTTATGTCTTCTGACAACAGGGCAAAAAAAAAAAAAAAAACCAATAGCCTACATAAGCATCGTTTCCTATGACCAAAAGATCTTCTCGGCTACTTGTTACTACTTAAGACAGTGCTCATGAGACTATGGCTTCAGTGCTTGGAAACCCTGGGTAGTTTCTGGCTCTACCTTCTGGTGGAACGGGAGACTCGGCTCACACAGCTGGCACATAGTTTCTCTGCACCCCGTTTCCCTCACATCCTCGTAAGGACTACGCTTCCGTCCTCCATTGACGTTGAGGGTCGGAAGGACTACCCTTCCCTCCTCCATTGACGTGGAGGGTGGCCATTGCCCCATGGTAGGCGAGGCGGACTTCCTAGCCCACCGAGGGTGGGCTTGGCCACGTGACTTGCGTTGGCCAATGGGATGTTAGTGGTTCTGATAAGCTCAGAGCTTTCCCTTCTTGTGCTCTAGCCAGCACTAGGAGGAAAAACGCGCCCAGACAAATCCCTGGGCCAAAGAGGAGGAGAGACATCTGGAGCAGACCTAAACCCAACCGCAGCTTGGACTCAAGCCCACCGCCGCCCAGAGAGACAAGGCATCTAAATGGTTTCTCACAGTGACCGGTGCGGAATCGGCAGTTAATAAACAGTCCTCATCATTGTTAACGGCATGGTCTTTTCATCCGTTTATTTTTTAGTTCTGGCACAGATTAGCGGGGGAAGGGGAGGAGAGCCAGGTGTGAGAGTGGTTTCGAAACCAAGGCTATGTCCACACGAGCAAAGGAGCCTAGATCTGGCCCTCCTCCTTCAGTTAAGTATTCCTGCTCCCACGTATCACGAAGGTGCTGCCATATGCAGGGTCCTGGGATAATGCTCAGGACATAGACTTACGTGGTCACAAATCTTAGAAGGGTTGCAAGACAGGGGAGGGTCAGGGGTGAGGCTTTGGGGTCTGGAAAGAGGAGCCTGCGTAGGGGCTATATGTTGGGGGCTCACTCAGCAGCCAGTTCCGGGGCGAGGCTGCAAGATGAAAGTCGCACCCCCAGAAGCTGTGGTGTGAGAGAGTTGCGGATCACTGAAGTTGGAAAGAAACTTCTGGAAGTTTCACCCCAAACCCAGCACCAATACAATGGCCCAGGGCAGGACTGTGGCTTAGAGCTCAGAGCTGAGAATGCAGAGTTGGAAGGAGAAAGGGTCCCCCTGAAGATATCCAGGAACAAGCCAGACGATTAGTCTGGGCTGAGCCCTTTGAACACCCGCGACGTGGGGAGTCATACTTAGAAGCACCGTGAAATAAGTAAGAGCTTGGACTCTGTCAGACTGCCTGAGGTTTGAACCCTTGCTTGGGCATCTACTAGCTGTGCGACCTTGTACCAGTTACATAACATCTCTGAACCCTACTTTCTTAAGGGATGTTAGTTGACAAAACACTCTTGTCAGGTCCTTGCAAGGATTAAAATCATTATATATCTAAAGCACTCAAAATGGACTAGTGTCTATTATTATTAATGTCATTACAGGCTCACAATCCCATATCTGAATCTGTTGAGCCGGAGATATGCGCTTTATAGTTTAGAATCGTTCAGATTTTAGCAAAGAAATACGGTGCTCCTGTGAACATTCCAGAAAAGAAACATGGAGCACATACAAAATTGCGGCAGGGTCTGGGGCTGCATTCCGTAACCAAATTACATGAATATTTATGCAGTGAAATGTATGAATATTTAGATCAAATAAAAACGATAAATAACTTCAAGTCAGTTTGGGTCAGGTTTTGCTACTATGTAAGATTTTTTAAAAAGCAAAGTAAACAAATCAAAACAAAAACAAAACCCTTTTGAGTTTCCCGAGCGTTGGGGGTTTGGGAAGGGCACAGAGGGATTGTGGCTTTTATTGCTGGAAGTGATCGGAGGCGCAGACGTATGTTGAGCCTGGAGCAAGGGGCAGAGGAAGGTCTCCACCTGAGCCCGTGGGGAAAGACCGTAGAAAGCAGGTTTGGAGCCTCAATGGACCCTCAACGACTGGAAGGGCCTTGAAGGCAAGACTCAGAAAGCAATATAGGTACCGACGTGGCAGGAATAAGAGCCCAAGACGGATTACTAAGAACTTGTCAAGAGGTAAACTAAGGCTGGATTATGAAGAGCCTTGAATTCAAGGATAGGCGTGTACGTACGTCATTTATATGATGAGCAGGAAGCTGGTTTTGCTAGGATGACACTGAACGCTCTTTGCTTCTGTTACGGAGCCTGGCAGATCCTTTAGGAAAGATGGTCTGGAGCTATGCCCTCATGCAGGGGTGGTGCCTTGTTCTAGAATGCCCTTTCCGTCACCTTCCAAGTCTTGCTCAGCCATGCGGTAGCTGTCCCTTTGGGACATTGCCTTTCACCACAGTGGTAGACACTGTCAGCTTCCTACCCTCATGACCTTGGCACTCACCTGTAGACACGGAAGGATGCTCACTGAGAACATCAGCACGTTTCTGCCATGGACCCCGGGCTCATGCACAGAGTAAACGAGACATGCAAAGCGTGAATGCCTCAGGAATAGCCCTCAACAAGTGATGGTCAGGATGCTAGGGATAATCCCGTTCCTTCACCCATTGGGTGAACACTGAGGCATGTTCTCCACTGCCTCTTAGAGTTCCCCAGGGAGAATGAGCCCCATGTGCCCTTGGCAGTAGCCTTCAATGCATCCTGTGTTGGCTTCTTGTCTTTTTTGGGTCTCCGTTCCTCGTCTTCTTGCCAGGTTTGGGGATCACCTTCAGAATAAACTGGTTGCACTTAAGTCTTTGTCTTGGGGTCTGCTTACGGGGGGAACACAAACTGAGTCACCACAGTCATAGGGCTGGCCCTGACATTGCACTGACCTATTCGTGCCTTGGTTCACGGTTTCTGCCAGGAGAGGCCAAGTTCCTCGAGGACAAGAACTTTGAATTCACCATTGAATCCCCATGGCACCTGCAGAGGGTAAGTAAACATCAAAGAACGTGGATTGACTTGGAAAACTGGGTAAGTTGCACAAGAATATTTCCTGCCTCTCCGTGTTAGTCATAGCTTCACACGCACCCTGTTCCCAGTTATCCCCTGTCTTCACTCCTTGCCTGTTTGTAACCCAGTCTCTGAGCCCTGGTCTCGAGCTTCTCTTCCCCGCTTACTGAAATGGGTCCCAGGCCACACGCGTAGGATTTGCTGCATCCCGTCTCCTAAACAGAAAATGCCCACCTTTGAACGAAGACTTCGTGGCGATTTTTCCGTCTTTCGTCGCTAGCCCCCCACACGGACGCAGGCAGACGCACGTCCAAACACTTAGACTTGCCCTTTACGTCATACCTTCTCAGCAACATTTTCCTCTCTTTCTGCAGTTGCCACGTGGACACCCACCGAACCGGCATAACATTTCTATCACCTCGAGTTGAAAAAGAGTTCTAAGCTTGGACCATAAGAATGAGATCCTCTCGCTCTGGGTCATCAAACTTTCCCCACGGTGTTATGGCATGTGCAGCTTAGGGCCTAGAACACTGGAATAAGACAAGGAAGGGTCATACCCATGAAGCTTACCCATGAAGATCATAAACATGGAGCAGGCACCACCTGAATGATGTTCTGTGGTCAAGCGACACGTAGCATCCAAGTGGGGGGGGGGGGGCGCGTGTGTATGAGCGTGTGTGTGCATATGGAGATGTGTGCTCAGGCAGGCATAGATCTTACCTGTCTTGCCTTTCTAGTTCTCCTTCGAGCCAAAGTGGAGACGGAAGACATTTTGACAGAGTAGTAAGAGAGTTCTGGTTCCTGGTCCTAAAAAGAACAGAGAGTGGGCTAACACTGAACATATTAGTCGCCTCTCGGGGCCTCAGTTTCTCTGCCTGCAGGAAGAGGTGAGGGTAAATGTTTTCTAAGGATCCATTTAGAATGATATTGGGTTTACAGAGCTAAATGAGAGAAAAATCTGAATGCAGAAGGAAGGCACCATGTGGTTTCACGTTGTTTCTTTTTAAAACACCGACTGAAAACTGATGTGTTTAAAAAAAAAAAAAAAGCCTGTGCTGTTACACCCACCATGCCTCCTTTATGAACTGGGGTAAAGAGGAGAGATTTATTTGAAAGTCAATAGACTACAGTATTCACAGGTCTACTGTATGTGCTAGTTTAAATTCAACATTTTGAATGGGGTAGAAACAAACACATCGGAATTTGACCAAGGATACATTCGTATGTCAGTTTAATGCTCCAGCTGTTTAATCAAAATATGAATAAAAGGTCTCAAGCCCAACAAGCAAAAATATCATAGTTGTGGGATTCAGCGATTGCTTCCCCATTGTCATCCAATTACTGTGTAATTTTTCCCTGTGACTGAATAACTAACTGTTAGCAAATAATGAAAAGGCAATTACAGCTACGCTTTGTTCGTATTACTCCCTTCGTTTTATTCTGGCTATAATTATTGTCAGTGCTGGAGGTTTACTGTACCATGCAAGCAGCACCAGGAGAGAAAATGGAATGGGCTGGTGCATGGAAAATTGCCAATGTCACAGCTACCTTCATCGGCACTGTTGGACTTCTGAGATTAAAAAATCAGAGGAAAACGCTCTCCATGTGGGTTTTACAAATTCCCTACCTCAAGCTGTTGTGGCACCTGGGGGAGTGGGGACAGGGGTGGGGGCGGGGGGCACGCAGGGAACCAGGCACCACGTTTGTCCTGTGTTCCTGTGTCATTCCCTAAGGACTGTGCCTTTCACCGCACTCCGCCTGAAAGCAACTCTTGGAACTCTTCTTTTAGCCTTTGCTTCTCGTTAATGGTCTCCATGCTGCTTCATAATGGGGAGTGGCACATAAATGATGCATTTTATGGGGTTTGATCTTTCTTCAGAGAGGAAATGTGCCACATATGGACAGATGTCGGAAAAGAAAATGGTGATTATGCCCTCTTCGTGTACTTGCTGGGACCTATTTTTAGAAGATTTCACTGACCATATGTAGTATACCTCCCGTTTTGACTTTCGTTCTGTTCAACGAAATCTGGGGGAAAAAATTAAGAATTAAAAAACAAACGAACAAAGGGATAGAGGTGTGTTTCTGATATTTTTATCACTTATTTGCTTAATAAACGTATCCTGAGTACCTACGATGTACAAGGCATAGGCAAAGTGCCGAGGAATCAAAGCTGTGTGTGACATGATCCCTGACCACAAAGGCTCCGTCTTCACACTCAAATGTCTCTCTGCGTGAAAAGCAACTTAGCGTAGTCAAAAGCTGAAAGAACACTATGTTTGAAGACCAGGATTCTAATACCAGCTCTACAACTTGCTCACTGGTTTATCTCGATGTATCAGTTAGCTACTGCTGTGTAACAAACCATCTGCCAAACCCTGGCTGAAACCGACAATCGTATACGATGAAAGCTTACCAGCGTGCAGGTCAATGGGAGGCTCCATTCCAGGTTGGGCTTGTCTGGTGCATCTTAGCTGGGGGAGCTTCGTTCCACACGCCTCTCATCTTTCTCCTTGGAATAACTGGCCTTCCTGGACCGTTCTTCTCATGGCGATGTCTGAAGAGCAAGAAAGCAAGCGGAGAAATGCAAGCACACGCACCAAGCAATTTCACGTCTCTGCTCTAGTTATGCCTTTTCACATCCTATTGACCAAAGCAAATTACATGGTCAAACACAGAATCAAGGGTCAGGGAAATGAACTCTACCTCTCAATGGGAAGAACTTCAAAGACAGATGACAAAGGGAATGAATACAGGGAGGGATCAGGAGCTGGAGGAATGAAGGCAATCCACTTTCCTTGGGTACAATTTCATGCCCGTAGCTTCTTTGTCTGTGAAAACAGAGGTTTGCTTTACCTGCTTTAAAATACCTCTGGAAGTACCAAAAGAGATGAAAAGCATCACTGTGCCTTGACAACTCTAAAGAACGATCGCTAGGTAAACAATTATTGCCCTCTGCTTACTTTTAATACTACGAAAATGGTATGCTTTCTTTTTTCGGGAACAAACCGGGGCTTCTCGATACCCTTCAAATTTCTTTAAGTTCAACCACCCTGAATTCTTTCATTCGTCAGAGGAGTAAAATGGAAAATGGACATTTCTTACTGCTAGATCTACTCTTTCTTGCTGTTGTTTGTAAAATAGGTCACTTCTCCAAGACCCCGATCTGGGTTGAGGGCGGACGGAATCTCAAAAGCTTTTGTCTTGGTTCCTGTGGCAGCCAGCCCTGAGAGTCTCCTGGGTTTAATGTGGAAGAAGAAAACATTTATAGGCTAACGCAGGCTGCTTTGGTAACTACTGCCCTTGGGTTATTTCCATAGCAAAAGGAAAGCAGGGTACAAGGGGTTGATTGGTCATAAATAAATAAGCAAGGATATACATTTGCAAGGGCAGGAGAAAGGCAGATAAGTAATACCAGAGATAAAGGAATAATTTAAAAAAAAAAAAAAGTCCAGAAAAAAAACCTCAGAGAATCAGACAGATTTGGGTTTGAATCCTTGCCCTGCTACTTAATAACTGATTTATTTATCTCCTTTGAGCTTCTGTTTCCTTAGTTGTGAATTAGGGATGCAACACTTAACCCATGGTGCTCTTGTGAGGACTAAATGAGATAATACATAAAATCCATAGCATTGTGTCGTACAGACACAAGAAATCAGTTCCCTTTTTCCATCCGGATGTTTTGAAGTTTATTTTCCCGAGAGTATGGCAGGTCACAGCCATTCAGTTTTATGGCCAAGACGGTGAAACACTTTACTTTCCCCACTTACCGTATCTCAGGCTAGTCGGATCACAATAATAGCAGAGTCTCCAAGAATAATTTTGATAGAACAAGCCGACTAACTAAATTGCATTTTGCCTGAGAACCTCTCAACCACCGTAGAAGTCAGAGAACCCGAAGAATTGTCCTCCTCCTGTTCCTTGTACCACATCCAACACTATTTGCATTTGGCAAAATCCCATTCATATATAGATGAACCGTCTTCTTCCTCCACACCAGGACATCTCTGTCTCTGTCTCTCTCTCCCTCTCCCCCTGCCTCTCTCTCTCTCTCTCTCACACACACACACACACACACACACACAACTTGTCTTAAATATGGTCAGTGCCTCTTGGAGGCCAGGATTGTAGTGATTTGAAAGCAAATTCGAAAGCAAAACTTGCTCATCAGGCACAGAGAAAACCATGTAGGTACAGTATAAAAAAGAACGAAGAAAACAGTCGTTTCCGTGAGAATATAGGTGTGAATGTCCTAAGAAGCATAGCCAGGTAAATTCAACAGATATATTTAAAAAAAAACACAAATGAACACACAGGATGGATAATATTTCGTATCAGAAAAAATTCAAAATAATTAACCACATTAAGGAAGTTAAGGACAATAATTACATGACAGTCTCGGTAGAAAGTAGAAAAAAAATTTTAGAGCAGTGGCATCTAAAATTTCTTTTTAAGTATTTTTTTAAATATAAGACTACTAGAGAACTCTCATCACTTGATAAAGACACAAAAGATATACTCAGTGGAGAACACTTTTTTTTTTTAATCTTTATTTTTGAGAGAGAGAAAGCAGGGGAGCAACAGAGAGAGAAGGGGACACAGGATCCAAAGCAGGCTCCGGGCTCTGAGCTGTCAGCACAGAGCCTGATGTGGGGCTCGAACTCACGATCAGCGAGTTCATGACCTGAGCCAAAGTCAGATGCTCAGCGGACTGAGCCACCCAGGCACCCCAAAGTGGAAAAAGCTTTTCAGATAGTATAAGTCGATAAGTTAGTGCCTTTACACTAACAATGGCAACAAAAGATAAGATACCACTTATAATAACAAGTAAAATTCAAAAGCATCAAATATTCAAAAGTTCTCTGAGAAGAAAAGTAAATCAATGAAAACATTTTTAAAGGGCGTAAAGGAAGACCTGAATTAAGAAACAGACGTAACATGCTCATGGCCAGAATGGCTTAGAAATATAAAAATGTTAAATCTCATGGGGCATCTGGGTGGCTCAGTCAGGTGAGCATCCGACTCTTGGTTTTGGCTCAGGTCACAATCTCACGGTTGGTGAGTTCGAGCCCTGCATCTGGCTCCACGCTGAGAGTGCTGACAGTGCAGAGCCTGCCTGGGATCTCTCTCTCCCTCTTTCTCTGCCCCTCCCCCACTGGCTCTCTCTCTGTCTCTCTCAAAATAAACAAGTAAATTTTAAAAACAAACAAACAAAAAAGATGTTAAACCTCCCCCCAATAAATACATATAAAGAATTCCAATCAACGTCCTAACAGGATTTTGTACTTCACTGGTATCTAAGAGAAGCATCATCACCAGTGAATGAGAAAGGACAGAATATTTACTTAGTAAAAGGAGAAATTGACTCAACAGCATGGAGGAAAAGTTGGATCACAACCTCACACCGTATACAAAACCGTAAGCACGAGATGACTTAGATGAATGAAAGGCTGAGATATGAAGAGTAAAACTTAAGAAATAGAGGGAACAAACATGATAAATATATTTGTGACCTTGGAGTGGATGATGATTATTTTGTCAAAACCCAAAAGGACAGAGGGCATAGCGGGGGAACAAAGGGCAGGGAGTACCAATAAGACCTGAAAATGTGTTTTCCAGAGAGGGAAACAAAATAGTTATCATGCATACAAAGCTCATGTGTTGCTGGAAGGGGAGTTGAAGGGCTGCACGTATTTTGGACAAGCATCTGGCAGTAATTAGTGAAATTAAGTACCCGGATCCTGGGACTCCCTCGTCTGGGCGTCTCTCCTGGGGACTTTCTCCCAAAGGCTCACAGTAAGACACGATGAGGTCTGCTTTTGAAACATTGTTTGAAGGGGCGGAGCCGGGGACGCGGAAGTGTCTATCTAAGAGGCAGAAGAGAGAAGTAAAATGTGACTCTGGTACACCGTCCCTTACCGGCAATTCCGAAAAATAAAAACCTCTGAATATACGAAGCTTGTGGGGGTTTTTGTTTGTTTTGTTTTGTTTTTCATACATTTGGGACAAACCTATTTGGTGGCAAAACTTGACCCGAACCGACATGAAGCGAGTTAGATTCTCTTTATTTCATTTAGGGTGATGATTCACACAGTTTGATGCAGAAATATATCAATGGGCTTCATGAGAGGACGCTGCCTAGGACTTTCAGGATGCGATTTGTAGTCCCATGTCACCTAATTATAGCACACGAAACTACACAAAATGTGTTCAAGGAGATGCACATATCGATGCACCTATAAGTGTTCGGAGAGGCAATTCAAAGAGCCTCAATTAAATTCACTACAAGGATGCATGTAGGGGGAGTCAGAGATTTGGATTTAAGATAGGACATTTGGAATGAAGGGAAAAACATTTTCCCCCCCAATGGGCTACAGAAAATAAAAAATGAAATGGAATACACTTAAAATGAAATCAAAGAAAATATAACAAAATAAGATCAAGGACAATATAACAAATAAAATAATAATAAAATAAAATTTAAATTAAATTGAAATAAAATAAATAAAATTTAAAATAAAAAAATAAATAAAATTTAAATTAAAATGAAATAAATGAAAATAAATGAAAATAAATAAAATAAAAATAAAATAAAATAAAATAAAAATAAAATAAAATAAAAATAAAATAAAATAAAATAAAATTTAAATTAAATTAAAATAAAATAAAATTTAAATTAAAATAAAGTAAAATTAAATTTAAATTAAATTAAAATAAAATAAAATAAAATTAAGAAAAAGAAAAAAAATTAAGAAAAGAAAAGAAGAGAAAAGAAAAGAATTACCTAGCATGAACCGGAAGAAGAAAATAAAATCAGGCCAATAGATCATCATTGACCAGTAGCTCATCTGTGAAAGAGAACTTCCATAGCGGTTTCTACGTACATGTGGTTTCATTTTTGCAGAAGTCTCATTCTGCGATGCAATAACTTAAGAATTTTTTCAGGCCTTGTCTTCCCCATGGGTTGGGCGCTCAGAATTTGGGGCTTGAAAAATATGGGCTGGCCGCAAGTCTGTTGTGGCCAAACCTGGTCATCTAGGGAGAATCGTGACACAAGGGCTGTGTTTTCGCACTGAGATCAGCCCCGGTGAACTATCATTCGGCCAAAAGAGCACTGGGTTTATGAGCAGACCTGGATTCAAACTCCCGGCTCTGTCCGCTGTGTGGCTTTGGGCAAGTCACTTTGCCTTTCTGAGCTCCTCACTTCTACGCTGCTGCCTAGTCCTTCTCTCTTCCAACTGCCTCTGAGGTAGACTTCACTTGAGACATTTTCCAAATATTCTTTGGATGATATGAATGCATGACTGTTTCACACAGAGACATAAACACCTAGCGGACAGGGGCTGTATCTCATTTGTCTTTATAACCCCGAGGCCCAGCACGGCACCTAGCACGCGGTAGGTGCTCACAAACCGTTGGTCTTCACGTGTGGCTTTACCATTTTCTATCCGTGCAACTACAGACCGTCGCCTGACTTCCCAGACCTTGTTTCCTCCGATATAAAATGGGCCAAATGATACTGCATAGGGTTTGGGGTGAGGGTGACATAAAAACATGAAAACTCTCAGGGTGGGAAGGAATCCCAAGGGTCATTTGGCCAACCACCCAACTGAACCAGCCATTTCACGGGGGTACCCAATACCTCCCAAGGTAGCCCAATGCCATCTTTGGGCAGCTCCTGCTTTTGGAAATGAGTTGAAATCTACTATCCTGCGAGGGCCTCTGGGGATGCAGGAACACACTGGGAGGGCGGAGCTAGCCTTCATTCTCACGCTCTGTCGTACGTTGACAACAATATTTCATCCATCTAGCACTTGGGGGAATCAGCTGATCTATGAACTATTCAGACGCTCTCTCGCTTGATTTGCAGTTTGTTATTCAATTTGGTTGATTCTCCTCAAAAATATTTCAAAGCACGAGTGGCTCAGTCAGTCGAGTGTCCAACTCTTGACTTTGGCTCAGGGTTTTAACCAGGGCCATGGGATTGAGCCCCGAGTGGGATCTGTGCTCAGCAGTGAGCCTGCTTAAGATTCTCTCTCCCTCTCTCTGTCTCTCTCCCTCTACCCTTCTCCCCCACTTGCACTCTGTCTTTCTCTCTCTAAAACAAACAAACAAAAAATTCAAAGTATGTAATATACTTCCCTGCCTATCTACACAAGGGGTATGGATCAACCCTTAACCAAACTATAGATAACGGATGACTACATTGGTCTCTAAGACGGGGGTGTTCTCAGGGCGGTTGGAAGAATCTGGGGGAGTGACCCCTGGACTAAATGATCCTAGGCTGTTCTGCCTTCCATGTGTTTTGTGTTTTTTGTTACTTTTTATTTCTTTTTCAACACAAGGCTGGAAGCATCCCTCCTTGCTTCTCTAATTCTATAATTATAATCTCATTAAGCCCTTCCTGCCCCGCCCTGAGCGAGCCCCTCCCTACGCACCCCCCCCTTCCCAAGCCAACGCTTAGGAAGAAGTACCAGCTCCAAGGCAGTAATGTTTGTAAAGTAAGAGTAAATAGGGGCTCTCTATAGGGGCCCTCTATAAATAGGGCCTCTCGCTGAGGCCCTCTACGAACAAAAGGGGCTTTGGGCGATCTGTTTGGTTTCAGTTCCTTCTTTGCTTCTTCCAGTGTGCTGGGCAGAGGGTTTACCTGCTATTTCAAGGTGCTGATGGGGCCCCCTCCAGCTCGATCTTTGTTTTTCTTCACCTTGTTCCTATCTTTTAAAAAAAAAAATTTTTTTAACGTTTATTCAGTTTTGAGAGACAGAGCGCGAGCTGGGGGAGGGGCAGAGAGAGAGGGAGACACAGAATCCGAAGCAGGCTCTGAGCTGTCAGCACAGAGCCTGACGCGGGGCTCGAACTCACGACGTGAGATCACAACCTGAGCCGAAGTCGGAGCCCCTCCTTGTTTGTATCTCTGAAGGCCGACACCTCAGGTCACCCAGCTCCCCCTGCCAGCAGGATTTCAGTTGAGTTTGGTCAGTGGGAGGTTCCCCGGGGGGAGACTGGAGGACGGGAGGAGAGAGAAGTTAAAGTCATAATCTCCTTTCCTTCCCCGTGCTCCCTGGCGGGGTCCGCCACTCCCCTTGACTACTGTGCCTGGCAGGTGGCCTCTCCCCCAAGGCTCTGCGTCTCACTGGCTCTGGTGACACCACCCTATCCTTCCAACCTTCGGGGTGGTGACACCTTCTCACTGTTGCTGGTTCCTGGGTGATTCCTCATCCCTTGTTTATTCCCCTAGTGCTAACCACACCTCTTAAGCTGTCCCTTCGTTCAAGACTCCTCAGGGGCGCCCGGGTGGCTCAGGTGGTTGAACATCTGACTCTTGACTTGGGCTCAGGTCATGATCTCACGGTTCCTGGGATCGAGCCCTGAGTTGGGCCCCATGCCGACAGAGCGGACCCTGCTTGGGATTCTCTCCCACCCTCTCTCTCTGCCCCTCCCCTGCTTGCGCACGTGTGCTCTCTCTCTCTCTCTCTCTCAAAATAAATAAACTCCTGCAAGCCTCAACGGAACCACTCACTCATTCAACAAGTATTTATTGAGCACCGACTATGTGCTCAATACTGGGGATACATATACATATACAGATACAGATGCATATACATACACAATACTGGGGACCCAATACTGCCTGGCGAACAAGGCAGACATGTTCTCTCCTTTGGGCAGCCCAAGTCTAGCAGGGAAGACTGATCCTGAGCAGGTATTTGTGCATGTGATGAGCATTTCAAAAGGGGAGTGTGGGGTGCTTTGGGGGTCCAAAGCGGTCCACTTTGGCACTTTATGGCAAAGTGGTCCCCAGGTAGGAAAATGCAGCTATCTACCTACACGGCTAAAGCAAAACCATAAACAACAGTTGCCGTCTTCTGGGTCAAAAATTGACACCAGGAAATGATCATCCCAACTTTTTGAGCTCCCGAGATCTAGAAGTAAGAGAGAGGGAGGGGAGCAGGCCATACACGCCCTGAAAGGAGGAAGGGAGCCCGAAGTTGTGTTCAAACTAGAAACCCCCTGAACTTTCCCTACCCGGGATCAAGAGCCATGAAGGTCCCCCCGACGCTTTGTCTAATACCTTCCTGCTTCCAGGGTGCCACGCCGCGTCACGTAAAATAACGACACTAAATCTGAAGGTAAAAGGAAAGACGTCATTACCAGATTAATACATCGTGACAAAAATTCACGCTGCTGATAGATACTTAACCGTGCGTTGGTGATTAAACTAATTGCATGTGGCGAACAGAAAGATAGCTCTTTAATGCATGTTAAATATTAACAATTGGAGATAATAGGAGTCTACATGTCTCCTCTTTACAGCTTCCTTTGGCGAGGAAATGTACTTTCGTCGGAAGAAAGAGATGTTTTGGAATGTGAGAGTCTTACCCAACGCAGGCCAGCAGCGCGCCCCCCAACACCAGGGCCACAGGCAATCAGCTTAATCACAAATGACCGGAACCAAATGGATTCAGGCAGCCGGGCTGACTACTGAGTTTCCAAGTTTTATGTATCAAGGGTCTGAATGCCAACTAAATCAAAACCTTTCAAGGCAAATCAAAGGGCCAGCAGACGTCTCCCTACTTCTGCCAAGAGCTTTGTTTCACTATTTCCTCCCGGGGCCAGCAGGAGGCAGCGGGCGCGGCGGTGAAGTTCAGCCTCATCGAGGGGGCGTCCGTACCTGCTCCGTTATCCCCACGAAGTCCGCCGTTACCTTTTCACTGAGAGCATCGGAGGGTGGGTTGGGGGGGCAGGTGGGGGGGAGCGAAAAGAAGCCAAACAAACTGATTGATTGCAAGCCCAGCTATGATGTCAGCATGAGTTCATGTTTCCCACAGGCATGCTAATCAGCTCCATGACATAATAGCGGCTTCTATTACACCGGTGGGACATCAAAGTTATTCCAAAGATAACATAACACAACACTCGAAGCCCCAGGAAACTTCCACGACGCTTTCAGATGTTCTATAAGGTTACCAATCTTTTCATTGCCGGGGACACAGAAAAAGCTGAAAGGAAACAGAATATGGAATTTGGGAGGAATCAGGGCGGGAAAGTGATTTCATTACGAATTCCAAATGTTCAAAGAGATAGTGGCAATTAAAAAGCTGTCAGGGGTCGCCGTTTAAAAGCAGCTCCACGCAGACTCTTTTTCAGGCGGGCAGACGGGCACGGTTCCCAATTTGGGAGAAAAAAAAAAAATCTAAGTCCGTGTGAAAGGTATTTGTTCAAGTGAGACCACAAGGAGGGTGTCACATAGGAAAGGACGGAGTTCAAGGTGTGCTTCTCTCTTCTGACCCCTTCCAGATACTTGCCTTCGGGCCAACGATCCAGCACCTCGGAGACTCGATTCCTCCTCTAGAAAATGGAAATCGTGATACCCAGCTCTTAGCAGGGCTGAAGGGCTAAATCAGGGAGCACGATTCACAGCACTGCATCAAAGCAACCCTCTAAATGCTCATTAGTAGTGCCCTGGATAAACATTTAACATTACTCAACACCGAGACGCTGTTACTGCTGGTAGTAACCCGTATGTACAGCAGGTGGATGTGCTGTGCCAGGGATCCACACGCACCGGCCTTTTAAGCGCTCACGGTCCTACGGGTTGGGTACCCTTAGCCTAATGTACAGACGATGAGATTGGGGCACCGAGAGGGTTACGTCACCTGTCTGAGATCCAGACATGACATGACAGCCGGACTTCATGCCATCTGGTTCCAGTCTGTATTCTTCACCACTGCTTTCTCTATACTTTGCCCACAAGAGGACACACACACACACACACACACACACACACACCACGCACACACACACACACACACACACACACACACACACAGAGTTTACTGGCAGCCTCGGGAATATCTGGGATGGAAGCTTCTAGAAGGGGATGCACCGGGGACAGCTCTTTATGCCACAGGATGCCCTCAGCGTCTGAGAGTTACAGAGGAGGAGGGAGGAGAGTAGGGAGGGGGCCATTCCACTTCCCTACAGACATCGCTTCCTCTCTCAGACCCTCTGCAGGCAGATCCCTGCCCACTGGATGAGGAAGCCTCAACGTTTGTCTACTTGCCCGGCCTCCTCTCCGCCCCCGGGGCTGTCGGACCTGTGGTTATTTGTAGAGGAACAGCGGACACCTGGCTTCTTTCCTTGAGCAAATGAGCAGTTCAAAGCGCAGGCAGCACCGGCACTTTTCTGGTATTTCTGCCACCGCGCGAGTTCGGCGGGGGGACAGTGATGCTGTGAGGTGGGTGGCGTGGGGGGTGTCCCCAGTCCTCGAGGGAGCCGCTGTCAAAGCCATAAAAAGAAATTTCCAAAGAAATAAAGGACGGGAACAGAGGCCGGGGACAGAGCCCAAAGGACAAGGGAAGACACGGCCAAGAGGGACGTGGAAAACAAGATCTGCCCCTGGAAGGAAATGCCACAGTGTCTCTACCCCGTGGCCTTAGTTGGACCCATTTAACTTAGTTTATTTGAGGCTAATGAATTATGAATGAATGAATGAATGAATGAAACCAAGTATCAGCTACAATTTTGCCTCAGAATTTGCTGGTTCCTTCCAGTGAAGCCTCCTGACTGGCCTGGTTTTCTTTTTGCTTCTGGCAATTTTTTATTGTGCATGGGAGGTATTTCCTTTGATTTATTTACTTTCTTCCAACTTTGTAGAATGGACAGAACTGGGGAGGAAAATGTCTAAATTAAAGAAGCCAGCCGACTCTTGTGACTCTCCTCAGCTTAGTGGCATTCCGCGTTGCCGAAGCTGAAGCTGAAGTAAATTTGGTGCCCGATGCAGTCATTCTACAGAATATTCTCAAACGCTGTGTCTACCTGGGGACCCAGGGGCCACGCATCCCCTGTCCTTGGGTTGCTTACGGGTGAGAGGAGGAGAGAAATACAATACAGAGTGGCCGGTGCATGCCAGACGCATCTGGTGACCAGCTCACATCTGCTTGGCCTTCCCTCTGATCTCAGCCGGTGCTGGGTGGACAGTGACAGGCAGGGTGCATCCCACTCGAGCTAACAACCCGACTGTCATACTGCTTCATTTTCTGGATGCCCTTGACATCCTAGAAGCCTGGAGGACCTCGCTCAGCCCGTGCTCCTACACAGCTAGCTAGAAAGTGCAAGGAAATTAGCAACTCCCGTGGCGGCATTTGGCCGATGGGGACTGAACCAGCGGATGGGTGACCCCGCTTCCTATCTTTAGGTGGACATGCTGGCACCATTCCACATACTCACCAGCGGGACCCAGAGGAGCCGAGCTCCCCTGGCCACCGGCAGCAATCTCAGGAACGGACCTTAACACTGCTTTTCTTCCTTACGGGTTTCACTCTCCCTGCACCCTGAGGTCGCTTCCCCAGTGAACTTCCTCCGCCCAAGTCCTTGTCTCAAGGGTTGTTTTCAGGGTGACCCAAATCGAACAAGGCGATCTCGTACATTCTAGAGACATCAAACAAGGCGATCTGGTACGTTCTAGAGACATCAAACAAGGCGATCTGGTACGTTCTAGAGACATCAAACAAGGCGATCTGGTACGTTCTAGACACATCAAACAGGGTAATCTCGTACATTCCAGAGCCATCAAACAGGGCGATCTGGTACATTCTAGAGACATCAAACAAGCTGATCTTGTACGTTCTAGAGACATCAAACTTAGAGGCATGGTAATGCCTCTAATTACACATCCTGGTAATGTGTAAATTGCCCACTAAATGTTGAGAGGGTGGTTGGCAAATCGAGATGCATGATGAGGGAGAGGTGGATAAGTGGCCCATGCGGAAAGCACGAGCAGGAGCTAGGAAAACCTGGCATGTTTGCAGGACTGTAATTGGATAGAAAGGCCACTCACGTTGGAAAAATATGTTTATGGGACCGGACGGGAGAATTCTTCCCTGTCTTTGATGGCAAAGCCGAGAGCCACCTCTTTGGCATCGGAAATAATCACAGGGGCTATGGCAAATAATTGTTTTCTTTTTTAACAACCGTCTTTGTGTTCTGTAAAAGACCTATAGGAAAGGTGCCTTTCGTGTGGCAGGTGGAGGCCTTTGGATGGCTGGGCCAGAGAAAGCAGGCAAGGAGCCCAGCATACCGGGTAGAACCTGTAGGACTTTCTTCACCTGTAAAATGGGCCCGTACGTCTCAGGCAGAAGTGAGTCACTGGTACCCGTTGTGTCTCGACACAGATAGTCAGTGCAGCCAATCCAGTCTGGAAAAATAAATCATTTGGCCAGACGTTTCTTGACCAAAATGACCGACCACATCCATCGTGCCATCTCTTGGAAAACCATTTGCCAATGGCTTCCAACGAGTAAGAGATTCCAATTTACCACGGCAGGACCAGGGAAGGGCACGGGGGTAAAAGGCAGAGGGGGCTGGAAGCGTAATTGTACATTTTGACATTAAATGAATTACATGGAAATTATATGCAAATCATTATGTAAATGCGGCATATGTTGTTTTCGAGTTAACAGCTTGGACACTTTTAATAATTGCAGGCATTTTTCAGGGTGAATTAAGAGCCCCAATAAACTATATTTAGGATCCACTTCAGATGAACAGGATTTAATGGCCTTTGTTTTTCATTTTAAGTGGCTCAGGTTAAGACAGAAACTTGAAATGCTCTCCCTTAGCCCTCTGAAGGCCATTATATATTATACAAGATTCTTTTGATGACAGTGACAATCTATGACAATTAATAAAGCACATTAATGCCAAAAGCCTTTGAAAAATATGAACTTCTCAAGAGAGCACTGCTTTATCTCATTTTATCCTTTTATACCTCGTGAGCAGATGTAAAAGATTAAAATGAAATATCCTTCCCTCTATTGTATTATTCCTCCGTAATTTAAGAAAAAGGAACCGTGACATCACATAATAAGAGGCACTGCCTTCGATGCCATTGTTCCTTCAGACAGTGCAGTTGCCTGGAACACCTCTGATTTCTTCATCTCCAGAGGAGATACTACGTTTTCTGCTCTCCCTTCCTCGCTCTTGCAAAACACCCTCAAAACGTTTATTTTCTGAGAAACCTCGGTCGTTGCCCAAGCCCAGTAGGTAGAGCGAGTGAAGCAGGGGCTTTCCATTTCCTTTGCAGACCTTCATTTCTGGGAATATTTTAGCCCAGATAACCTGGGGACTCTGAGAATCTCAGACTGCAAAAGCTCCAGAACTCCTGGGTGACACGCAAGGAACATCCCTTTCGAAGGCCCGAAGGCCGAGCTTGAAAAAAGAAGAAAAGGAATCAGGGAAATCCCCGAAGGCTTACGACAGAGACGCATTGGAAGTCCTCTGCAGAGTTGACACGTGAAGGGATACTGTGGCTGTCCCCCCTGGGGTGGGTTCCTGGTACTCGGTCTGGGCAAAATGGCGGCCTGGATTTTTACCACCACGTAGGGATAGGAAGGAAGGCTTTAGGTAGACATAAAGTTAGGACACTCAAGAACTACATCCTCTGTGGTCCAGGCAATCTTCTCTCCAGCAAAGAGAGATACAGAAGCTTGACTTGTCTAGGGGTGGGGAGAAAAGAAAAAACCCACATCAATATCTCCCGCGAGGATCCACAAGGACAAGCCTGGCTTGGGGTTCATCTGGAGCCCACAAGTGTGTGCCTTCTGGGAATATCCCCACGGGCAACCAGCAGATGGAAACAAGCACGCGGGGAGGACCTAACAGGTTTCCCTCCCATCAAGCCCCACTAACAATGAGGTCACAATGCAAAATTACAAAACACAGGAAAGGAAAACAAGCTTCGTGTGTACCCAAACGGCAGGGCCTCAAGGTTTCTCTCCCAGCTTCCAGAAACAAATAGTCTGATGGTCTGAAAAATAAAAGAGTTTTCCCGCGGGGTGCCTGGGTGGCCCAGTTGGTTAAACATCGGACTTGGGCTCAGGTCGTGATCTCGCAGTTCGTGGGTTCGGGCCCCGCGTCGGGCTCTGTGCTGACAGCTCGGAGCCTGGAGCCTGCTTCGGATTCTGTGTCTCCCTCTCTCTCTCCACCCCTCCCCCACTTGTGCTCTATCCCCCTCTGTCTCTCAAAAGTAAATAAACGTTGGAAGAAAAAGAGAGATTCATCTCCGCACCATCTGACTCTACAAACCCCGCTAAGGGTTCTGCTTCCCCATGAATGTGGTTTCTGGCAAAGGGCCCTCCACGATCTTCACATGAAGAGTCAGGCAAACATAGAGAAAAGGGGGAGGGGGACGCTCATGTTTGTGTAATAGAAAGATGGCCATGAACTTCAAATCCCCAAACCCTCCAATCCTGACTGAGAGCCCACATGGAAGCCTGACTGACCCCAGTGCGGCTTTCAAGAACGGAAAATGCTCCCTCTCCTGGTGTGTTCAACCTGACACATCAGGTCCTGAGGGATAGATTTATATTGATGGGTTTTGTTTAATGTTTATTTCTTTTTGACAGAGAGAGAGAGAGAGAGAGAGCACAAGCAGGGGAGGGGCAGACAGAGAGGGAGACACAGAATCCGAAGCAGGCTCCAGGCTCTGAGCTGTCAGCACAGAGCCCGACACGGGGCTGGAACTCCCGGACCGTGAGATCGTGACCTGAGCCCAAGTCCAATGCCCAACCCTCTGAGCCGCCCAGGCGCCCCTGTTGACGGAGTTTTAAGCAGCATGCCAGGCATTTGGGATAAGGCTTCCAGGCAAGACAATGAGGCCTCAGAAGCAGCTCACCTAATGTACAAGGAGAAGGCACATTTGAGGAAATGCGGGTTCCTGGGGTAACTGAGTCCTGTGAGTGACTGACCCTATGATGTCTACTTCCTGCTGGAGGGCCTTCAGCGAATCCCTGTCCTCAAATAAGCCCCATCGCCGTGGTCTATTTTTAAGGACTTGATGACTTGGCTCCCATCTATGCTCCTAGCCTCATCTTCCAGGGCTCTAGGCAGACTGGACACCAGCTGTTTTCCAAACTCAGCTTCTGCTTCTCCACCTTCTGCTGGGGCTACCTTTCTCTCTGCTTCCCCCTCCCCATTCCCATAGCCACACAGTCAACGGCTACTCATTCTGGGAAGCCTAATTCAAACACCTCGTCCTCCAGGAAGCCTGGATCCTCACTTCCAGAAGGGACCCTCCCCCGCACCCCCCCCCCCCCCCCCGCATGGCTGGAGACACTACCACACTCTTCACATCCTTCTGTGCCGAACGCGGGCTTGGCGTCCCCCAGACCAAAGGGAAGTGAAACGCTGAAGTCACGTTTCCAACATTTCATTCATTCGAACGCTGGTTTTACATAATCTCTCCATCTGCATATGATGCATACTGTTATTTACTTCGCATGTTTCTTTAAACTGACTCCGACATCGGAGGCGGGGGGAGGCGTCGTAGAGTGCAAGGGATGCTTGCTGCAGGATAAGTGAGACCCAGGTTTGAACCCCCACTTTGTTCACCGCGTGGATGAACGATCTCAGAAAGTCACTGAGCCCCTTATATGTCTCTGAGCCCCGGTTGCCCATCAGCAAAATAAAGACAATGGAACTGTTTTTAGAGGGGCACCCGGAGCGTGGACGTAATGTTGACGAAAAGGCCAGGGCAGCACTTGGCACGTGGTAGGATGTCACGTGGAACAAACATAGGCTGTGAGCGCTCTGTATATACAAGCCAGAGAGGCACGGACCTCTCCCTCTCTGCCCCCCCACCCCGCTTTCTGTATCAATACCACTCGTGTTCTCATCTTCAGAGGGAACGACCTGAAGTGGCCAGGCAAGAGGAAGACTTGGAAGCCGTGTGATGGCTCCAGGTAAGTAAAGAAGTCCACGTACGTGGCCAACGTGACCCCTAAATAATGCATTGGGTTTTCCACGTGTGATCCTACGTGCTTACTCAGATACTTACCATTCGCCCAGACAGAACTCAGGAAGGAGGCTCATAGCTTCGTAGTTTTTCATTGCTAGAACAGGAAAAAACCACGGGCGCCTGGGTGGCTTAGCTGGGCAAGCGTCCAACTCTTCACCTCTGTTCAGGTCATGACCTCACAGGTTTGTGAGTTCAAGCCCCGTGTCGGGGCTGAGCTGGTCTGAGCTCTGCTTGACCGTGTGGGACCTGCTTGGGATTCTCTCCCCCACCTGTCTCTCTCTCAAAATAAATAAATAAACTTAAAAAAAAAAAAACAGGAAAAAAATGGAGCAGGGTAGGGATGGGGGACCTGATTATACTGTCTATACAAGCTAATATAGAGCGAATATAAATATTTTCTTCCTCGGGCGTCGAAAGTGACCAGGTGTTTGGGTACTGGACAAGCCGCGGCACAAAGTGTTTTGAAAATAACCTGTGCTCTCACGCCCGAGTCTTGAAATGTTAGTGACGAAGTGAAGGGAGTATCATCTCCTTACCTTTCAGACTGTCGTCCTACTTCCTTTGTGCCCTTATTCAAGCTAACGTTAAGAGCCAGGAGAGCTGAATTTAAATCTCTGCAGCACTAATTCCAACTGAATGTCCTTAGGTCGGTCTTTTTAAACTCCCTGGGTCACAATAGCCCTCATCTACAATACGGATGAACAAAATAAAAGTTCACTTTGAGGGAGCGCTTTTTTTAAAAAATTTATTTTGAGAGCGCAAGCGGGGAAAGTGCAGACACACACACACACACACAATCCCAATCCCAAGTAGGCTCTGAGCTGTCAGCACAGAGCCTGACACGGGGCTCGAACTCACGAACTGTGAGATCACGGCCTGAGCCGCAATCAAGAGTTGTACGCTTAAGCGACCGAGCCGCCAGGCGCACTTGAGTGAGCACTTCTTACGTGCTCGATATCACACTTGGAGCTTTAAACCGGTTTATTATTTACAGATGTTTCCCTATTTATAGAGGTTATTTCCTTTAGCCTTACAACCCTGCGAATAAGGACTGCCCTTATTCGCAGAGGAAAACTCAGGGTCAACAAGAGGGGTGTCCTTGTGCAGATTCGTAGTGCATACCGGCAACAGTGAAACCCAGCTCCATGTGTGTCCTTCCAGTGTTCAGGTACCCATTGATTCACTCACTCATTCACTCACTCATTCATTCATTCATTCATTCATCAAAGGTCTTCTGTGTTCGGAAATAAGCGTCATTTAAAAACTTACCCTACAGTAGGGGCGCCTGGGTGGCGCAGTCGGTTAAGCGTCCGACTTCAGCCAGGTCACGATCTCGCGGTCCGTGAGTTCGAGCCCCGCGTCGGGCTCTGGGCTGATGGCTCAGAGCCTGGAGCCTGCTTCCGATTCTGTGTCTCCCTCTCTCTCTGCCCCTCCCCTGTTCATGCTCTGTCTCTCTCTGTCCCAAAAAATAAATAAATGTTGAAAAAAAAATTTAAAAAAATAAAATAAAAAAAATAAAAACTTACCCTACAGGAATGTTGTGAGTATCCCTAAGGGAACAGGTGGAGGCACTGTTGAAGGAGTTACCTGAATGAATGAATGAATGAATGAATGAAGTGCTGTATGTCTTTTAGTTCACAGTGGTAGCTAACATCTGGTGAAAACTTTCTAGATGCCAGGCGCTGCAGATTTCCCCAGCCCGTGGCAGAGCCAGTGACCCAGCTGCTCAAGGCCCCTGAAACGACCACTTCAAGGCCTCTCTGCGATGTCAGTGTCCTGGGGCCCTACTACATCATGAGGCAGCCTTCACCTTCTTCCACTCCTGAGTCAGTCTGGGGAAGAGGCAGAAACATAGAAACACCTCCCACCTGGAACCAGCGTTCTCCAGGAGCAATCCCAAAGCATCCTGGAAACAGCGACTCTCTTATCTAAATAGATGATAGCAAATTCTTCTTCCTCCCCGGCAACGATCTCTGTCTCTGCTATCCCAGAGAGCATCCTGGGAGAGACGCTGGGGCCCCGTCACCGATGATCCCGGTAACCCCTGGGAGAAATGTTCCATCCCATCTGAGCGGGGGACTCCCTCACCTCAAGGTCCGTTTGCTCACTTGACACAAACACACTACAAAGCACATGGCCCCAGAGGGGAAAGGGATGCCCGAAAGAGTGTTCGTAGGTTCGCTGTCAAGTTTTCTCCATAGTACTTGGGACTCCTGAAGACAACTTGGCATCCAAAAGTTCTGAGGTCATAAGGCAACCTCTTGACTATTCCTTAAGGAAACATCCATTCTTTTGGACTAGAAATGCACCAAATATTCGGTTTAAGCAAAAGCCTTAAAACGCACGGTAAGTCTATAGCAAGTGCTTAGTGGGTGAAAAGAAACTTACTCCGTGATTTCCACTCCTTATGAAATTTTGATGATCTCAGGGCACTTGATTCTTTTGCCAGAAATAAGACAGAAGGACTCAGACTGGCAAATGTAATGGTGGGTAATAGTCTTGTGTGTGTGTGTGTGTGTGTGTGTGTGTGTGTGTGTGTGTGTTTTAAAGTGGAGAGGAGAAGTCAAAGGGATTTATTGTTTTTATCATTCTAATTAGTTGTACCAAATGAACAAATAAATAATAAAACAAAGGATTTGTAAGGAAGAGAAGAAGCACTGTTACACGGTAACTAAAGACAGAAAAACACTATTACACAGGAACGAAACAAAACGATAATTGACATTGGGTGAGGCTGTCATCCTCTGTGATGTCGAGATGATCCACTTTGACACAAGTCTATTTGGCTTTTGTTGTCAGCTTCGGTCAATTCCCTTTGAAAAGAAAAATCAAACTTTCATAGACCCACAAAATCTCAAGGGCCTCGGGTCCAGTTTGAGAAATGCTGGGTGGGGGCCATCAGAAGTTTTACATTAAAATGGGTTTGCTGTTCCTGGTGAAATGGATAGTCAGAGGCCTCTTCTTGAACACTGTCTTAAAGCACAGAATTCTACGTGCTGAGCATGGAAAAAAATCACGGGACTGGAACATCCAGACCCTTGTGCCTGACCTTGACGCTGGCCCTTGCTTCCTTTGTGACCTTGAACGAATCCTTTCCCATACTGGAGCTTGTACTTCATCACCTGTCCAAAGAGATTGGACTTCTTCAGGAGGGAATCCCTTATTTTTCCTTTTTAGCTCCAAAATTATGGGAAATTTCTTCTTGTATTTGTTCCGCAGCTCGTGACACGTTGAGATGTTTGGACTCGCTCGTATTTGTCGTAAAACCCAGAGGTGTGTAACACTGATGTGCTTAGGTGGTCCGGTGGTCCTGGCTTCAGGGCAAGCATGGTTAAAGACTCACTCTCAGGGAACCAAAGCAGAAGGTGAGAGAGTGATGAACTATGAGCCACATTATCTAGTTGGGCTTGACTCTGGGTTTCTTTCCCTTGGGTCAAATATCTGATAATGTTTTACTTTAACTTATCTCTGCCCGGAACGAAGGGAAGAGTGTTCACACATGTCCAGCACCTAGGAAGGGGCGACCCTGCGATGCCAGTGAGGTGGCGGTCACCTGGTCAGCAGACGACACCAAGGACAGGTGACTCTAAGGGTCAGAATGGACGACCCAAACAGATCACCCTTCTGTGCCATTGGCAGCCAGCTCTATAGAGCAGGATTCCATAAGCAGAGCTTATTTAAAGCTGATCAGTTGCTGTATATAAGCTCTCCTCCGTAGAATGGTGGTACTTTACATGTTTATATTTGTAACAGTGTTCATGCTTACATGCGGAGCACCTATGGTTGGTGAAATCTTATGCTTATTGACCAAGTGAAGCAGACAGTGAAATGTTAACGTGCTCCCCAACATCTGTCCACTAAATAACGATCAAGTCCTCAACTAGTGACCCCGTGAAAAGGAGTAAATTTTCAACACCACCCACAGGACCTCGTGGCATTCTGCACATGGAGTACAGAAAAGTTAAACTCAGGTTCCAGTACATCAGCCCCAGGACCATGTGCAGCCCCTGGCAGATGCACAGGATGCTAGCAAGAGGACAAATGGTAGAGAAAGAGGTTCCCAGGACTCAGAATGCAAAGTCCTAGAACATTCTTTTTTTTTTTTAAACATTTATTTATTTTCGAGAGAGACAGAGAGAGATAGAGCACAAGCAGGGGAGGAGCAGAGAGACAGAGGGAGACACAGAATCCAAAGCAGGCCCCGGGCTCCAAGCTGTCAGCATGAAGCCCAACATGGGGCTCGAACTCATGGACCGCAAGATCATGACCTGAGCCGAAGTCGGCCACTCAACCAGCTGAGCCACCCAGGTGCCCCAGTCCTAGAACATTCTTACGAAACTCTCAGAATACCATCTTTTTGCAAGAGAATATTTTGGCAAATAACAGCATTCCATCTGTGATTCAATTATTTATCCCCACTGAGAGAATTTAAGGAATAGTGAAATGTGTGCACTTCATATTTCTGTGTATTTCAATTACGTTTTGTCATAATTTCACATCGACAGCCCAACCAATCTTGACAACAATCCAGGTACTATCTAGAAATGTGACAACCATTTTGTAACCAAGAGGACAAAAGCTATGTACTAAGAATGGGGTTGGGGGAGGGAAAAGAGATGTGATGGTCCTGTGCTGGGTTGAGCATCCTTGGGTTCTCCAAGTCCGTGAAGAGCAGTCTGGGATTAGATTTGAAAGGACCGTGTAGTCACCCTCTTTGGAGATGCAGAAGTCAACATTCTTACTTTACCAGCTGTTCGGATTTTCTTCAAGTCCTTGAAAATCATGCAAGACGAATGACTCTCCAGAAAAAGTGTACAGTTAGCATAATTTTTCTGGTAATTCTCTCTTTCCCTTCTGTTGCTCGTGCTTCCCCCAAAAGTTTCCAAAAAGATCTCCAGATTCCCTACCTTCAGAACACCCATTTTCTATAGGGATATTTCTTTTTTTTCTTTTTTATAATTTTTTTTTAAGTTTATTTATTTTTTTTGAGACAGAGAGAGAGAGCATGAACGGGGGAGGGGCAGAGAGAGAGGGAGACACAGAATCCGAAGTAGGCTCCAGGCTCTGGGCTGTCAGCACAGAGCCCGACGCGGGGCTCGAACCCACGCACCGTGAGATCGTGACCCAAGCGGAAGTCGACGCTTAACCGACTGAACCACCCAGGGGCCCCAAGAGCCAACGTTGAACAGGTCAAAAGTAGGACCTCTGACATTTTGTAAATAAACATTTTATTTTAGGATCGTTTTTAGTTTGCAGAACACTTTGGAGAGAGTCCAGAGAGTTCCATGCCCACTTTCCCCTATGGTTTATATCTCATTTAACATCAGTAGGATATGTTTCTTACAATGAATGAACTGATACTGATACATCATTCTTAACTGAAGACCATTAACCTGAAACGTCTCTCATTTATTTAGATCTGCTCTGCTTTTCTTCGCTGGTGTTTTGTAAGTTTTCACAAAAATATCCTGCACGTGTTTCATGAGATTTATACCAAAGTAGTTCTTTTCTTCTGTCCTTTCTTTTCTTTCTTTCCCCCATCCTTTGTCTCCTCCGTCCCTTCCTTCCTTCCCTTCCTACCCATCCTCCCTTCCTTCCTTCATTATTTCTTTCTAGTGTTCAATTTATTTCCTTTTCTCTCTTTTGATGACCATTCATGATGATATATATTTTTTTAAGTTTATTTATTTATTTTGAGAGAGAGAGAGTGTGTGTGTTAGCGCAAGCAGGGGAGGGGCAGAGAGAGAGGGAGAGAGAGAATCCCAAGCAGGCTCCGCACCATCAACATGGAGTCCGACGTGGGCTCAAACCCACAAAACCGTGAGATCGTGGCCTGAGACAAAATCAAGAGTAGGATGCTTAACTGACTGAGCCATTCAGGTGCCCCCATGATGATAGTTTTAAAGATACTGCTTGGTCACCTTTGGGATGATAGGGAGCCCATCCATTATTTTGAAAATTAAATGTAGGGGAAGAATTAAGAATTAAGCCTTTATCCAACATCTCATATTGCCACTGGGCAATCCGATATAAACGAAGCCTCTCTCTATGTTCATCTTTCTATTAAATGCAAAAATAACAATAAAGTTAAACTAGTACCATTTGGCAAAGTCACAGGAAGGAAAGGAACTACGCATTGAATGTCTGTGGCGGCTAATATCACTGAAGAGCCCCACTCACGTGCTTCTCATGAAAGAACCGTCCGCCAACTATTTTCTTCCCAAACAGATCAGACGTGAGTGCCATCCAGTCCCCGGACCCCGTTACAAGAAAAAGCAGCAAGCAGAGGAACATTCTAAACGGCATATCCTGAACTTGCAACTGGCACGATCCAGACCGGGAGAAACTCTAAGCTGAAACGTCCCAAGTTCTCCAACAGAAGCAGTGTAAGGAGAAAAGACGAGTAGGTAGAAAATGGGTAGATTAAGAGAGACTTCAGGAGCGTAAACTGTCTTTAAAAATGGGCAAGTGTTCAGTGGTGCCCACTTAACTACAAAGAAAGGATCGTGGGGAGAAAAAATGGCATCGCTGGAATGGGGCACACGAAAGGTCCTCTGGGGTGACTGGCAAAGTCAGATTTCTTGATTTGAGAAATCAAGTGATTGCACGGATATTTGTCGTATAATAACTCTTCAAGCCACACGTTTGGGGTGTGGGTTTTTTTTTTTTTTCTGTCTTATTTTACTTTAAAACGTTAACCAAAAATACGGTAAGAAGAAAGAAAATGGAGTATTCTCGTTTTCAAGAAAGGTCAAGTCAGTGATAAGCAAGTTACATACACTTACGAGTCGTGAGTAAGAAGTTAAACATTTTCGCTTTACATAGGCGCCAACGCGATTGGATTAGGTTTGCGCAGCGCTGGGCAAAATACACACGTGCCATTGCTGTTCTGAAATCCTGAATGGATCCTTTGTTACACTTCATTGTAACGATTATCCAAAGAAATTAGCAAGTGGAGGGGAAAAAGAGAGAGAGAGAGAGAGAAAAAAATGAATGCAAAAAAAGACCCGAAATCCAACAGCCTTTCCTTCTGTTTTTTTTTTTTTGCAAAGATCACTCTGAGAGATTTTTCAAAAATCCAAGGAAATTGAAAACGTCCCCAGTGCAGATGATCAAAGCCCTTCCTATGGGATACTACCTGATAATTGAATCATGCAAACTGCTGAGAAGTTTATACCCAACCTACATTTTCTGTGATGTTAACCTATTATTCCTGGCCCCCTTGTGTACTTATATTATTCTCAAAGATATCGGTAAATAGTCCCTTACCCTTCCATCTTACCAGTCAAACAAACACGTACAGGAGAAGTTGAATGCATAAATACCCTCTGCTCATATATTTGCAGTTCAAAAGATTGGCCCACAAAGGGAAAAGCTAGAGTTGAAATTTTCTCTTTAGAAGTGTTTAGATATTCACAGCAGCAGAGACAAAAACATTCGTTGTGGAGGGAAGACACAGCGGCTTTATACGTGCTATGGGAGGTGATCACACCGCTGTTTTTCAAGACCGGTCATAATTTTGCTACCTCTTACAGACGCACGACAATGGGGATCTTCCCGAAGGTGGGAGAATCCATATTTTATTTTTTTTTTATTATTTTTTTTAATTTTTTTAACCTTTATTTATTTTTGAGACAGAGAGAGACAGAGCATGAATTGGGGAGGGTCAGAGAGAGGGAGACACAGAATCCGAAACAGGCTCGAGGCTCTGAGCCGTCAGCACAGAGCCTGACGTGGGGCTCGAATTCACGGACCATGAGATCATGACCTGAGCCGAAGTCGGCCGCTTAACCAACTGAGCCACCCAGGCGCCCCGAATCCATATTTTAAATGTAGGTGCATGAGAGTCTTCTCTTAAAATGGATTGACCTTTCGGGCTCGGATTTCACCCAGACCTTGGCCGGTGCTTTCCATTTTGCAGATGGGGAAAACTGAGGCCCAGAGAAATGAATGCACTCTCCCAAAGTCAAACAGCAAGATAGTCAGAATCGGGATTGGAGTGCAGAATTCTTGAATTGGCCGCTATGTATAGCCTCTAAGCAAAGGTGAACTAAGAGATATTTGCCAGGTAGCCTGAAATTGGGGTAGGGGTGGGGGAGCAGGTAAGAAGTTTGCTGTGCTTCTAAGGGCTGCTTTTAGGACATGTTACCCCCTGGGGATCGGGGAACACAGAGAGGCCACCTCCCTGGGCTCTCAGACGAATGAGAAAGCTTGGAAATCACATGTTCAGAAAGGGTCAAGGGTCTACCTTTGAGTCTCTTGGATGTCAGGGACCAGGGATGGGCCCCGCTGTGGGGCACAGACTTGGGGCAACCACGAAAAGAAGCAGGACGAAGACAAAGGAAAGAGACCAAGTACAGTGTTGGTGAAGGAATGATGCTATCATAGCCAGTTCTACCCCAGGACCAACCTGGGGAGAATTCCGAATCCCCAAAGATCTTGGGTGGATGTGGACAGAGCTCGGGGTCCGCCTGCTGCCAGTTGGAATTCTCTGGATGACTAGAAGAGAATATCGCGCCGTGTCCTCTTTTTGCTGGACTCGTTTTTGGAAATATGTACCACCTAATTACGACAGATTTTCTGAGACCGCGAACTGAAACAATAATTTCAGCTCTGTCAATACAATATAATCTTCCTTCCACTCAGGGTGCCCAGAAAGTAAAATGTTATCGCTGGGAAAATTACACGTATTAAAATCTTTCCAAGTTTAATGTTGTTCCAAAGGAAACGACGCCATTTATTTCCCTTTACTTTGGAAGCAGCCAAAATCCCTCTAGGTCAGAACCAAAAAGCTGCAATTAGCCAACTAATTTAGACAAATGAAGGAGGGTCTGTTTGCCCAAATTACCCAAATAATTGGAACTTTGTAGACTTGCCCCCGACCCCAAATCACATCAGCCTGAGTCTGAATCTTTGCGGTTATCTTACGAAAGCAAACAGTATACGACACTACGTGATCTGGGGAGTTGGGTCTTTTTTCTAAGGTTTTGACATTAGATCTATTGGAAACCGTGGCAGGAGAATCCCATATGGGTAAGAGAGAAAAAGATCCAATTAAGTAGGAAATGCTAACAAGCTGCTTGAGTGAGCTCTGAGGCATGCCGGGATATTACATGTCCACAAAGAAAATATTAATTTTAAGCTCGAAGAAAAAATTAAAAAAAGGGAATTTAAGGGAGGGGGAAGCAGAAGAAAAAAGTGTCAGGATATTTATATAAACTGTCATTCCTGTGTTTTCATGAAGGCTCATGCCCTCTAAACAGTCAATCAACACTCTCTCTGATCACAGACTTCGGCTCTGATTGAGTGGGGAGATGTCAGCCAAGGAGAAAAACATGTGGAAAATCTGTTAACCATGTGTGTCATTCCTGATGTCAACATGTAAGGAAATACGGGAGCGGCCTCACATTGGTGCATTTCCCCTCCAGCTCCCAGAATGGAAAAGGGCATCGCTGGCTTTTGAAAATATGTATTTATGATTACCGTTGTTGTTGTTGCGGTAATGACGATGATGAAAATACACAGGACTCAGTGTCTGACCCACGTAAATACAATAACAAGACCACCTGCCCCCCCCCCCCCCCCCGCCCCGGGACTACCCCCTCCCCCCACCCCCCCACCCCGGGACTAATGTAACCCCAGTGAGGTGTGTGTAAATAACAGTTTGGGAGTTTGACTTTGCATTTCTTGCCAGTGTAGGGCTGCCTGGATAGGCTCTTTTTTACAAACACTGGGATTTTTTTTTTTTCTTTCCTGGTCTTGCCTTAACACCTCTTTCCCCACAGGGGGTAGAATTTAAGTCAGCTTAGGGGCTCCCCGGGTGGACAAAGGGAGCTCCTGGGGGGCACCAGGGAGGACAGTGGGGGGTGCTCAAAGCTAAGTTCTAGCATGGCAGTATTAGCCCTTAACCTGGTGACGTTGGAAAAGTCATGGAACCTTCTGAGGCTTGGTTTCCCGCAGAGTGAGAAATTTGGCCCAGGACAGCACGTCTTGTGCCACAGCAGGCATACAGATCACCTGGGGATCTTGTCAAAATGCAGATTCTGGTTTTGGAAGTCTGGAAAGGGCCCTGGTGACTCTACATCCCCCCCCCCCTTTTTTTTTAAGCTTATTTATTTACTTAGAGAGAGACAGAGAGAAAGAGAGAGAGCAAGGGAGGGGCAGAGAGAGACAGGGAGAGAGAATCCCAAGCAGGCTCCCTGCTGTGAACAAAAAGCCTGATGTGGGGCTCGAACCCGTGAGCCATGAGATTGTGAGTGACCCCAGCAAAGATCAAGAGTCAGGTGGTTACCCGACTGAGCCGCTGACGCACCCCTGATTCTGCCTTTCTACCAGGCTCCGGGCATTCGCGGGGGGGGGGGGGGGGGGGGTGGGTAGGGGGGTGGATGCTATCCTAACACTCCCCGCCCCCTCACTGCTCCAGGAATGGGTCCATGTCCTGGGCCTAGCCAATCAGGGTACTCCATCACTGTGATTGACTGGTACATGGGCAAATGACCCATGGCAGGTTAACACAACGCAGGGCTTGGGCTAACCCCACGACCGGTGAAAGCGATGTTCTCTTAGCTGGGGTTATAAACTCTAGCTAGGATATTAGTCAGTGGCTTGGAGAATCCATTTTATCACATCTTGGTAAACGTTGCCTGAAAATAAAGTTAAAAGAGAAGGAAAAAAAAAAAAAAAAACAACCTGAGCGACCCAGTGACATCGTTTGGACTCCTAGATCCAGCCATGCCTGAAAGTGAACATCTCTGACTTCTTTAGTTACCCAAGCTAGTCAAAAATGTAATGGTTACAGGCATGAAACACTTCAAACTTGCATTTGCATTACTGACATTTTCTCTACCATTGATCTCTACCAGAGATCAGCAACTTTTCTGTAACAAACACAGATAACAAATATGTTGAGCTTACAGGGGTGCCTGGACGGCTCCGTTGGGTCAGCGTCTGACTCTTGAGGTCATAATCCCAGGGTTGTGGGATCAAGCCCCAAGTTGGGCTCTGAGCCGAGTATGGAGCTTGCTTAACATTCTCTCTCTTTCCCTCTGCCCCTCTGCCCCGTTCACATTCTATCTCTCAAAAAAAAAAAAATACATACATATATATATGTATACACACACACACACACACACACACACACGGGCACCTGGGTGGCTCGGTCGGTTAAGCGTCCAACTTCGGCTCAGGTCATGATCCCGTGGTTTGTGGGTTCGAGCCCCGCGTCGGGCTCTGTGCTGACAGCTCGGAGCCTGGATGGAGCCTGCTTCGGACTCTGTGTCTCCCTCTCTCTCTGCCCTTCTCCTGTTCATGCTCTGTCTCTCTCTTTCTCTCTCAAAGATAGATAAACATTTAAAAAAAATAAAAGATAATATATATATTTATATCTATTTATTATATCTATGTATTTTGTATGTCTATATAAATTTATATATTCTATATATAGATATCTATATATTTACTATGTATATGTATGTTAGGCTTGCAGAGCACACGGTCTCTGTAGGAATTCTGTGATAGCACACAAGCAACCATGGATAAGATGCAAACAAGTAGGTGTGGCTGTGTTCTAATAAACTTTATTTACTAAAATAAGCATCTAGCCCTCAGGCTATAGTTTGCCAACCCCAGTCCAGGCAATCAACAAAGCCTTGATTTGTAGTCTTTGCCAATTTCTTTTTTTTTTAATTTTTTTTTAATTATTTATTTTTGAGAGAGAGAGCACAAGCGGGAAGTGGCAAAAAGAGAGAGGGGGACAGAGGATCCGAAGCAGGCTCTGTGCTGAGAGCGGTGAGCCCACGTGGGGCTCGAACTCATGAACTGTGAGATTCATGACCTGAGCCGAAGTTGGAGACTCAACTGACTGAGCCACCCAGGCGCCCCCTCTTTGCCAATGTCCACAGTGCAAACCCTCCTACCATGGCTGATGTCCGCTACCAATGTAATGCCCCTGAATGTAGAGCTGGGGAAAGGTCAAGTACCAGGTGACCTTTACCTGGTCTTTCTACCATACAAATACAATAAAGACAATCTCAGTAACACAGATCATAGTAAAATGAGGTAAACTTATGAGGAAGTGCTGCGTTTGAAGCATTTATCAACTTTGTCTTGATATCATTTCTTTAACTGCAAGTTTATGAAGTTTACTTTTTTATAATAGCTGTATCTAGCCCAGAAGTTCAAAAGTAAGGCAGAGAAAGCAGGATCCAAAGATATCACGACGGTAGATCAAAGTTTGGAAAGGGATTAATGGCATCTTCAGGAATTATAGCTTAAAATTCCAATGTATTAGACAAGTCCTTTTTGAAATGGTAATGCCTTGTACCTGAGTAGAAAAGACAATTAAGATAATGTGTTAATTTTCCCCTTGAATCTGACAGTAATATTTTGATCCTGTTAATTATCCAGAGAACAGAAAATGTATATAATGCGATCGCTCTGTGCACAGCTGACATGCTTGCCTGGTTAAGTAGGCACACTTATCCTATAATTAGCTGCTTGGAATGCAATTTCCATTCCTTCCTAAATACACCCGCTAAAAAATAAGCCAATGTGGCGTTTCAGAGCGGCTCCAATCCGGTTTTACCCCCTGGGAAAGCAGCCGGTGATTATTTACTAAAAGTTATCCTCCTTTCAAAACTATCAGAAAATAGCAATCGTTTGCTAATGGTTTCTGGCAGGTGAGGGTTAATCAATGCCTTAAGAACACCGAAAGACCATGTCATTAGGGCCCCAGCGTGCTTGCCTTCTCCGAGGGATAAACTTATCGATGCCACTAACTGAGCATTTTAATGAGAGTTCATGACAAAAGGGCAACCTTTTCAATGGGCAAGTCAGGCCAGAAGGGGGAGAAATGTGGACCCCAAAGCATTTGCAAAAGCTGGCAAGTAGGGCTTTCTAGATAATTTGGGGAGCTTTTGGACGATACTCTCTTCTGAATGCAAATGGTGGCCCATGTAGCTGTGCATTTTGAAACATATTTTATATTTGCTCTTCTAAAGCAACCCACACCGACCCCTCTCTGGGAAAGCTAGTGAAGGAGGTGCGTACTTCCTTCGGGACGGTGGCATTTGGTCCGTCACATCGTGGCGATCTGCATCTGCCCGTGGCACGTGGTATGTTCCGGAAAGCACCTATCGGTTCCTACCCTGTTTGATTCGTCACATGTCTGCGTGTCTGATCTCTTCTGGTACTTTTTTAAAAAAATTTTTTAACGTTTTTATTTATTTTTGAGACAGGGAGCGACAGAGCATGAACGGGGGAGGGGCAGAGAGAGAGGGAGACACACAATCGGAAACAGGTTCCAGGTTCTGAGCGGTCAGCACAGAGCCCGATGCGGGGCTCGAACTCACGGACCGCGAGATCGTGACCTGAGCCGAGGTCGGACGCTTAACCGACGGAGCCACCCAGGCGCCCCACTTCCGGTATTTTAAACAAGCATGTTAGCGTGCAAATAACTCTAGGCCTGGGGTTGGAACACCCAGGTTCAGGTTCTAAATCCTTTCTGTTCCTGATCACAGGACCCTGAAAAGGACCTGTTAAGTTTTCTGGCTCTCGGGTGTCCACATCTATGAATAGAACCGTCAGACCATCCAGGAAATATACCTGGTGAAACACTCCAAGGGTCAGGAATTGGCTATCGTTGCTTTTGGGTCCTCACACGGAGGGCCTCGTTCGTGACAGAGGCCCGCAGACTGCAGAATGAATGCATGCGTGTATCCCTTCGTTCAATAATCTTCTGTGTAGCCTATAGAGTTTGAGATAGTGCACTGGGGGAGCCTGGCGGGGTGGGCTCAAGTATCAGCTCTGCTGCTTGCTCAGTGGCTGTGGGATCTTGGGGGCAAATGCCTGAATCTCTCAGTGCCTCGGTTTCTCACCTGTAAAGTGGGGAGGGTGATAACAATTCTCCACTGGCTTGTTAGGAAGGTAAACTGAGGTGATAGAAGTAAGTTTCTCAGTACAGAGGAGGCGCGACACAAGTATTAATTGCGACGGCTTTCCTGACGCTGACAGAGAATTTGCCAAGCAATGTGCCACGTTCCGTGTCACCTGCTCGGCACTGATTACTCCACAGACCCGTTTCTGCCGGGAATTACATTAATAGGAAAATGGATTTTTCCTTTGCGTCTCGCCCGGGTATACAGGCCTTGATTCAGATACGTCGCCAACCTCTTGGTGGTCACTTGCTCTCCTTCCTCCTCTCTCTGTGGCTTGTTTACGCTCATGGGATCCACCGGGGAGCCTGGGGCTTGGCTAAGACCAAGGGGGCTGGGGCCATGTTGTCTTGATTAGTGATGACAGCAGTGAAGGATTGAGCGAAGCAAGCCCCATTCAGATCGAGGACAACAGGAACACTGTTTTCGGAGACCAAACAGGTGTTTTTATTTCTGTTTTGTTTTGGTTTGGTTTTTTTTTTCAATGCCCGGATGCGGCACGTTGCCCCATGTCCCCGACACGGCGAGGCACTCATACATTCAGCCTTCATTCATTCTCCCTGCATCGCCAGCATTCTCCCATTCCGACGCCTCTTTGCTACAGCGTTTGCTTTTTCCTTCCATCACCCATTCCTTCAAACGCCTGTTGAACACCTGCTGTGTACCTGACGCCGTTCGGGGCCACGGGAGTACGAGAGTAAACTAGAAAGCCACTTCTGTCCACGCGGAGTTGGTAGCTAACAAGCTCCCAGGTCATGCCAAGGCTGCTGGACCGCAGACCTCCATTCAGGCAGCAAGGCAGTGGACCGCAGGAGAGAGGACGTCAGAGGATGCTTTTTCTGCAGCCGTATCTCCTGTAAAATTGAAGACCTTCTCTCGCGATAGAGGAGTGAGAGGAGGGTCTAGTTTTAGGACAGACGGACCTCACAGGTAGCCCTGACATCACACCATTGCGACATCTCTTTTTGCGGCCTGGCTTCCTGCCCTGAATATTGAATTTGTGCCTGTGCTGTGCCAGGCATTAGGCAATCCACTAGGAATTTAGTGGTGAGGAAGGCAGGTAAGATCTCTGCTCTCATGGAGCTGGGAATCCCGTGGACCTGGGGAGGCCTGACCTGGCCTGGGGGCTCGGGAAACCCTTCCTCACCAAAACAACGCCTGTGCTGAGATCCGAATGCTCCCGAGAAGGACTGAACCCGGGCAAGGGCAGAGTCTACACAGGGAGCGGTGCATTCGCAGGCCCAGGGGTAGGAGGAAACATAGCGTGTTTGAGAACCTGAATGGCAAGAAATGGAGGTGGGGGATGGGGCTGGAAAGGCTGCAAAGCAGACAGGGCTTCTTGGGTCCTGCACAGGACTGGGGGCTTCATCGAAAGAGAAGTAAGCTTTGCAACGATGTGAGGAGGCCCGAGGAACATGATCAGGTCACTCGGGCTGCGGTGATTTCAAAGGCCAGGACGGGCCCAGAGTAGCTCTAGTGGGCCGGTCGGGGTCTTCTGCAGTGGTTCAGGCAAGGGCTGATGAGTCCAGAGACTACGGCTGGAATCGGGAGCTGGTGTTCTGGCTCTCGGGCCGCCTCTGGGCTGTACCTCCCCTGCGCCCCCTCCCTGTCCCATCAGATATGCGCCTTCCAGCCTTCGCCCCTTGCGGGCAGGGTCCACCCTGGAGCCCAGACCTGTCTGGCTTGGCCTTAAGGAGCTCCCATCCAGGTAATGAGACAAAACGGAAAGGAAACCTTTGAAAGAACTGCAAAGCAATGAATGAAAACGGCTAGGTTAGGAGAAATGGAATGTGTGAGTGCTGAAAATCCATGGAGTAATGACATGATTAAGAGGGGCTGAATTATTAACTGGAAACATCCCCAGGAAGTGAACTGGTGGTAATCCATTAGCCAAACAGGACCCACAGGCCACTTTGATTAGGCCCGCACTGTGCTCAGTAATGCAGCATTAAATCTCTCTCTCTCTCTCTCTAATAATAATATATATATGTATATATAATTTATTTAGAGAAATAAATAATATATTTATATATTTTATTGTATATTATGTACTTATATATTTTATTACATCTATTTTATTTATATAAATAATAAATAATATTAATAATTAATACATTAATATATAAATTAATATATTACTATAATAAATATATAAATAAAATTATATATTTATATATAATATATATTTAATATATATTATTATAGAGAGAGGCAGATTTAATTTATATAGTTTTTAAAATATAATTTATATAATTACTTAATTTTATAATTAATATATTAATTAAATATATATTAATAATATATAATATTACATATATTTATTATATATATCTTTAAATTATATGTCAGTGTTTAAATAAAACTTTGGGAGGTTTTGTTTAAAAATCTGAATCTCCAGGGGCGCCTGGGTGGCTCAGTCAGTTAAGCATCTGACTTTGGATTTCATCTCAAGTCATGACCTCGTGGTGGTGAGTTCGAGCCCTGTGTTGGGCTCTGTGCTGACGGCCTGCTTGGGATCCTCTCTCTCCCCCTCTCTCTGCCTCTCCCAGGCTCTGTCTCTCTCTCAGACTCAAGATAAATAAAATAAATATTTAAAAAAAATTTTTTTCTTAATCTGTATCTCCAAATCCTGTTGGGGGTGGGGACAGCCAAGAGGCACCAAGCCCAGGCCGTCCAGCAGTGTCTTCCCTTAGCCGGGGTGCGCGCCCTGCTTTCCAGTCAGCCACAGTCCCCGCCGCTCTCTCTCGTCTCCCAACACAGAGGCTGGTGCCATTTGCTCTGCGTCGTCACACCTGTGATGTCCTTCTGTGGGCAAAGAGGAACCTAATCTACTTCGCATCCGCTCGTCTCTATCCTTAGGGGGAAAATGCAAGCCGGACAGACAGCACACAATGTCTTGGCCAACACTAAAAGCAGGCAGGTTTCTATGGGGAAAGTAAAGAACATGTCTAAGTATGATTTGTGTTCGTTACTTTGGCAGCAATGAGGTCCAGCTATCGTGATACGAAACAAAGAGAACCCGCCCCAAAGCAGTGTTTACCAAAGTAGACCAGGATAAATCAACGGGGGTGATGAGAAATTTCGACGTAACGCAAGTCTAACAGGCATGGCAGGGGAAGCCCACACCCTCTGCCTTTTGCGTCTGTAGGGGTCAGCAGGGTTCACCCTCGGCCTTGGGTTGAAGGGGGCAGAACATCTACCAGAATGCTGGGGCCTGAATTAAGATTTCTCTTCCTTGTGTCTTGGTCAAGCGGACTTCCGAAGATGGGCTTAAGAAATCTAAACACCAGTATTCCTTTTTAAGCAGCAAAATGCTTGGAACAGACTCCAATATTCGGCAGAACGCAACTTCCTTCTCCACCGGACTGATTTTTCAATCAAGAGATGATTGTTGAGGATTTGCCCCATGCAAATAGATGAGTGTTTCTGTTGCTCAGAATTGAGTTACTACATTTAGTACTTCAGTTTGACGGAAGACTAAAACACCTAAGCTAAGGGGGCACGAAGAGAAAGACCAACACGTTGAAATCGGGATCTTAAAGAGACGCCTGCAATCCCCGTGGTCACTGTAGCAGTAGTCACAATAGCCAAGGTGTGGAAGCAACCTAGCTGTCCACCGATGGACAAATGGATAAAGAAAATGTGGTATATCCATACGATGGGCTACTGTTCAGTCTTTGGAGAGAAGAAAATCCTGCTACCGGCAAGAAGCCAGATAGATCTGGAGGACATCACGCTAAGGGAAATAAATCAGACGCGGAAGGACAAATACTATTGCATGATCAAACTTGCATGAGGAATCCAAGGGAGTCAGACTTCCAGAAGCAGAGAATTGGAAGGGCGGTTGCCAGGGGCTGGGGCCAGAGGGGAAGATGGGGAAGCATTAGTCAAAGGGTAGAAAGTTTCAGTAATATAAGATGAGTAAGTTCTTGAGATCTCCCATACAGTGTGCTGCCTAGAGTTAACAACACTTGACTATAGGCTTCAAAATCGCTTACCTGTTAAGTGTTTCTATCAATAATAATAATAACCAGGAAGAGCGCAGGAGGAAGCCTTTGGAGGTAATAGATGTGTTTGTGGCATAGACTGCGGTGATGGGGTCATGGGGGGGGGTACCTCTTCCGTGCTCGTGAACTTGCATTACATTAAATATGCACAGCATTTTGTCTGTCCATCACACCTCGATAAAATGGTTTAACAAAGTATTTCTGTTGGTACTGTAATAAGGGTTTTTCAGAAATCAAGAAGACCGAGTGTCGTTGAGAAAAGTAGGGAACGAGAACCCCTTCTTATGCGGGTGTACATCACTTTGGAGAGCGACTCAGCGGTCCCGGGAAAAGTTCAGGATGCCTAGAGTTTAGATGTCGGTGCTGTCCCAAAGTCACCCTTTGCCTGTGTGCACAAAGCGACGTTGCCCCCCGTGATGTCCGCTGCGGCCCTGTTTCTAACAGTGAAAAAGGAGAAACTACCTAAATGTCTCTGAGTGGGGACGTGGTGGTATCCCGGCTGCCAAGGAGTCCCAGGGGATCCAATTCAGTGGTCCCCCCGGGGTTGCAGCAGAGAAAACGTTAATAGTACAGGCCAAGTGACGTGCCTTGTCCCTTTAGGGACTATCAGCTGGGAACAGTCATGCCTCTTCTAGAGACGGTGAGCCAGACTGCCCAGAGTTCATCAATTCCTAGCTTGTGTTCATATTCCCACCAGCCAACCGCACTATCCAAATGCAAGCAAGCATCCGTATTCCAACTATGGCGTTTATATACAAAGATATAAAAATATTTTTATATACAAATATACATATATAAAAATAAAAATATATTGTATATTATATATTAGCACATCTCTTAAGATACACTAATATATAAATACGTGTCTTAATGTATATTTATATATTAAGATCTGAGAGTGTCAAGTAATTAGGGGACAATATTACAAAGTCGCGTGTATTAGGGAGTCCCAGATCCCAAAAGAAGACTTTGCCAGGAATTCTCACCAGGGCACATAGTATATGAGTAACAATTGCAATCATGGGCTGGGGTTATCAAAAAATTGTTAAAACAGCAAAAAAAAGAATGGATGTGAAACCACCAAAAACTGTTGGCAAAAACCACTTCAGCTCTTAAAATTCTACGGTTTAGTTTCTTGAGATTCTACTTATGTAAAACATCTTACTCCCATTCATACCAGATTAAGGACGCCTCTATGCATTTTCTCAAATGAATAAAGCATTGTTTCCTTGTTTCTCAAAGCGTTGTTCAGAGGGTGGTGACAGAGGAAATGTCTGAATTCGAAAGGAAGTCTTAAGGAGTTGTGAAGTCTCAGAAAGGTTCTTAAATGACTGAAGCAGATGTTTTGAAGTCCCATACACCCTTAACCCAAACTGAAATTCATAACAAAGTCAAAAGCAATAAGAGTCAAATTGATTCCAAAATGCCTTTTCTAACAAATCTGACTGTTTATGCCAATTGACTTGAACGGGACCTAATTCCTACCTGGGAGAGATTCTATGGCCACGGAAACAATGGGATGTGGGAAATCAAGTTTGAAGATGAAATAAAACTTACAACTCAGGTAAGTCCTTAGGGCCAGCTCGATTAAGAATGCACGTTTCCAAGGCGACGCGGAACCTGGTTACGGACCCGAGCCCTACTGCGGACTGTTTGGATCGGAATCCCAGCTCTGCCACTTGCTTGTGGTGATGCTGGAAAAGTTGCTCACCCCTTCCCTCCTTCAGCTTACTTATCTGTAAAATGGGGATAAGACTGGTACCCACCTCCTTGGGATGTTGTATGGATTAAATGGGACAGTGGAAGGAAAGGGCCTAGAACCACAGAAAATGATCAATAAATCTCATGTATTGGAATTATTCAATTTTTTTTTAACGTTTACTCATCTTCGAGAGACAGAGAAAGACAGAGCATGAGTGGGGAAGGGGCAGAGGGAGGGAGACACAGAATCCGAAGCAGGTTCCAGGCTTGGAGCTGTCAGCACAGAGTTCGAACTCCCGAACTGCGAGATCACCGCCGGAGCCGAAGTCGGACGCTCAACCGACTTGAGCCACCCAGGCGCCCCTAATTTTATTTTTTAAATATTAGTTATATTATCAAGACAGAGAAGTCATGGACAAGCTCTTTTTATTCTTCTTATATTTAAGTGCAATTAATTTACTATTTTTACAGTATTATTGAAGGAAAAAAGAGGTTCTCTGGATCTCATCGCGCAAGACACAAAAGTCCTAGGGAGAATTGAGTTCTTTTCAGTGGTCTGTTTACTTTGTGGATGGGGATGTATTTTAATCTGAATGGGGCTGGTTTGGTATATTTGGTAGAAAGCATTGGAAACCTTAACCAAAATGTAGAGACAGGGTCAAAACAAAATGGCGCTGAGTTGCCCTGGATGAAAAGAGCCGTTGAGAAATCGAAAGAACACGAGACCGGGCTCTGGAGACCTGACTGCAAGGTGGCTTTCCTGCTGACCTGACAGGTGACCCTGAGCAAGCACGTCACTTCCGCCCTCTGGACTTCAACTTGCTCACCCACAAAAAGAGTGGGCGGAACTAAATGGCCAATTAGGTTTCTTTGGACTGTAACTCCTGGCATAAAGCTGTGGTATCTGACTGTTCCCTGGGAGACTGACTCTGGACTTGACCCTCTAGCAGCCCCGTGCTCCAGTCCAAAGCCAGCCAGGCACCCACTCCACACTGGCTACCTTCTCACTTCCTGCTGTGGGGCTCAAGGGCCCTGGGCACGAGGACGGCCGTGGGTCAGCCCAAACCCCCAACCACCCTGGGCTAAACAACGCTGCCGACTCCAGTTCAAGCCGCGTTCCCCGTCTCACACAAAGCCCTGTTTATCCCACTGGAGAGGCGGGTGGAAGCCACTTTACTTAAAGCAGAGCTGAAGAAATAAATATTCGAGAAGCAATAGCTCATTATTTTTGAGGACTCTTGGAATGAAAGTCCAAGGTAGAAAAACAACCCAACAACAGCTAACATTTCCATTCTGAATAGACAATATATGCCAGAAACTTTGAAATAAAGATAGTGCGATTTGTTTATTATTCCTTCTCTTTAAAACCTGCATTAATTCTGATTTCTATTTAAATAAGAATGATTAAATTTTATCAGCTGAGATGGAAATATTGTGATAAACACTGGCTCGTGGCCAAACTAATCTCCCAAGCCCACAGCTTACGGCCATTGTCTTGTATAGATATTTGAATGGCGGTGGGCTTTTATCAGTATTTCTAAAGGCACTCATTTAATTATGTGGTTGTAAGGATTTTCAAAACCCAAAAGAATACCATCAATACATATTCATTTCTTGGATTAATTCGACATTAACATCAGAAAATATTGTTATTTAAAGGATGCACATACTTGTTTCGGCTCTCGCAGAAAATAAGGTATCCCACTCTGGTCGCGACGGTGTCTTTTAAACGTTCTGTTTAACAGAAAGTAGGAAAAATACAATGCACAGAGAGGTAAGGCTGGAATTAGAATTACCTGAGTTACAAGGAGGACTCAGAAACTTCCCAAGTCTTTAATAAAGAGGTATATGTCACGGAGGCTGAACCATAGCAAGGAAACAGAATCTCTGAACTAGGAATTTTGTCCACATGTGTGGATCTCGTCAATCAAATATAATATATTTGAAAGCCTCAGGAAAAAAGGTTCAAGGGCAGGGGCAGGCTACCTGCACAAAGGGTTCATACTTGGAAACCCGAGCGATCTAGATTTCATTACTACAGGGGATACCACATTTCTTCGAGAGCTGATTAAAGATACAAAAATACATCCGACACCTTTAGCATTAATGACATTTCCTCCAAACCAGATCTTTATATTTCAATTATGATGAAGCTGCTTGTGAAGCAGACTCACCATCTACCTTAAGCTTGGGATTTCTTCCTGCATCAGGTTGGCTGACTGGGATAAATCCACTCACTGGAACAGAAAATCCATGTGTCCGTGGAATCTGCTTCTGCAAAGTCAACTTCCTTCCTTCCTTTTTTCCTCCCTCTTTCTTTCTTTCTTTTTCTTTCCTTCTTTTCCTTTCTTTCTTTTTCAGCTTCGCTTTCAATCTGACCAAGCTACCAGGCAATTCTTCCTGTGTTGATCATTTGAGGGAAGGAGTAGGGATGGGAACTGGCGAGGTAGACAAAGAGAGAGAAAGGAAAAGAAATAGAAGGTGAGGGGTCTCCCAATCTTGTTAAGCCTGATGTGTTTTTTTTTTTTAATTTTTTTTTCAACGTCTTTTATTTATTTTTGGGACAGAGAGAGACAGAGCATGAACGGGGAGGGGCAGAGAGAGAGGGAGACACAGAATCGGAAACAGGCTCCAGGCTCCGAGCCATCAGCCCAGAGCCTGACGCAGGGCTCGAACTCACGGACCGCGAGATCGTGACCTGGCTGAAGTCGGACGCTTAACCGACTGCGCCACCCAGGCGCCCCAAGCCTGATGTGTTTTTACAGTCACCAGCCATCCTGATTTGCACAGGACGGAGGGGTTTCCTGGGATGAGGAGTTTTCGGCACCAAAACCAGGAAAGTCCTGGGCCAAAGCAGGATGGCTGGCCATTCTATCTAGGTCTCCGCGTCAACACTTTTAAAGGCTCAAAAAAGCTCAGAAGAGCAACATTAAAAACTGGTAGATTACCGAGAGGTACAGTTAGTCGTAACACAAAATGCTAAGAAAGGGCATGGAGGAAGTTTATTTTATAGGACGAGAGAGTGAAGGGGACTCTAGAAACGATCTCCTGCAGAGCACGTTCCGTGGAACCCTCATTTCGTGGGATGATACTCAATTTGATGTGAAAAATGGTTCAGAGATCACAAAAATGCATGCTATTTAAAAAGGTCCCTTTATTGCAGGACTTCTCTGAGCCTTTAATAAGTTAGTATGCATTGTGAAGTAATAGGAATGTGTGAAACATGTTTAGCCACAGAATCCTTTCTGCCAGGGAGCATCTTTTGATATTAGCGCCCGGGAGATCCAACTTTAGAAAGCAACTGCTCTAGGCCACATTCCTCAGTTTTTAAAGCTTTTATTTTATCTTTTAAAAAAATGTGTATTTATTTTGAGAGGGAGAGAAAGCACACATAAGCAGGAAAGGGGCAGAGAGAGGGGGAGAGGAGAATCACAAGCAGACTCTGTGCTGCCATCACAGGGCCTGATGAGAGTCTTGATCTCACGAACCGCGAGATCACGACCTGAGCCAAAATCCAGGGGCGGATGCTGAACCTACTGAGTCACCCAGGCGCCCCTCAAGCTTTTATTTTTTTAAGCAATCTCTACACCCAATCAGTGCAGGGCTCGAACTCACAGCCCCAAGGTCAAGAGTCACACGCTCTACTGACTAAGTCCGCCAGCCGGGCAGCCCAAATTCCTCATTTTAAATACAAGAAATACTCAGATGAGGGCGGCTAGTTCCAAGGAAGGCTGGCATTACGTCAGTTTCTCAGACTGAATACGCGTAAGAACCGTCCGGGCCTCCTGTTCACGTGCACATCCTGACTCCAGAGGTCTGGCGGGAGGCCTGAGAGCCTGCATTTCGAACAACTCCCCAGGCGATATTGATGTTGTTGGTCCACAGACCACACTTTGAATAAAGAAGCAAGAAAGCAGGACGCCCGTCTCCTGACTTGCCGCGGGTCTCAGTGCCTTGTAGCCTCTTTGTAAGCGGGACTAACTTGTGCTTCTGTTAGAGCGGTGTCCCTTGCCTTACCCTGGTTTCATTTTCTGAGTTGGCATCTCCAGTTCGTCAAAGCTACTCGCAATAGTGATAGCAACACACCAAGATCAAGGGAGCGTTTCCGGGCCCCCAAAATAAATCTTCTCTTTGCTGTGTTACAAACTGGAAACAGATAAAGCCTTGTGACCAGAGGCCCTGTATAGGAATTCAAATAAAAAATCACTCAGAGTAACCGTTTAAATGAGTCCGACCAACAACAACAACAAGAAGCTTTCTCTGGCCAATTTCGCGTTATTTTTCAATTCTGCTGGAAAAAACACGGCCCGCATCTAACCAAAATTGGCTCCATGATGGTGCAACGCTCTGGCCATTGCCAAAATATGAATACAGTGTAATTACCAGATGTTCGCTCAGCATGGAGGTTCTACACTACGAGAAAAACATGTTCATCCTGACGCTTCAAGGGCTTTTGGTACCCAAAAGTATGAGCATCCCTGCGATCTTTTATCTGTGGATGTTGCTGGGAAAAAAAATCAGTTTACTGCAACTCCTTCAACATAATCACCATAGAGCTTGTCAGTTTAGGGGTAGGGGAGGGATGCTTACGGAGAAATGATCCAGGGCGCCTGGGTGGCTCAGTCAGTGGAGCGTCTGACTTCAGATCAGGTCATGATCTTGCGGTTGACGACTTCGAGCCCCGCATCGGGCTCTGGGCTGACAGCTCAGAGCCCGGAGCCTGCTTTGGATTCTGTGTCTCCCTCCCTCACTCATGCTCTGTCTCTCTCTGTCTCAAAAATGAATATAAACATTAAAAAAAAAAAACTTTAAAAAAAAAAAAGAAGAAATGATCCAAAGTGAAGAACGCTAACTTACTGATTAAACTTTTTACTCTCCGACAGATGGTTGTGGCGTAATTCAAGGGGTAGACTCTGTCCATATCTCCATGACATTGAACCACAGATAGGCAGAGTGGCACCCTGACAAGCTGGGTCGCAGATGGTTCAAAAATTATTCTTGCTGACGGGCCAGGCTCTCCCCTGCCTCAAAAGGCTGAACTCAAACATTTCAGCCAACCTGGCCACGTTAGGTATGTGGCAATCCTCTGTAGATCTCAGCAGAAAAGGGGGTGGGGGGAGGTTCCCAGAATGTAAATGGCTGATGGGAGAAAGGACAGCTGATCCTGATGCCTGGAGATCCCACCCCTGAACACTAGTAGCGGAATCTAACTCCAGACTGAAGGCCCAAGGAGCCTTCACCTGACTTTGGGTTCTCACACAGAGCAGGACTGCAAAGTCCCAACATTCAAGGCCTGTGTCATTTTTGGTCTGCTCACTGCAAAATGGGAAACAGTTCCAATGGTCTCATAGGCTGAGGAGGGTTAAATGAGAAAAATTTGCATATGTTATGTGCATATATTAAGCGAGAAAATTGGGTATATTACTTTGCATATATTACAAGGCAGATGTCGACAGGGCTGAGCTATAGTTTGGGTTTGTATTTTTTAATTATTGTAAGACCACTTGGGACCGCCCCTCGTAAGGTTTTAAACGCACAATACAGTGTTGTTAACTGACTTAGTTACGGTTTCACAACCAGACTGGCATCCTGTTTCGCTGGCTTCATACACTCTCGTCGTACATTTGTTTGAACATTAAGGGAGTTCCTTCTAAACACCAGCGTCGTGAAACACTAGGAAGTCAACAGTAAGACGCCAGCCCTGCCCTCAAGGGTCCCTCGTGGGCTCTTGGGAGGTTGACACTGAATGCAGCAATTACGAGACAGTGTGTAAGTGCCACACGAGAGGAAGGAGGGGCAGCTCGCCCAGCCTCTGGTGGAGAGGGGGAAGAAGGGGTGGGGGAAGCGTGAGGGAGGCTGTGGGGGGTGGGGGGAGCTTTCAGATCCCCTCCCCAGTCTCCTTGGCTGACTCTTCTCCCCGCCTGAAGTGACACACGGATCCCATCCCTGATCCTTCTCTTTTCAACCTCGTGCTCAGGGATGCTCACATCTCCTGTTCCACATCTATACCGCCGACCTTCACATCTGCACTCCCGGCTTGACCCTTCTCCCAAGCACCGGATCTGATGGTCAGCTGGGTCCTCCAGACAGCAGAGGCTAAAGCTGAGTCCAGAGTTAGGCTTTTATGAGGAGTCATGTCTGTGAAAGGTAAAAGAGGGTGTATCATTCAGCCATTGCCGTGTAACAAATGACCCCATTGTTTCTATGGGTCAAGAATAAAGGCACAGGTCAACTGGGTACATCTGACTCAACGTCTCTCACAAGGCTGCAGAGTGTCAGCTGAAGGTCTGGTCTTATCCAAAGGTTCAACTGGGGAAGGATCTTCTGCCAGGTTCATTTGTATAGTAATTGACAGGATTCAGTTGCTTGTAGGCTAGTGCACTGAGGGTCACAGATGGTCATAGGCTGGAGTCCAGCTTAAATTGCTTCTGTCTCCATAGGGCTGCTCACAATATAGCAGCCTGCCTCATGGGAGTGAGAAAATGGGAAAGAAAGCAAGAGAGTGCCAGTAACACCCAAGTCACAGTCTTTGGTAACCTGATCTCCAAAGCAACTGCCCATCACTTTTGTTGATTTCTGTTCGTTAAAAGCGAGTCACTGGGTCCAGCCAATATTCAAGGAGAGGAGATTGCACAAGGGCGTGAGGAGACCGAGATCATTGGGCGCCATCTTAGAAGGCAGCCTGGGACAAGGAAGGAAGCCAGATGGATGAGGGAGAGCCGTGGGGCAGTGCGGAACCATTAGCGATGAAAGGAAGAGTGGGGAGGAAGCAGGAGAAGGAAGACAGAACCTGAGAACGCAAGGCTCATCTGATAAAGGCAACTCAACAGGGAGCTACAGAGCAAATCTGGTCATTGGTAAAGCTCTGCACTGGGCAAAAATGGCCAAGAGCTGGGGGCTGCCAAGAAAGAGTATGGCCTTGGCTGAAAAATGAGTGGGTTCTGAAGGCCAATAGTTGGAGGCTGCTAGATAACCACCTGGACTGCAAGTAACTTGCCTTCTTCCTTGAAGGGGGACGAGAGTGGCACACTTTCACGGCCACCACCTCCACAGTCTGCAGATCAGTGTTTTGTACAGTCTAGGTGCTCATCAAATGCCTCCACCAAATGCTTATCAAATGCATAAATTGTTAATGATGCTTATAAAAATATGAGTTATGTATTATTTATGTGAGATGAATATTCATCATCATGTTGAGACAGTAGCCAGACACACAGTCAACCCACGGGGCTGTCTGACCGCTCGATACATCCAGAAAGTTGAGCTCTTTCCCCGAGATCATTTATGATCTCAGCTTTGGGCGCATGACCTGAGAAAAGGGGCCGGAGTGGACCAAAGTGGATCTTGAGCGGATGGGTCTTCTGGTTGTTGGCCTTCTAAGCTCTCTAGTGAGAAGAGAGACCCCCCCCTCCGAAGGGCTGGAAGTTGGAGTGTGATCACGCATCCTGCTCGTGGGAAGCGTGCCCTTCAACGTCACGAAGAACATGTTCCAACTTCCACGTGCTTAAATGGGACCTCCCCCATCAGCTCTTTCACACGAAAGTTTTGCTAAGTAAAGGCATCATTTAGCCAAACCGATCTTCACCTGCCATACCCTGCCGACCACTCCTTTCTGAAGGATACCTGTGTTTTAATGGTTTGTGATGATCTGTTAAAGGTCAGTTGTGCCTCTACATTATGAACTCCATGACCTCTCCATGGATCCCAGGACTCCAGGATAGATCCCCATCACCGAGCACCGGGCTGGCAGAAACGCAGAGATGCAATGACTGAATGAGGAGGGAGCTGCACCCCTCTTTGATCTGTTTGGGGAATCTCCATCTCCACGCATCAGACGTGCTCTGGGAAGAAGGTGGCTGCGTATTCCCAGATCCCTCATGAGAACAGACAGAAAAAAATGTGTCTCACTCAAGGGCTCTGAAATAACGTGCCCGATTTAGTAGGCTTGATAGCCACGTTATATTTTGTTGCGACGTTGCATATTTCTAAGATATATTAATCCAGCTATCATGTCAACCTATATTCGTTAAGCACCTAGTGTGCGCCAGTCTAAAACAAGATTAATGGGTCATTGATTGACTCTCTTTCACCCTACTTATCCATTTATTCTCCTCATTTGTTTATTTACTCCTCGATCCAGGCACATATTTATTCACTCATTTATGCACACCATACCTTATTGGATGGATTAAGGTGGTTTATACAGATTCATAAACTACACCACTATAGTATAAATAATGAGTAGGTGAACGATGAAAAGGGAAAAACATAAACCAGTATGTATGGGCTGAGTCACTAATGATTCAGACGCTTCCCAGGCAAAAGAATGATGGACTGGACTCTAATGATTGCGGCAGACGATCACGCACAAGATACTGGAGCAGATCTACTATAACCATTTAACCATTGGAATAATTCTTTCTTTCTCGTGTGTGTGTATGTCTTAGGGGGCTTTGAAGATTTCAAGTAGCTCATTCTTTCTATCTTTTTTGTTGCTTTCGTTCTTATATTTACTGAGCACTTGCTGTGCGCTAGGTACTGTGCTCAGTATCATGGCGCTGAGGAAAAGGGTACTGAGTACATGTTTTTTATTATTAAAGAAGCTTCAGGTCTAAGAGTTAGTAGACCCGCATCCTGCTCTTGGTCGTGAGGTTGCAGTACTGTGTGGCCTTGGCAGGTTCATCCCGGTCTCTGGGCCTCAAAGTCCTCATGTAAAAATGATGGGCTACATGGGGCACCTGGGTAGCTCAGTCAGTTGAGCGTCCGACTTCGGCTCAGGTCATGATCTCGCAGTTCGTGAGTTCAAGCCCCACATCAGGCTCTGTGCTGACGCTCAGAGCCTGGAGCCTGCTTCCGATTCTGTGTCTCCCTCTCTGTGCCCCTTCCCAGCTCATGCTCTGTCTCTCTCTGTCTCTCAAAGATGAATAAACGTTAAAAAAGAAAAAAAAAATTTTAAAAATGATGGGCTATGCGATCTTGGACATCCTTAACTGGATGTAAAGTTGTGTTCTATAGGACAAACTGGGCAGAAGTAAATCAATTCAGCCACTCTGTCGGTCTCATCCAACAGATCAGATTAGTAGAGCTTGGGGAAAATAATCCGCATCCCCGAGAGGGTACATTTCTGGTGTTTCCTCCTCAGCCGGTATACATACCACATAGATATGTTCTGCTAACAAAACCCCAAAGTGCCATTACCTAACGGACCCTCTGAAAAAGATTTTGATGAAAAGGATAGGTACTTCTATAATAAAAGCTATCTCGGAATTCACGAGGACTTAAATGCAAACATCCCGTCTAAAAAATATTTTTAACAGATTTCTCTTCAGTTGACTTATTTCGGGAGAGAGCCCACGCAAGCGGGGGAGGAGCAGAGAGAGAAGGCGAAAGACAATCGTAAGCAGGCTCCGCGCTGTCAGCACAGAACCCAGCGCGGGGCTCGAATTCACAAACCGTGAGATCATAACCTGAGCCAAAACCAAGGGTCAGAAGCTGAACCGCCCGAGACACCGGGGCGCCCCTAACAATAATATTAATAGCTCGCACTAATTGAGCTTTGCAAAGTCCGAACATTCTTCTAAACATTTGATAATGCATCATCCCAATTCTGGCAACAAACCCACAAGACCATATGCACGACTGTCCCTATTATCATGGCTCGGAGAAGTTAAGTACGGTATCCCACGCGGCGCACTGGAGGTGTGAGTCCAGGAAGTCAGACCCGGAGCAGGGCTCTCTCACTCAACCACATCTCCTCCCCAAGTGTCATACCTGTGAGCCCCTAGGTTCGCAAGGCGGTGGCTTAATGTTTTCAAACCAATCCGCCTTACCTATCCTCTGTTTCCGATGCCTCTAGCTGAGAAAACAGTCTAAATTCAAACAGACAACGTGAGATTCTTCCCAGAACGGGTGTCCAACTACCTACTCACGATTCGCAGCAATCGAGTTGCATGAAGATACTTTTCATCCAAATCCAGGGCTGGCAAACGTTTCCCGGGAGAGGCGGATGGTAAATATTTTACATTCTGGGGGCCGTCGGGTCACGGTTAGAACTTACTCAAAATCTGCTTGTGTAGTGAGAAAGCCGTCAACGGTTAAATAAGCACGGCTGTATTCCAATAAAACTTTATTTATGGACACTCCATTTTGAATTTCATATAGTTTTTATGTGTCATGAAATATTATTCTTCTTTTGATTTTCCTTTACGACGTGGCAGACGTTAAAACCATTCCTACCTCTGAGGATGAACCAAAAAACGGGCAGTGTGTTTGATCCGGCCCGCGGGCTATTGTTTGCCAAACTGCCTCAAACCGCTTGCTTATATCCAAATCAATCTTTGGGAACACACGAGGCTTCTCTGAAGGTAAAAAATAAAACCACCACGTCCTCGGTTTTCTCATTTCTTTGCAATATTTATCTCTGTTTTCTGGGCCGAACTTTTTCTTTTCTTTTTTTTCTTTTTTTTTAAAGGGAGGTTTAAAATTTTATGTCAATAAATATTTAAGCATGCAGAAGATTAAATTCCACGTCTGCCTCGGCTGCCAATACGCAGAAATGGGAGTCCGTTGTCTCTACTTGTTCTGAAATTCAAGCCCAAGACAAAGTAAAATATATTCCCAAATATCTACAAATGCGCACATGAAATATAGGTGTATTTTAAAGAATAACCTAACAGAAAGTACTTTAAATTTCACAGCCTTTGCTAATGCAGGCAGCTAATCCTATTTACATTCATATTAGCCTTGGTATCTTTTTCCCTAAGATTTACCTATTTGTATGCTTGCATGAGTTAAACTGCCTTTTGCATGATATCAGGACTTTTGTAATTTAAATCTATAAAAGGCAATTTCTTTTAAATATACTTCCTAACAGTGGGTGAAAGCAGCACTAAAGTTATTTGAGGGTTGTACACCTCAGTAAACATGTGCACTGAACTCCAGGCAGTGTGCAGACTGTGGGAATTAATCTTCTACTGTAGGAGTGGAACAGAAAATAAAATCAAGGCTGAGAAAGCCCTAGCCTTTGAAAAGGGCCAGTTTGCATTGTTATCGAAGGAAATGGCGTGTTTTAGAATGGGTGCTTAGACAAGGAAAACTTTCTTCCCCTCCCGACATCATCGCTGTGACTCTTTACCTCCAAAATGACTTCAGCCACACGGTGAGCAAGTTTTGCAATTTAATGTTGGTGTTGGCTGATAAACAGAACGTGCGGGGCCATTTGGCGGCTGGGGACAATTTTAGGATGTCATAGCTGTGACCCTCCCCGGAGCACAGGGAGCAGTGCAAGTGGGTATAGATTGGGGGGCCTGGGGGTGAGGTTCCAAAGAACAAATTGTATCCAGCGGGAGTTACATTCCCTCCCCCGCCCCCACCGTTCCTGGGGAACTTTCGCCTTCACCCCCTTCAGTTGACACGGGGGGGGGGGGGGTGGCAAATAGGTTAATATATAATCTTGCCCCCAAATAAGTAGTGTCTTCCTGACACGTTGGACATACACATCAACTACCTCTCTCTCAGCAGGGCTGGGATTTTCCTAGCCAAAAGTGCGTGAAATCAGAGGGAAGGGTCTCCCAGACCTATGGCCTCACTCCTGGCTACATTGAGCATGCGGTCCCAGGAGAACGATCCCCCCGGGCTTCACTCCCTGTGACTCAGGCACCCGTCCCAGAGCTTACCAGGTCACCAGCTTGGGCTTGAAGGAACCAATTTCCAACTCCGGTCTCACACCGAAAGCAACCCCCACAAGGAAGCCGGAAAATACAGTGTTTTCAACTTTGCATCGGGAGCCGTGGGGCTGGCCGGACGTGGGGCCTCAGGCCTCGCACAGAACCAGGCCCCAGCTTGGGAGGCACTTGGGGAAGGGAATGTCCCTCCAACTAACCTCTTAAGGTTTGCCCTTCCGCCTTTCTGTGACTGTAATGGCTACACAACCGAAGCGTCTGGACGGAAAGGGGGCACTGTGCTCACTACCCGGTTAATTACACAAAGCCTCAGCCGCCGGCTCCTGGCTACCGAAGGCTACATGCACGCATGCGCGCACACATACCCCCAGACCCGCCACCCTGAAAGGAGCCATTATAAATGTTTCATGTGGAACTTTCACAACCTATCAGACTCACCAGAGTTTTCAAATTAACTCCCTTTCTGCCCAAGGGGATCGCTCTGAAAGAGATTTCTCCAGCCTGGAACCTCTGCGAGAAAATTCTGAATTTGAAACAGAATGCAAATAATGCATTTTGACTCCCTAATCAACAAATGGGATCAACTTGAATTGATTAAGAACCTTTGAAATTAGCTGTCTCTAATTCCCTCCATGGCCTGCTCTGCTGGTACCCTGAAGACTGGGGGGGGGGGGGGGGGGCGGGGGGTACGCACGCACACCGTTGTGTCCCTCTGTGTGGGGGTTGAGAAGTTTAGTCTCATTTTCTTTCCGAGCTCGTATGATGGTCTTAAAAAAAAACAACAACACCAACACCAAAAAACACCCTTTTTAAAATTTTATTTTAATGGTGACACAACTCTCAGCAAGAAAGCATTCACCTGGTGCAATTATATGGGTTTTCGTGAAGCGCATTTCCAATAGTTACTAGGCTGCATGAAACCCTGCACAACTTTAGTGGGGGGAAAAAAAACAAACCATAAAATCTGAAATGAATGTATAAATAATATGCAACTGTCTAGACAGTATAGGGCACTTGCAAAGAGAGCAGGTCGGGAAAAAATTGTCCATCAGTCAGACAACCATATCTGATTCTGATGGTAAATAATGGCACAGATATTCAGCATTCTCTCTATGCGAAAGGCTTCGCTGGGCATTCATTCTTCCCAAGCCAGTGGTCTTCTACTTATCTAGTGCTTTATGCAGCCTTTGGAAAATGCACTTGCATTTTAAACATTAAAATTAATGCCCAAAGAATAGCGGTGAAGCACGGGGGTGCCAGTGACCTGTGTGATTGGCCTTTGGTAAAGCAAAAATAGCCCTTCTCGATCAACAATATGTGCTTTCCATACCCACAGAATCTTAAACAGATGTAGTTATGGAAACTTCAGGAGAGCAAAAGACACACACACACACACACACACACACACACACCCTTCACGGAACATTTTTGTTCTCCAGTTACAACGTGCAGTGACAGGTTCAGGTACTTAAATCTTGTACTCTTGGTGTTTTTAAATTGTGATGATCCGTACACATGGCAAAAAAAAGGGGGGGGGAGGGGCTTGAAAATGAAATCAGACGTGTTAAATAATTATTCCAGCATTTTAGCACGAACGGTGATTGCCCTGCTCTGCGTCAGCCGAGAAGACCCTTGCCCGCAACGTGCGCCACACGGAAATTGCTCTCCTCCCAAACTAGGAGCACGGACAAGGTTCCTCAGCTCGTGCCTGAGGTTGGGGACAGCCACCAGCTGGCTCCCCGGCCTCACAGTCCCACCTGCTCTCTGAGAGCGAACCCCAAACCCCGCTACCGTGAACCGGGCCCCATGCCTACCGGAGGAAAGATCCTTCCTCACGCTGGAGTGGGGGGGAGGAGGGAGTTCAAGGGCAGCCAGGTGGCTGTCCTGCTCAGGGCGGAGCAACCACGCTCCCCAAACCGGTCGGCCCCTTGGGCAAGGCGCTGATAATGATCAAAAGATAAGAGTAACAGTCTCCACGTTTCGAGAGCTTACTGCACGAAAGCTGAATTGGGAGGCACCGTCTCGTCGAACCCTCCCAGAAATCCACCGCGGTTGTGATGATTTATTATCGTCGTTTGACGTCTGAGAAACTCGACGCGCCGAAAGGTCAAGTGACTTGCCTGCAGCCCAACAGCCAGGCTGGCGGCCGGGCGCAAGGTGGATGCCAGGCTGAGCTCGGGCTCTGACCTCTCTTGGGTGTCCGGATCTGTAGGGCAGACTTCCCGCAGGAGGGGCCGCGGGCACGGCGCTGGGCCCACCCACACGAGAGCGCTTTGCTTCTTGCAAAACAGCGAGCTGCGCACGTCAACCGTTGGCATCAGGACAGCAATCAAAATCAAGACCTTTTGGAGCCCGTCTTCTTGTACCCAGAGGGAAACTGAGGCCTGGACCCAGGCTTAATTCCCGTCTGGCTTCTGGGCCATTGCCATGAGTCAGAAGCCAAGAGTTTCTTTTCGTTTCTTCTTGTGGTAGGTAGCGGTGTCCCATCTAAAACGGCTGTTGGTCGACTGTTTGGTGTTTGCTATTTAATATCTCACAGGCTCATGTCTTCGTGACTGTTTACTTATTTTTATTATTAGTAGTAGTAGTATTATGTTTAATGTTTAATTCGTTTTGAGAGACAGAGAGTGCGTGGGGGAGGGACAGAGAGAGAGGGAGACGCAGAATCTGAAGCAGGTTCCAGCCCTGAGCTGTCAGCACAGAGCCCGACCCCGGGCTCCAACTCAGGAACCGCCAGATCATGACCCGAGCTGAAGTCTGACGCTTAACCAACTGAGCCACCCAGGTGTCCCTCCTCGTGACTTTTTCAATCACGTAAATAGGGAAGCACAAGTGAGAAATACAGGGACTCCAGGTGGTTCCTCCCTTGAGTTGCCGCTGTTTGTATTAAACACAACCCCATCCGTGGAAGGGTTCTGGAAGGTTCAAAAGGCCTTCTAGAGCTGAAAGATGATTCTGAGAAAGCATGTATCAGGCTGGGTGTTCAGCGCTGAACAATGAAACCTATTTCTTTCCGAAACTGCCAGCGGACATTCTGGAATGCCTGTGTCCATAATCTACCTTTTGGTTTTAAATGGGTCAGAAGTGCCCTCGCTCGGACCCTCTCGCCGGGAGCAGTGACGGGCTGGTCCCCTTTCCCCCAGGGCTCCCTCTGCCGCCTCTCCCTCCCGACAGGCAGGAGGGGTCCGGCCAGGTGGCCTCCAGGACCAGGGCCATTGCACCCACCGTCCCTTCCTTCTGGGCTGCCCGCGTTGTTCCCTTTTAATGCCATTGATTCATTTCCCTCTTGTTTTGACCAGGCGAACAGCACACATTTGCTGCCACCAGCAGGGTGTCAGTAGTTCATACGGCTCAATTTGTCTGCCCCAAACCCACGGTAGGGCTGATCTCGCAAGGCTCGCGTCTCGAGTTTCCATTTCAAAGTATTATGCTGCGATCTTGGCATTAAAGATTCATAGGTTGAATTAAAGATTCATTTTGGGGGGGGGGAGGTTGCATTATTATCAGGCAAATCACGTTCCTTTCATTTTAAACAGACGGGCTGTTACGATTTCATCTTTTTTTTTTTTTTTTTTTGCTAAAAGCTCAATTACATCAATATCACTCGAGACCCTCCAAAAACTATGCTAAAAGCCAGGCTTCTCAGCGGCCAAATGCCTATTGCCCTTTAAGGATTAACTTTGCTAAGAAGGAATCCCATGCCTCCAATGCAGAGTTATCTCCCTGATAAAACAAACCAGAGCGAGTTACGCCTCTGCTTGAGACCTCGGCTGGCTTTCGTTTGCTTCCTGAATGAAGCTTGAACTTCTTCCTCCGTCTTCCAAAGCCTTCCCCGGACCGGGCCCGGCCTGCTGTGCCTCCTGTTCCCCTCCACACCAGGCCCGGGGCCTTGCCAGAGCGGGCCCCGCTGCTACAAAGGAACCTTCTTCTTCCTGCTGCTTTCGTTCAAGACCTAGGCTCAGTGACACCCCGATGGCCCTCGCCTTGGGCCTGTCTCTGTGTCTCGACGGGCCGGTTTACCTGGGCGTATCATACAATATCTCTATGTGCCTCCCTCCCCCAAAGATAGGGGTTGAGGATGATTTCTATTTGTAACCCCAGGGATGAGCACAGGGCCAGGCACACTCCATAGTGATTCGTAGGCGCATCCATGAGTGAGCAAATGAATGGATCCAGCCGCCCGAGGACTAACACGCACATGGTCCACAGAAGAGATAGTAAAATCAACAACAACAATTCTTCCATTCAGCGAGTAGGGAAACATACAAGTAGGTACAGGGAGTAGTGAAAGTCCTCAAGGGGGCTTCTAATACCGGCCGTGATCGCATGAAGTGCTCAAGAAATAATCCCAATGGTCCCAGCCTCTGGTTGGTACCAGAGCTCCTGAAGTTCATGTTTGTTGGTCTGATCTAATGCGATTTAAAAGAAAAAAATTTAGGTTTCTTTGTTCTGAAAAAGGAGAGCAAGAGAGCGGGGGAGGGGCAGGGAGGGAGGGAGAGTGAATCCCAAGCATGTTCCGCACCGTCAGCGCGGAGCCCGATGCGGGGCTCAAACTCACGAACCGTGGGATTCTGTGAGATTATGACCTGAGCTGAAATCAAGAGCTGGACGCTTAACCGACCGAGCCACCCAGGCACCCCTGATCTAATTTTAAGAGTTTAGATGGGAGACAGTGATCCCATTTACATTTGACCAAGAAAGTGCCTGCCTTACAAAGCGTCTGGCCCAACACCTTGTCTTGCAGGAGGGCCTGACAGGCCAGGTGTGGAAGCCCAATCATGGGGGCCACAGATGCCAGTCATATTTTCGAAACTGAATGATGCCAGCAGTAAAAATGCTTTGATCTCCATCTGTCGGATTCTTGTAGCTACTTCTTGGTCAATACTGAGCTTAGAGAGGAAGGGTCTCAATGAGCCACTGATGAAAGCCTGACGGGTCGTCTGTATTCTTTTAGCTCAGAATTGAATGATGGGCCCCTGGACCACAGCAGGACCCCATGGAAAACTTTCTTTCTTCAGCGGACGTTTCTGACTTAAGGAGTCTGCTCCATTCGCTCTCATCTGGGGTCTCCATTTCCTGTTCCAGAAGGGAACCCCGAGTCCCGCATCAGCACTGGAGGTGTGAGATTTACACCAAAACGCGAATGATAACCACCGCAGCAATGAAAGATCATCTTGGTGGACCACCAGCTACACTCTATCCCACTGTTCATCCTACTCGCTTTGAAACAGCAAAGTTTCACTGAACGGAAATAGATACCCAAGGATCATTCACAGAGAGCTGAATCTAAATTTTTTCTTAAAAAAACAAAAACAAAACCAAATTGAAACAAAAACAAATCGTCAAAATACTTTTTTAGAAAAAAAATTTTTTAATGTTCATTTAATTTTGAGAGAGACAGAGCGTGAGCCGGGGAGGGGCAGAGAGAGAGAGGGAGACACAGAATCCGAAGCAGGTTCCGGGCTCTGAGCTGTCAGCACGGAGCCCGACGCGGGGCTCAAACTCACGGACCACGAGATCATGACCTGAGCCGAAGTTGGACGCTTAACCGACTGAGCCGCCCAGATGCCCCTCGAAATACTTTCTGAATCGAACTGATGTTTCATTCTGTTCCAGCGTTGGGTACACATCAGGTGATACTGTTTTCCAAGCACAGAAAAATATTCAGCAAATTTGCCTATGTTCATTGCTTCCCTTTCTACCCTTTAATTCCCTTGAATTAAATCACATTCCCTCTTGGTCACCACCTTTCACAGTTCTGTTTCATCTTTGACAATATATATGCATGAATGACCAAAAAAGGTAGCCCAAAGATTTTTATCTAAGTTGGTATAATATTTCATGTTTTCTCAAAGACGAAATTTTGAAATTCATGGCCGGGGCACCTATGATGACAGAATATCCTCTTCTTAAGAAGCTTGAAAGAATTTGTGAAGGATGATCTTTTAATAGATTTCAAGTCGATGAAACGTGTCCCTTTGCCATCCACGGAGTTAGCCTGTGGGGCTTCTAGTTCTGACTTGCACACTGTTCCATCCTGACAGGGGAGCACTGGTTAAACAAGAGGGTTGGGAAGCCATATGCCCGTTCAGCAGCTTGTTCATTTGCTCATTCATTCATTCAACAAATATTCAGTGAGTCCTTCCACGATAGGCCCAGAGCGGATCCCAGGGAATTAGTAGTAAATAAATCATAGCCCTCTGTGGGGTTCACAGAGATTAGTAGAGGAAAGAAACAGCCGTGGATAAATCGCCCCAGGATGAGGGCCACAGAGAGCCAGCAAGGAACTCTAAGCTCCTTACTCTTTCGGTTCATGGTAGTGACCATTTATTTATCCAGAGATGAAACACCTATTGCCTGAGGATTCGAGTGCCGGGACATAAGTTTCTTGAATTCTCTATAGCTGTACTCTGTCAAGCAGGGAGTACTTCTAAATCCGCCCAGGCCCTCTCACCAGCATGGGCTACGCTCGAAAGTTAAACTTTTTATCTTCTATGAATAGTCTCGCGTGGGTCTAACACACACAGCTGACATTTTTAAAAAGCAGTAATGTGAAATCGAATAGGTAAAAATTCTAGGCATAAAAAGATGTAAAACATATTGAAATAATAGCTTAATTTTTCTTTCAGTGAGACAAACTAAATTTAAAACAAAATCGGTAACGTTCGGCTCCCAAAATTTATGGTGGGAACATGCATGTAAAATCACTGAAAAATTATAGGTTATTTTTTTTTAAAGTACTAAGAACAAGTTCCTCCCTCACTTTTCAAAGATGAAAGAAGGAAGACTTATTGAACTTTGGTGAAATAAAGATTTAAGCATTCATTCTGCCTGAGGGACTGTACTTAATCATCATGCCTCAAATTCTGACAACTAGAGACACTCCTTTGAATTAAAACATTGTCATCAGAAGATTCCTATACTCTACATATTAACCTCAGAGGCAAGAAGCTTATTATAACATATTAGTATCTTGTGATACAATATTATCGCTTAATTTGTAAAAAAAATCAGCTAACCACAACCTTGGAAAGCCTTCAGCAGAAATATAAAAGAACAGCATTCAGGAAGAGTATATTTAACTAACGATGAATCTCCATGGCTTTTCATGTCATTTTGAGAATACTCTTTCTTATTGATTTGTGAGAACTCATTATATATGTTAGTGAAAATCTGCTGGCTTTGCCCCTTCACATTCCTTCTCCTTTCTTCTGGTAAGGGAATCACTCTGCATTATGAAAAATGCATTCCGGATATTTTGTATGGCGCTGACTTACCTCTCTCCCTGCCACAAGGGTAGCATATGACCCAGGCCTGGCCAGAGACATGGATGGATAAACTACTAGAACCCAAGAACAAAAGAGAAAGTAACCCTCCTCCAGCCACAGGCTACTTCAGTGATGGCCATGTGACCCCATCGGGGCCAAAATCCTTCCAAAAGCTTGTCTCTTAGAGCTTCAGAGAAGCAGCTCTCTTGCCCGGGAGACCATTAAACTGGTAGGGCACCAGCCCGGGACTTGACTGTTACAGAAGCTAGAAAATTCCCTTGTATGCTTCATCGGTATTTGAATTGAACCACTGTCACCTCAGGTAAAAACAGTCTTACAAGTCATCACACATTGAAGACAACTGCCATTTTGTCTGTCGCGTAGGTGGCAAGGGCTTTTGCCCAATGTTTGTCTTTTAATTTTAAGGTTTCTGCCCTATAGAATGTTTTCATTTTTAAGGAGGTAATCCTTTCCCTCTTTAGAGTCTAGTTTTGCTGATATACCTCAAAACTCCTCCTCAAAAGCCTTCTCTAATCAAAGTTAACAAAATGACCTCTTTTTCTAGGACTTCCATGGTGTCGTTTTTATATGTAACCTTTAATCCGCCTTCGCTTTCTTGTGGTGTCAGGCGTGCATTTTGTAAATTTTGTTTACAGATGGTCAGTTGTCCCCAAATTGTTTGGTGAACAGTCCAGTCTTTTTCCAATTATTCCAAGGCTACCTTTTCTTTGTCTCGATCCATATTCATGCTTGGTTTTGGTCTTGGCTCTCGGTTGCGTTCATCTGGACCTCCCTCATCCTGCATCTGTTCTGTACCAACTTTAATTACTTAATTTTTATACCTGGTAGAAGAAAGTCTATGTTCATCATTCTTTTCCTGGCTATTCTTGCATATTTATATTTCCGGAGCACTTTTAGAATCAGTTTTCTTTCTGGGGAGCCTGGGGGGGCTCAGTCGGTTGGGCATCCGACTCTGGCTCAGGTCATGATCTCACAATCTGTGAGTTCGAGCCCCGCGTGGGGCTCTGTGCTGACCGCTCAGAGCCTGGAGCCTGTTTCAGATTCTGGGTCTCCCTCTCTCTCTCTTTGCCCCTCCCCCGCTCATGTGTGCGTGCACGCTCTCTTTCTCGCTCTCTCTCTCTCTCAAAAATAAATAAATTTTTTAAAAAAAGCATCATTTTTCTTTTTAAGTTTCATAGGGGGCAGCTGGGTGGCTCAGTCAGTTGAGTGTTCAACTCTTGATTTCAGATCAGGTCACGATCTTTTACGGTTCGTGGGATCGAGCCCCAGGCTCTGTGCTGGCACCGCGGAGCCTGCTTGGGATTCTCTCTCCCTCTCTCTCTGCCCCTCCCTCTATCTCTCACTCTAAAAAACAAACAAACAAACAAACAAACAAATAAATAAGCTTTAAAAAACAAAACCAAAAACCTTACTGGGGTTTCCTTTGGAACCAGGTATGTGTATGAATTTGGAGAGAAGTGATATTTTCATAAGACTGAGTCCGCTCATGCAAAGATAAAGTGCCCTCTTGAGTTATTAAGGTTATTTCTATGCTCCTCAGTAGAGTTTAATAAATTTCCTTACACGGGTCCTGGGCAGTTTGCGTTTTTGTTAAATTTTTTAATTATGATTGTTTAAACCATCATATTTTCTAAAGAGTGTTTACTATTATATCGGCATAGAATCGTAGATCTAATTCCAGAATATTTTTGCAATACTCTGGAAAAAAAGAAAGCATGTATCTGTCAGCAGTCACTCCCCATTCCCCTCTCCTCCCACCCCCTGGCAAATACTAATCTACTTCCTGTCTCTATAGATTGGCCTATTGTGGTCATTCCATGTAAAGGGAATCGTGTGATATGTGGCATTGGTGTCTGGCTTTCAGTTAACATAATGTTTTCAGGGTTTATCCATATTGTTGCCTGTGTCAGTACTTTCTTTGTATGGCAAAAATATTTCATTGTATGGTTATACCATGTTGTTTGCCCACTCATCAGTTGATGGATATTCGAGTTGTTTTTGCTTTTATAAATAATCCTGCTATGAACCCTCGTGTACAAGCTTTTGTGTACACATATTTTCCCTTGTCATGTGTGTATATCTTGTACCATAGGCTAGTTTTACCTGATATAAAAGTTGGTATCAATGGAATCATACTTCTGCTGTCTGACTTCTTTTGTTCAGTACGTTTCTGAGATTTGTTCACGTAGATCTTTCCCTCTTATTGCTGGGTACTATTTCCCTTTTTTAAGTTTATTTATTTATTTTAAGTAATCTCTACAGCCAACATAGGGCTCAAACTCACATCCCGGAGATCAAGAGGAGAATGCTTCTCAGACTGAGCCAGCCAGGTCCCTCTGGGTAGTATTTCATTCTATGAATATATCAGTTTGTTTACCCAGTCTCCAGCGGATGGACGTTTGGGTTGTTCTCATTTGGGGCTCTTATAAATAAAGCTGCTCTGAACATGCCTCTATACATCTTTTTATGAACCAAAGTTTTCATGAATTTTAAGTATAGAGCTAGGACTTGAATTACTCAACCCAGAACAGGTGTATGGTTAGCTCTACGAGAAAATTCCAGAGTTTTCCAAGTGGTTGTACCATACTAAATTCTCACCAGTGATGTATTCAAATTCTGGTCACTCCACATTCTCATTAACATTTGGTATGACCAGTCTTTTAAGATTTTAGTTACTCTGTTGGGGATGTAGTGGTATCTCACTAGGGTTTTAATTACTATTTTTCTGATGACTAATGATGTAGAATGCTTTTTCGTATGCTTATTGGCCATTTGTACCTTTTCTATTGTGATTTGTCTGTTCAGGTCTTTTGCACATTTTAGTATATGCGCTGCCGAAGCGAGCACTCTTTTGCACATTTTAAAAGTTGCATTGTCTTTTTAGTTAGAGTTGTAAAAGTCCTTTATATAGTCGACGTATAAGTTCTATGCCACATATATTTTTTGTAAATGTTTTCTTCCAGCCCGTACTTTGTTTATTCATGTCCTTGATGGTGGGATTTGATGAGTAAAAATTTTTAACTTTTGATGAAATATTACGTATTGTTGCTTTAAATTTTATGGTTATTTCTTGCAGTATCTTTTCCAAGACGTCTTTACCCCAAGGTCGTGAAAATTTTCTCCTATATTCTCTCCTAGAAACTTGATAGTTTTGGCTTTTATAATTAGGTCTGTGATTCATCTCAAATTAATTTTTGTATATGGTGTGAGATAAGGGTCAAAGCTCATTTGTGCCCACGAGCTCTCCAGCTCTTCCAATGGCAATTGTTAAATGTTTTCCTTTATCGATTATTTTGGTGCTGTTGTCAAAAACCAGTTGACTGTGTCATTTGTGGGTTTATTTCTGGAATCTCTATTGTGTTTAATTAATCAGCCTATTCTTACACTAAATCCCACACTACATTTGTTACTGTACCTCTTCGTAAGTCTTGGAAGTAAGCTGTATGGGTTTTCCAAACTTGTTCTTATTTTTGAGGTTGTTGTAACCATTTCCATTTCCACTTGAGTTTTATTATCTGTTTGCCAATCTAGACCAAAAGACTGTTGGGATTTTTCTTGTGGTTCATTTAATTTAGAGATCAGTCTGGGGAAAAGTGACATCTTGACAACATCGAGTGCTCAGATCCATAGACATTACATCTCTCCGTTTATTTAAGTCGTTCAGTTTTCTCCGCAATATTTTATAGTTTTCAGTACGGTGGTCTTACACATTTTTATTAAATGTATTTTTAAGCGTATATTTTTTATGATATTGTAAAAATTTTTTACTTTATTTTCCAAATTTTTGCTACTAGTATATGACAATACAATTAAGTTTTATAAATTTACCCTGTATCCTAGCACCTTGCTAAATGTGTTTGTTTTGGCCCTTGGTTTTGTAGCTACTTTAGGATTTGCTGTATGCATGATCAGGATGTCTGTGAATAAGAACAGATTTACTATTTACTTACTCCTTTTTGAGCTATATATTTTTTATTTCTGTTTCCTGCCTTAATTGTACCGGCTAAAATCTCCAACACACTGTTGAGCAGATGTGGAATAGTACATTTTTATCTTGTACCCAGTCCTCAGAGGAAAGTGTTTAGCCTTTCACTATTAAAGTGATAGGATTCTCAACGATGCTTTTATCAGATCGAGAAAGTCTTCCTTTATTCCCAGTTTCTAAGAGTGTTTTTGTCTTTTTCAAAATCATAAAATGCTCCCAGAAAAACACAAGTCTTACCTCACAAGGGAAGAGATGCCCTTGTTCTTGACCAGGCTGAAGCAGGAAAGGAGGTTAGTCGTAAATGGGAGGAGAGATTTTTTGCTCTTTCTAAGGCCAAGAAAGGTTGAGTCTGGAGTAAGAGGAAGGAGCATGCTTAGAGATTACAGGGATGGGGACAAACTGGCTTAGCCAAGCTGAGGTAGGCTAATGGCAAAGATGAGGCCCAAAGTGAGGTCAAATCAGGGCTGTGGGTTCGAGAGATACCTATGGTGAGCACCTGGGTGGGTCAGTCAGTTGAGTGTCCGTCTCTTAATTTCAGCTCGGGTCATGATCCCCGGGTCGTGGGATCGAGACCCCCATTGGGCTCCGTCCTGAGTGTGTGGAACCTGCTTTGGATGCCCTCTCTATCTTTCTGTGCTCCTCAGGCTCCAGTCTAAAATAAACTTTTTAAAAAAGGGTTTTTTTAGACACCTGTAGTATTAATAGGGTGAACATTCATCCTTGTTTGCCTGGGAATGTCCTGCTTTTAAAACTGAAAATTCATGGGAAATCCCTGAGTCTTGGCCAAACTGGGGATGCTTGGTCGACCTAGGTATTAGTCGTATGTTACCCTTTGTGTTGAGCCCCCAAGACTTCAGTAAAGACCGGACTGGAAGTCCCAGCTGTGTCTTAGCTGTGCTTTGGAGAATAGGGTGGGGGCATACGTCCATGAGTGAGGAGAACTTCTCTGGTGAGAGGCAGCCAGCTGAGACTCTGTGTATTAACCAGGACCTGTTAGTGGAACATGGAAACAGTCTTTGGGGATCCCAGTAGAAAGATCGGGAAGGCGATAGGGACAGCATGGAGCCTGGACTTCCTGTGGGGGCTTAGAGCATTATGTGTTTGATCATTAAAGAGAAGTCCTGACCTTGAACAGGTGAACTTGGGGACATTCGTGTTACATATAGTTCGAGATATCTTCCTGTCTTGTGTGGAAAAACACGTGCCAACCTCAGAGTTGATTGGCCATTCCTTTCTTTGTTGCCAAATATACAAGGGACACTTTTCATTCCCCACATCAGGTGTCCCGATGTAGAGTTGCCTATGTGTCACCATCTTCTCCATGGGAAGAGTGAGACAATTGTCTTTTTTTTTTTTAATGTTTATTTTTTAGGGAGAGAGAGAGACAAACAGACAGAGCATGAGTGGGAGAGGGGCAGAGAGACAGGGAGACACAGAATCCGAAGCAGGCTCCAGGCTTAGAGCTTGTCGGCATGGAGCCCGATGCGGGGCTCGAACCCACGAACCGTGAGATCATGACCTGAGCCGCAGTCGGACGCTTAACTGGCTGAGCCACCCAGGCGCCCCCTGTTAGACAGTTGTCTTAAAACCTGGCTGTACTGATTTCTGGTTTTAGAACCTTAGAAAAATCTCTGGAGTCTTGGAAGCATCACTTTCCCTATGTCCTCCAGTCTTTTAGAATTAGGAGAATTAAATGAGTCAAGTTATGAGAGCAGAGCCACGTTATGAATCTGTGGGCCCTTGGCACTCCGCCTTCATGGGCCCCCTCCTCCATAAGAATTGCCAAAAAGACAAATACAACCCAGACGGGATTCATTATTATGTTCATTATCATTATATTATTTGTTTCATCTTATTTTATGAATTGATTCATATGTTAGCAGATTATATTATTATCGCACTTTTTATTGTCCTCTGGCTTTAGAAGAAATGAAACGGCACACATTCCTGCGTGCGCCGCACCTCTTAAGGCAGCCCTGTCGCCCAGGGCGGACGCAGGATGAGCCCCTAGTACGCGCTCCGGGACTTTTCCGCTCTTTCTCTCCCATCGCACGTCGAAAGAAGATCTTTCAAAACCTTCGAGCGGCAAATTGCAATCCGAGAAATGAAGCAAAGAGAAAATGCTCCCCGAGCCAGTGGATATCTGTAACAGCAGGTTTCACTTATAGTGAATATCACTTTACTGCTTTTAACAAACTTCAAAGAAAATGTTGTAAGGCCATTCATTCTCCATGTCTGTTTTACATCAGTCACAATTATATCCTAGCTCCACTTCTCTCCCCTTGTTATACCTCATAAATTGTGTAACTAGAATGTATGTGTAGTATATGGATTACATTAGGAATTGTCAGAAGCAGCCCTGATAATAAGCATCTGTACTCGCCCCCGCTTCTGGTGGATCGGAATGGCTCTGGAGGGACCGGAACACACAGCACCCGCGACAAGGGGGGGGGGGGGGAGGGTGGAAATCCCAAGCTCAGGGAAAGGGACCCTCCGTTCTTAAGCGTCCCCCTGGAGAACCCTGGAGCTGTCACCGTCGTGTTGAAACCACAGCGCCGCACTTCTATGAAAACCGTGTTCATTTACGGGTTGCATGGCCGAGCAAACATGAGAACAAAAGGCAGATGTCCAATGAACTTGAAATCTTGCTTGCAGCTCATGGGAGGAAGTGTGGGTGTCCGGGGCAGAGCGGTTGAGCCCCCCCCCCCCCCCCCTGCCCCAGAGATGTCACCGGGGCAGGACTTTCAGTAAGCAATGAAACCGCTCGGGGATTCCCACCTTGGTTCTTCTCTGCTCCTTTTACTCCAGGCAAAGACCCTTCTCTTCGCCTTGTAAAGAACCAGGAGATGACTCATCAGTGGGCAGCAGTTGTTAAAAAAAAAAAAAAAAAAAAAGAAAGAAAAAGAAAGGAAAAAAAGGTATATGGCCAAAGAATACAGAGTCCTTGTTCGAAATGAAAGAGCTTTAACATATTTATATTTATCACTCTGGTTGCATTTATAAGATCATTGAAATTCAAGACTGTCTCGTTTCGCTAGCAACGGGAGAGAGAGAACTCATTCCCACATGTGGCTTTCCCTGATAACCCAAGCTTTGTATCCTTTGAAGCTCCAACACTTGTTAAAGTAGAATCTTTTTTCTTTTCTTTTTTTTTTTTTTTTTGGATAAAAATTTCCTAAATGTCACACGTGTTTTGCAGCCTTTTGGAGCAGACTTTCCTGAAACATAATTGAGTCTTTGTTGAGGGTCAGCCCGTGTTCTGCTAACTCGTGGAGAGGGTCAGCGCTGCGGGCACTCTGGCATTACACGGGCTGGGCTCACGGGACACTCTGCTGCTGTCACCAGATGAAACCTGGGGTGGTTGCAAATCCCTGAGCACAGCCCCGTCCCCATCTGCAGCGATGGGACAGAGTCTGTGGGCTCCGAGGGATGCTGGGAGCATTAGGGGATCTCTGCGTACTTAAAGTGTTCCCTATGATGCTTGGGAGATAGTAAGCATTTTTTTAAGGGTAGTCAAGAAAAAGCGTGGATAATAACATAAATAAAATGAATAAGCAAAATAAAAATGTAATGAAAACTATAATACACCGGAAAAGCGTCTCTACGATACAGGCATGATGTCAAAGGCTTTTTGTGAACATAATTCATTCCACTGATCCTAGGCGGTCCCAGGGTTCCTTAGCCTCTGTTCAGGATTTCCCTGATTTCCCTAACTTTTCTTTGTACAGTCTGACCATTCTCCCTGCTCCCTGGGCTCAGTGCTGACTTCAGGTGATGTCTCCTCTAGCGTCTTGCTTCTAACATCCAGCGAGAATGGCAGCCACATCAGGTTGGACAGAAGAATTTTTGAGCCAGAGCAGGTGAGTTCTGAGGCACGGTTTTCAGTAGTTTTTTCTCAGGTAGAGGTGGAAACGTGTGACCTTTCATGCTCTATATTAGTCAGGATGGGCTAGGTTTTGCTACAGGAACAGACAACTTTAATTTTTTTTTTTTAACGTTTATTTATTTTTGAGACAGAGAGAGACAGAGCGTGAACAGGGGAGGGGCAGAGAGAGAGGGAGACAGAATCCAAAGCAGGCTCCAGGCTCTGAGCGGTCAGCACAGAGCCCGACGCGGGGCTCGAACTCACAGACCGTGAGATCATGACCTGAGACGAAGTCGGACGCTTAACCGACCGGGCCACCCAGGCGCCCCAGGAACAGACAACTTTAGAGCCTCCAAGGGCCTGACACAACAAAAGTTTGTTTCTTATTCATTTGATGCGTTCAGCTGTTTTCCCCTTTATACACATGACACAATTAAGACTGAAACTACTTAAGTCACTTGTCCACAGCCATAAAGATAGTAATAACATGGCTAAACTGATATTCAGAACAAGGTCTACCTGGCACCAAAGTCCCGTGTTCTTAACCAACATTTTCTGAATCTCAAATATATTCTAGTTCACTGAGGTTGATAAAAGAACCCTGAAATGAGGGACTTATATGATTGTTCCGTCTGTGCAATTTATCTACAAAAGAATGGTCAAATTTTCCTTTGTTCCCTTTTCTCTTCCCCATTGTCTTTCCACCAGAGGGACTGCTTTCAATTTAGCAAACACATTGTGAGCATTTACTATGTGCTTAGCTGTGGAACATTCCATAAGGGATTCCAGGGCAGGGAATAGCCACCATAGTTCTTGACCTCTGATAAATATTCTATAATCTTTTAAGGGAGATTACTGAGTAAAAGAAAACAATTACAGAGGAGAGATAAAATATAAGACAGTTATATACATATAAGGGAGTTAACAGAATATAGTTTGCATTATGTGCCACAGGTAGTTCTATTTGCTGTTGTCAACATTGGGGGATACGAAGAAGGGGCTTTAAGGATAGGCAGGACTTGGATCATACACCCTAAAGAAGAGGATGGATGAAAAAGGAGGAGGTTGGCCCGATGCAAAGGGAAAATGTGTGCTGGGAGGGGGAGCTAAACTGGCTGGGGAAAATAAAGGTATCTCATGGGGGACCTTGAATATCAGGGGAAAATCTGCATCCTATCCCATAGGCAAAGGAATAAAAGGCAGGTACAAAGCATGTGCCATTTTTTTTTCTTTTTCTAAGTGTTTTAATAGAACACGAGACACCTGGGTGGCTCAGTCAGCTGAGCATCCAACTCTTGTTTTCAGCTCAGGTCATGATCTCACGGTTCGTGGGTTCAAGCCCCGCGTTGGGCTCTGTGCTGACCGTGCGGAGCCTGCTTGGGATTCTCTCTCCCTCTCTGCCCCTCCACTGCTCATACTCTCTATCTCTCTCAAAATAAATAAATAAACTTAAAAGAATATATAGAGAACATGTCAGATAATGTTTGTCCTCCCACCCTGGCTCTTCCTGATTGTAATCATTACTTCTCTCTCCCAAGAAAAATCGACTCTGTCATGATTTGGTGGGTAACAGTCCAGTTCCCATGTTTACGTTTTTCTTCTATTGGTGTACAAGTTATGCATTAGATTTCCATCTTTTATTATTATCCCTACCTTAACAGTAACACCTAAATTAAACCCTAGAATTAATCAATAACACCTCTTTTTGAATATGTGCTTTAACTCTGATCTGTTCTTCCATCATCCACGGTTTTATGACTTAGAAATTTATTTCTACCTTAGTTTTAAATATTCATAGAGGAGACTTTTTTCAAGATTTGATTTGATTTTTTTTTTATTTTTTTTAACGTTTATTTATTTTTGAGACAGAGAGAGACAGAGCGTGAACAGGGGAGGGTCAGAGAGAGAGGGAGACACAGAATCTGAAACAGGCTCCAGGCTCTGAGAGGTCAGCACAGAGCCCGACGTGGGGCTCGAACTCACAGACCGCGAGATCATGACCTGAGCCGAAGTCGGACGCCCAACCGACTGAGCCACCCAGGCGCCCCAAGATTTGATTTTATTTTAATTTTTAAGTGGCTTCATGCCCAGTGTGGAGCCTGACGCAGGGCTTGAACTCAGGATCCTGAAATAAAGACCCTGAGATCAAGACCTGAGCGGAGATCAAGAGTTGGATGTTTAACTGACTGAGCCACCCAGGCTCTGCCCCTTTAAGATTCATCATGATCTCAAGGTCATGATATCAAGCCCCATGTGGAGACCCACATGGAACTCCACATTGGGCTCTGCATTGAGCATGGAGCCTGCTTAAGATTCTCTCTTTCCCTCTCCCTCTGTCCCTCCCCTGCTCAAGCTCTCGTTCAAAAAAAAAATGAAAAAATGTTTTTCAATGTTTATTTATTTTGGAGAAGAGAGAGAGAGAGAGAGAGTGCATGAGCAGAGGAGAGGCTGAGAGAGGGGGAGACACAGAATCCGAAGCAGGGTCCAGGCTCCAAGCTGTCAGCACAGAGCCCGACGTGGGGCTCGAACCCACGAACTGTGAGATCATGATCTGAGCCAAAGTCAGGTGCCTAACCGACTGAGCCACCCAGGCGCCCCCAAAACAATTTATTTTTAAGTAATCTCTACACCCAACACAGGGCTTGAATGTACAATCTGGAGATCAGGAGTCACATGCTCTACTGACCGAGCCAACCAGGAGCCCCATAAAGGAGACATTTTAAACTATGTCACTGAAGGTTTATTTAGCTTTACTAAAACATTTATCACTTTCTTAAGTACTGCATTTTACTTCTTTTCCTTTTGTGCCAAAGTAAATCTTCACATTCTACTTGACAAAGTATTATTTGCCAAAATAGTCTTTCAATGCCTGAAGCTGACTTTATTTTACATTCACTCTGGAATGATAGTGCCTCTGTCAGCATTTAAGTGCGTTTTTTTTTCCCGAGCATCTATCCTTGCATTTATAACACAATAGCTATGTTCTGCCCTGCTTTCGAGAAGTATGCTCTTAGTAGTAGGTAATGTGTTCTTTTTCTTTCTGTTAGTTTTTTGAGGCTGATATTCTGCAGTTCAGCTACTATGTTTTAAAATGGGCTTATTTCTAACTGTACAGCATGGCACCTGGTATACTTTTTTGAAGATTCATGTCTTAGATAATGGAAATTCTTAACTATTATCTTTTTGCCTTTTACTCTATTTTTTTTTTCCATTTGGAGCTCTTAAGAAACATGTAGACCCTTCTCATGTAATCGATTTTCATATTTTCCATCGCTATCTTTTGGTTATATTCTGAGTGATTTCCTCTGATCTGTCTTCCAGTTTGCTTATTCTCCCATCAGCCACATCTACTTATAGGCCTATTAGGTTTTCATCCTAATGACTTTTTTTTCTTTCACTTTTAGAATTTTCCTCCCAAATCTGACCATTTTCAAATAGTTTTATTCTTGGTTTGTGTTAATATTCCTTTTCTCATGTCTTGGAATGTTTTACAATATTCATTTTAAAGCCTTTTCAGGGCCGCCTGCGTGGCTCAGTAGGTTAAGTGTCCAGCTCTCACAGTCTGTGAGATCGAGCCCTGTGTCTGGCTCTGTGCTGACAGTGCAGCACCTGCTTGGGATTCTCTCTCTCTCTCTCTCTCTCTCTCTCTCAAAATAAATAAATAAACTAAAAATAAATAAAGTCTTTTCAGATTGTTGTTCTATTCTAGTTCTGGAGATGCAAATTTCCCCATTTGCCCCCTCTCCTGTGGTTGGCTTCCTTCTGTGGTTTCTTGTCTTTTTATTCTCTCTGTAAACTCTTCCTTATGGAGATAAGAGAGAAAGGGGAGTCTGTGGAAGTTACATGTGCTCTAGAGCATCCCTGTGTGGTGTTTTTACATTTACCAATTGTGGACGAGATTTTAGGAAAAATTCTTAGTTTGCGGTATCTGAGTAATGGTAACCAGGCCTTACGCCATTTGTGGCACAAATCTCCATTTCTTTTGAGTGATTCTTACTACTCGCATGGCCTTGGAAAATTACAAGCTTCTCTGCTCTTCCCCTTAGACAAGTGGATGATTTCTTTAGTCCTTGACTAGAGGTTACTAGATAAGCTTCTCAGGACCCCTGGCTTTAGGTTGGCAGCCTGGTTCCTGCTTCTGGCACTCATGGGGCTCAGACTTACACGGTCCCACTCACAGAGCTTCAAACTTCACCTGCTAAGGCCTCTCTGTCCTTTCGATTCACATAGGAGCCTTTTCGTTTCACCTCCCTCTTATCACTGCAGCTGAGTATCCTGTCTGTGTCCGACACCTGTGGATTTTCTTTTCTTGGTTTTGAGTTTGCAACTGTGTTAACAATTGGGGGGGGGGGACATGTTCACTGACAAATTTATGTATGTGTGAGTTTTGTCCTTGTTGTTTGCTTCTTTTATTTATTCATTCGTTCATCCATCCATTTGCTGTTTGCCTCAGCTCAGGTTGGCCCTGTTGAACTGCAGCCATGGAGAGAGGATCTCAAATGAAAACCCACAGGCCTCGGCGACTGGTTACGTGAGATAGACCTAGTGTGCGTTCCCACTCCCCCCACCCCCAAAAGGGGATTCTGAGATGAAGACTTGAGAGCGGGGATTCTGATGTAAAGACTCGAGAGCTGGTCTTCAATATGGGAAGCGAAGGGAACAGCAGTAGGAAAGAGGAAGACAGGAGGAAGTGAGACAAGGAAAGGAAAGTGGCCGAGAAAGGGTGTTATCAAGCCAATTATCATTCTGGCAACCGGAACGTCACCCTCCCGGAGACACTCTGGATGTTCGATTCTTCTACCCAGAGGGTGAGGAAGCTGGGGTGTTTGTACGAACCACTGTTGTCGCTCGTTGAGGAACGCTTCCAACATGTAATCCACCCACATTCCCAGCCTGCCCCATGCATGGTTTTAGTTATATGTTGATGAGCCGTAAAGGATCCCCAAACTTAGTGGCTTAATAACACATATTTATTATCTCAAATTGTTTGTGAAGCCTGGGGATTTTGAAATGGCCTCGCCGGTTGATTCCGGCTTGGGTTTCTTCTTGAGGTTGCAGTGAAGAAATCAGCCGGACTTGAGTTATCTGAAGACTTGGCTGACGTGAGAGGATCTAAGATAACTCCCTCACACGGCCGGCCAGTCAGTGCTGGCTTTTGGCTGGAGGCCTCAATTCCTCTCCACACAGACCTTTCCGCTGGATGACTCAAGGGCCCTCACGACAAAGCGCGCAGCTTACCCCCAAAGTGAGTGATCAAAGACAGAGCATGGCCACAGTGCCTTTTATGGCCTAGTTTAAAAAATCACATTGTCATTTCCACCACATTCCATCTGATAGAAGCGAGTCAGGTCGTGAAGTCTGGCCCACATTCAAGAGGAGACGAGGGAGGAGTGTGAAAGAATCTGCGAACATATTTTTCAGCCATCACAGCCGGCAAAGCGGGCTTTGGCAGCCAGAGCCAGCCCTCAGGCAAAGAAATGCAGGTGCTTCTGGAAGTCAGGCAGGCTGAAACCGGTTAAGAGCAGAGGGAAATGGGTTGGGCACCAAGAGCGCCCTCTACAGGAAGAAGTAAAGATGAGACCAAACTGTTTTCTGGGCATGAGGAAATTGACATGGTTGATGGGAAGTCAGAAAGTGACATTGCAAAGGGCACGGAGTCGGAGAGCCGTGAAGATTTGGAACATTTTAAGGACCAGTCTGCTGCAACCACTAAAGAAGGAAAAAAAATTTGGCCGACTAGATTCTGATTCCCCAGTGACTGTAGGATGTATCCCAGTTTCAAGAGACACGAATATGGAAAAAAAAAAAAAAGACATCTTAGCGTCAACAAATACAGTAGTTGCACAAAGAGTTTCAGAGCTTTTCAGATACAATTGTTGCAAAAAGAAACACCGCTAACTTTTACCTTCCATTTTATACAGATACCATCAAATACCAAGCACAGTCAGGAGTGTGCTATAGAGTTGTAGGTTTGGGTCCTTACGGGGCCATATCTCAAAATTGGAACAAGTCACATTCTAATCTGTCGGAGCCTCAACCTTCACATCTGCAAAATGGGGATGAAGTGCTGCTCTGACTCTCTTACAGATAAATTAATAATGAATTCAAAGTCATTTTAAAATTAAATTGGGGGGGGGGAGGCGGTGGTGCCCCTGGGTGGCTCAGTCAGTTAAGGGTCCAACTCTTGATCTTTGGCTCAGGGCATGATCTCACCGTGCGCGAGTCCGAGCCCCAGGATGGGTTCCGCGCTGACAGGGCGGAGCCTGCTGGGGATCCTCTCTCCCTTCCTCTCTCTCTCTCTCCGCCCCTCCCCACCTTCTCTCTCAACGTAAACAAGCGAACTTCAAAAAAAAATCATACTAAATGAAAATGTCGTCAAGGTGCGAGGTGCGGATGCGTGTGGTGAACACACGGAAGCATCCAAAAGACACCCGGGTAGCACGAGAGAGAAGGAATGCTTTTCTCTTTGGCGGCTCAAGGAACAAGAAGTTGCTAACTCCTTATCCTGCTGGTCAAACTGGAATGATCCCCGCATTTTATTTATTTATTTATTTTAATCTTTTTTTTTTTAACGTTTATTTATTTTTGAGACAGAGAGAGAGCATGAACGGCGGAGGGTCAGAGAGAGGGAGACACAGAATCCGAAACAGGCTCCAGGCTCTGAGCGGTCAGCACAGAGCCCGTCGCGGGGCTCGAACTCACGGAGCGCGAGGTCATGACCTGAGCCGAAGTCGGCCGCTCAACCGACTGAGCCACCCAGGCGCCCCGATCCCCGCATTTTAAAAGAACCATCCCGGGCTGGAGACAAAATGAGAAAAAGTGAGAGGTGGCGGTCACCAACGGGAGTGTCGTCCTCCCCAAGCAGTGCCCGCGCGTAAATGAACCGAAGAAATCAAAAGCCCGGCGGGTAGGGTGCCGGCTGGGGCAATAAACCCAGGCTTGGGAGAGCCGCGGAGCTCACCGGCGGGAGCCAGAAAACCTGGTTATTGTTCACACATGGCCACCTCCTGACGGCGTCTGCCCGAGCCAACCCAGAGACGGAGCTTGGGGCTTTCGGCCAGAAAGACCCAGGCTTCCGCTTGGGGAGCAGAACCTTCCCCGTGCAAAGAAATGACACACACCTGAGCAGGTCTGATATATATTCCATTCTGCAGAGGGCAGTGGAATACATTCCTGGGCCATTCATCATGTTGCTAAAATTAGATCCTGCTTAGAAGGAATGATATATTACTGATTACATAATAAAGATAGCTATATTTCTCATGAGAAACAGAAGGGAGAGAGATATTTAGGCGGAGGGCAAATATATCCTTGATATGAAAAATGGATTCATTAAGTATTTAATCTTTATACCATTCTTGTGAAATAAATGCACACATACATCACACGTGTTTTAAAGTGACTTGATAATTAATATTGTTACACTTGAGAAAACTCCTGGCTCTCCGTGGAGAAAGTCGCGTCAGGAGTCAGAGGATACAGGCCCAGGCCGGCCCTCCACTGACGTCTGAAGGAAGCAGCTTGGCCGCCCGCTAAAAGCCAAGTGAACCCCTCCGTGTGCCCGGGGCGGGGGGTGGGGGGGTGACTTGTGGATTTGTGTCGAGATTTCATCGTATTTTTTTTTTTTTGGTGAGGCCCAGGGGGGCGTCACAGGGGTCTTCCTGAAGCAGACGCTCAGGGCCGCAGACACGGCAGCTGAGTCAGCCTTCATTTTCCCCTTTCCACAAATAAACCCGTTCCTTCTCTGTCTCGTGCCATTGCCCTCCTCCTCGATCCCGGGAACAAAGGGCAGCCCTCACGTTTCTTGAAACCTGTAGCCGCGGAGAAGGCCTTTGCAGATACCCCGGTGGTGATACGCCAACTTCAAACAAACATGAGTGTGTTTGATTGGAGTTTAAACAAACACACGGATTTGTAGCACCTCAGGTGTCAAAGATCAGTAAAAACAAATCTGGGTGGAATGAAAGAGGAACATAATTCTAAGAATAATAGCTTTGAACAAGGAGATGGACCTCACTGACGGTTATCTCAGAGGGATGACGGTTAGGAGAGAAACTCCGAACAGGGTGGAAGGGGCTAGAGGCTCGCTACTTGGATGTGTATGCTTGGGGACGCGAACACAGATTTGGAAGTCAGGCAGGCTTGGGTTCTGGTCCCCACTCTGACGTCCACCAGCTGTAGGCTTTTTAGGCAAGCGGCCGGGCCTGTTTTGAACTCTCCTCCATCCGTGACGCAAAACTAAAACTCCTCGGGCCGCACCGTTCTAAAGGTTGGCCGCACGCACGGCACCCGGCCTGGTGCAGCGAAGACCTCGACGTGGGCTCACTTTCGTGCTCCGTCTCCTGGCCTCCACCCACTTGGACCAGCACAGAAAGGTGAGGCAGGAAACCCGTGCCCCCTCTCCGTGAGGAAAACACTGCTTTTTCTACTTTACCAGGCCAGGGGTAAACGTTAAAGTTCTAGAGCACTTACAAGGGCACCTTCCTGGGGAAAGTCGTCAAAGTAGTCAGGCTAAGCCAGGATCTGCTGCAACCAACATCCCCCCGACCCCGACCCCCAATGTTCTGTGGCCTCACACAGTGAAAGTTCACATCTCTTTCATGCTGTCTGTCCAGTGGGGGTCAGCAGGTGCCTGAGCTCTCTGTAGTCGCTCAGCACCCATCTTTTGATGAGACCATCTCGACACAAGGCTGATGGTTCGTCGTCAGCAATGAAATAGAGCAGTGGCTCCTAATTGCTTCTGCAAGGAAGCGACGCACGACGCCTCGTCTCGCGTTCCGAGGGGTCGGGAAAGTGCAATCCGCCCCGATGCCTGGAGGAGAGGAAATTCAGAAAGCTGTGGCCCGTGCGCCGGACGCAAAGGGTTGAACTCGGGGCTCTTGGCACAACTGGGTCTTACGCAGCCCTCGGTAACCCCAGCTGTGGCTGTGGGAGCCCTGGCTCTCATGCTTCCCTGGGAGAAGGCCGTTTTGCAGCGTGGACCTACTCGTCCCGGGCCGGATCTGACCCAAGCCCATTCTCTCCTCCGGTTGGTGTCTGTGAGCAGCAGGCTGAGGTTTCCGGGTGATCTGTCTGAACAGTTCCCACACCTCTCTCAAGCCACGTTGAGTTGCCACGCTTTGGACGCTTCGAGGCAATGTTATTTTGTCACACCGGATTGCCATCCAGGATCAAAGTAAATCTGCTGCGTTGCTGACGTTCGTGCAATGCTTGGATGTTCGCTTCCTTCCAGAAATGCTCCATCAGTATCTCCTCTGTTGGCTCCCCGCCCCCCACCCCCGTGGTTGGCTGATTGCATTCATGGTCCCCATTCTTCACACGTCCCTTTGCTGTGTGACCTTGTGGAGGAAGCCAAGACATTTCTCCGTGAATTCAAAGGTCTTGTTCAGGGGCCCATATTCAAGGAAACTGACCTGCCAAGGGAGATGTGGCAGCAGCCGGGGGTATCAGACTCCACTATGGTTCGGGTGGTTCAACCCAGTGGACGCAGGATCCCAGCGGGCGACTTAGGACCCAGGGAACTGGCCCTGACTGCATGAGGAGGTGGGGGCAGTGAAGCTAACAGTGGTCGGGCACAGAGAAGCAGGCTGAGGCTTGGGCTGAGGGGCCCGGAGGACAGCTGAAGAACAGATGAAATCGAGAAACGGAAGGCAAGGACCCAGGGAGGGTGTGGCCGCAGCACCGGCGGGCTCCTTGGACGCGGTGTTGAAGATGGCGGGACTGGCTCCAGAAACCACGGACAGGTGGACACGGGGATCCTGAGTTGGGTGAGAATCGGGCACCCGTACCCGGTGGCCCGTGCTGACAGCTGTTTGTGGTTCACTTTCCGCAGGAGCAGATACAAGCAGCCTGCTGACCCAGTGCTTCTCATCCCCTTGCTGCAAATCGGGAAAAAATACTGGTGCCTGAGCTCCACCGCCCCCCCCAACCCCAGATCTGAGTTTTATTGGTCCTGGTTGGTAGGATATATATATATAACATTATTAATAATGTGCAGCCTGAGCTGAGAACTACTTAACCAGTCTGTCTGTCCCCCAGCCCCCCTCAGCAGCACGGGTCTCTGCCCTGGTCTCTCTTTTCTTTTTTAAAGTTTATTTATTTTGGGGGGGGGGAGCACAAGTCAGGGAGAGTTAGAGAGAGAGGAGAGAGAGGATCCGATAAGGGGGCTCGAACCCACAAACCATGAGATCATGAGCTGAGCTGAAATCAAGAGTCAGACGTTTAACCAACTGAGCCAGCCAGGCACCCCTGCCCTGGTCTTTCTTTATAAATTTCTTCTTCCTTTTTTTCTAATGTTTATTTATTTTTGAGAGAAAGACAGAGCACGAGCTGGGGAGGGGCAGAGACAGAGGGAGACACAGAATCCCAAGCAGGCTCCAGGCTCCGAGCTGTCAGCACAGAGCTCCACCGTGGGGCTTGAACCCGCAAACAGCGAGATCATGACCTGAGCCGAAGTCGGACGCTCAACAGACTGAACCACCCAGGCGCCCCCCTGGTCTTTCTAACTAAACTTTGGTGAAGCAATCCTGCCTACAGATTTTAAAGAAAAAAAATTAATATTCACACACAAGTATACAGGGATGAGAAAATCTTTTTTTTTTTTTTTGAGAATAACTTTTAATCTACCGATTATACATACACGTTATTTCGAACCTGTAAGTTCGGACCCAGTATAGGCATTTGCCCCAGCCACATATTTGCAGGCCATCCTCAGTAACGATCTGAGTCCTCCAAAAGAGGGGGAACACATTATAAGCCTTCAGAGTTCATGACACTAAAGAGATTCCTTAAGGGACTGGTTTTAAAGCAGGTCGTAACAATTGAGAAATGATGAAATATTAGCTCATCAGTACAGTTTTAAAATCTATTCTCAGCAAACCCTGGAACTCTAGGGTTCTTTTTTTTTTTTTTTAATTTTTTTAATGTTTATTTTTGAGAGAGAGAGAGCATGAGCAGGGGGAGGGGCGGAGAGAGAGGGAGACAGAATCTGAACCAGGCTCCAGGCTCCGAGCTGTCAGCACGGAGCCCAACGCGGGGCTCGAACTCACGAACCATGAGATCCTGACCTGAGCCCAAGTCGGAAGCTCAAGCGACTGAGCCACCCAGGTGCCCCTGGAATTCTAGGGTTCTTAACACAGAGTACTATGTGCTATAGAGCAAATGAAAGAGATACGCCTCAGACAGGGAGTTCTTTGAGATCTGGGCTTGGGACCGGCTTGGAGAGAGCGCCCCTTGATTTCGGGCTTGAAGAAACTGAAAGCGGCAGTTATCTGACCATGGGGGTGGGGGAGGGGAGGGCAGAGTTCCAGGCAGAAGGGACTGAAAGAAGGGTGTAGCTGATCACTCCAGGCGATGCACACTGGAGACATTTCCTCATCCAACGTGGCGAGATCCCTGACCACCTGAGGGCGGGGGACAGTGAATACCACAAAATAGATGAGGAGTAGGAGTTCAATCTATTTTTATTTTTTTTATTTATTTATTTTTTAATGTTTATTTATTTTTGAGACAGAGAGAGACAGAGCATGAACGGGGGAGGGTCAGAGAGAGAGAGGGGGACACAGAATCTGAAACAGGCTCCAGGCTCTGAGCTGTCAGCACAGAGCCCGTCGTGGGGCTCGAACTCACGGACCGCGACATCATGACCTGAGCCGAAGTCGGACGCTTAACTGACTGAACCATCCAGGCGCCCCAATTTTTAAAGCACCATGAGCAAGCACAGCTGGGGTTACAGACACAATTCTGGGGCAGGATGCTGTTTTGCATAACATTTATTTAAAAAAACAAAAAAACAAACAAAAAACAAAAAAACAAACAAAAAAAAAAACGGAGACCGGCACGGCCCTAGTCAGTTTTCCCTGTGAGTGATACAAAATAATCTTTTATTAATCTTATTTAAAGTTTGTTACCGTTGTACATGATCTCAGTAGACCAAGTGGAGAACACATTATACAAATCAAAGGAATAAATGAATATGAAAGAAAAGACAATTATATGCCCTGATAAAAAGTTCTGCCCATTCCATTACACTCTAAAGCGTTTTGTAAATGTAAATATGGTACATACATATTAAATAAATATATTAATATAACCTTCCTCTGGGTTTTTTAAAATAAGAATCTCCGTGGGCACAGTGTTATAATTTCATATTTAAAAGTTCTCTCAGGCCTCTGTTTTCCAGCCTCTAGCGGTTTCCCCCGGGAAGCCATTATCTCAGCAGAGACCACGAGGGTGAGGGCTGAGAGCGTTCGGCTGGGAGCACAGGGAGCTAGATGCAAGTCTCGACTGTTCCATTTCATAGCAGTGTGCCCTTGGACAAAGTAGGTCACCTGCCTAAGCCCTCGCGTCGAAATGTGCCAAGTGTTACCATTTCTTCCCGATTATTACGATGGAATAATTACCAGCTTGTGGTTGGAGTACAATGAGTTCATTTAGAGAATCAGGCAGAAGAAGGAAGGCACGGTGGCACGGTGAATCAGGTGACACGGTGTGGTCTCATCAGAGGGCAGGGACATGTGCAAGGATCACAGAAGACAGGCTCAGGGTAGACTGTGCCACGGTGGCTGGCCTCACACCGGAAGACTTGGCACGGTCATCGTGGCTCTTCATGGCTTTCTCAGCCAACCCTCTCTTAAGAATCCAGAAGGGAGAAGATCAGCCTGTTCCCAGCCAGTTGTATGCACAGCCTAGCCAGTTTGGCTTCCCGTTCTTCATTAAGGAATTTGACCACGACCTTAAGAATGGTTTCTGGAGAGAATGCGTGTCACCTGGAAACCCAGAAGATGTCACCAATCCACGTAGATAGGAAACCAGCTGGACAGAGACGATTTACTTTGGAGAACGGTAAAGACTCATGTTATTCGTGATGGTGAAAGACATTCCACTTTAGGCATATTTCCTGTGCTGCTCCAGGGGTATCGGCACATCTTCCCTCTTTTCCATTCAAAACAAAGACGGTTAGCACGTCAGTTCGAAACAATAGGATCTGCGGCACCTGGGTGGCTCCATTGCTGAAGCGTCTGACTCTTGATTTCGGCTCAGGTCATGATCTCACGCTTCCTGAGATCGAGCCCCACGTCAGGCTCTGTGTTGCAGGCACAGAGCCTACTTGGGATTCTCTCTCTCCCTTTCCCTTTGCCTCTCTCTCTCAAGAAAGAAAGAAAGAAAGAAAGAAAAAAAGAGTAGGATTTATTCTAGGTAACAACTTGGAATATAAATTGAGGATGAAAAGGATACCACGATAAGGAATCATCCACAAAGACCTCCTCTGCCAGTGAGGTTACACCTTCTGGAGTTTCACTGTTCTCTGTCCTGAGGTTCATTCTGCTTAGCAGACCTCCCATGGAGCAACTGATTAAAATAACCACAGTCTTCCTGCTTTACCCAAAGGAGGGGGATGTTTCCTTGCTGACGTCATCAAAGATCCGGCGCATCCAGATTAAAAACAAAACAAAACTTCGTTCTGTGTTGGATCAAAAAGAAAATGAGGTTTAAAACTCAGGCTGCTGCTACCCCTTACCAGACACCTTTATAAACACAAGTCCTTAAGGGCGTTTGCGAGCACCCTTCATAATCAACGTAGATGGATTCTCTAGAACGAAGAGCCTGCTGGCTTTTCATGGGAAAAAAAGTAACAAACCCAGAGGGAGGACATGGGTTCAAGTCCGAGGTCAGTCACTGAGCCGCCGACGGCCTTGGGCCTGGTCGCTTCACTTCTCAGGATGGATGTACTCACCTATAAAATGGGAGCGGTGATATTCAGTTCGGGCTCCTCGAAGCGTTGTGGTGGAAATTACAACAGATGGGGTGTGCGGAGGGCTGTGAAAACGGTAGGAACTTCTGTGCAAATGGTATTGTTATTGCCAGTTTCTAAGAATTATTGAACACCATATCCTCAGACCGCATCAGCAAGCTGACACCTGACAAATGAGAACTCATTACTGTGTCATATCCCATTGTCTGTGGCTGTTTTCATCCTCAGCAGATAGGGTGGGCCCATGGTGCCCTGTCGGCATAAATCCTTGGTAGAGGGCATTTCTCTAAACGCGGAAAGGGTTTCTAGTTCCCATCCCGTCCCGTATCTTCCCACATACCCCTAGAGCCAGCCAAAGGCCACTCAGAACACCTAAAGCAAGAAAAGAGACACACAGGAAGGATGTAGGCATCTCTGTTTCAGGTCTCTCCATTTTTGTCAGGATTCTCTAGAGACCCAAAAGGCCACTGCCTCAACTCCCGAAATCTCCGTGTCACAATCCCTGATTTACCATTTGTCGAGCACTTATGGGAGGGGGTCGTGGCACAAGCTCTCGGTGGGGAGTGTCTCACTGAACCGGCTACAATGCACACGAATACCGTTACTGCTCCAAAGCCAAACCTTGGGAGACGAAGTCTTGCAGAATGTGGACAGCTTTCCTGGGGTTCCCTAGCTACCAGATCCCCGGGCTGCATGGCTCCAAAGTGCATGGCCCGGCCATCGTGTTGTCAAGCTTTTCCTGAAAAACGTGTTCTATTGTCACCGTTAGTTGTGTCTGGAATTCTACGTGGCACGTGGACCTCCTCCAGCATCAAAACAGATGATGTCAAGTGATTCGGTTTTTCATCCAACAAATATTTGTGGAGTGCCTGCTGTCTGCCCGGTACAGCACGGGAGAGAGGGGCCGCGACTGTGAATAAACGCAGCCTCTCCGTCGCATAGAACTTCCCTTCTCCCTGAGACATGCTGGTGCACCTTGCATTAGGAAATCTCTTCCGATCAGAATACAGACTCAAGAGGACTACTGTTTATAAGAAGGTTTATAAATTCCCTTAAGTTCATTCATTCAATCAGTGAAACAATAAACCCTAGTCAGGGGCCTCTTAAGAGTCAGATAGGGCGCTAGCCAGTCTAAACACAACCTTGTATCAATTACACCCTTTATTTACTCACAGTTATTCCAGAAATGTGAAGGAACACCACTGATACATGTCCATTCTCAGTTAACCACCCCGATGGGGGAAGGAAGAGAGTTGGAATAAAAAGTAAAAAGTGCACATGGACGCTTACACCTGTGTGTGTGTGTGTGTGTGTGTGTGTGTATCTTCCAGGTTTTATATACCTGGACCAAGAATTTGAGACTCTTTCCGCTTGAAGCCTTTATAAAGAACTTTCGAGTTTGTTATCAATCCTCTTATTTTGTTCTTGGGAAGAAGTATTTGGAAACGATACGACGCTTAAGGGGAAAGAGGTAAAAAACAAAAAATGAAAAGGCGCATGAATAAGTCAGAAGCTGAGCAAACTTGTGAATAATCATCATTGTTTTTATTGTCCTTTCATGGTTTCAGAGCATCCACATCAAATCAATTTTACTTTTCTTTCTTTTTTCTTTTTCTGAATGGTGATACCATTCTGGACTTCTCATAAGGCGTATTTTCATATTTTGGGGAGCCTTTTCTTTGGAGACATGTAAACTTCCTGAAGGAAAAACCCCTGCTATATTCTTTGTACCCTCACGGCAAACAAAACGATTGGGGGCACATAAGAGGCACTGAATTCTTACTTGCTGATTCATGGATTAAGATTCTTAGAGACTTAACAGTGGTACACGAAGAATCCCAGAGACCAAAAGCAAAGATATTAGCTAAAAGGGTTTCTCTTCCCATCCGCTAAAGGCGCTCAGCGTAAAGTGGTTAAGAAACCAAGTTCTGCCATTTTGTATTTCTGCATCTTTGGATGAATGCCTTCACCTAGTTGTACCTCAGTCTGTCCGCAACCGTAAGACTGAGTATAAGAAGATCGTCTACACCGTAACGTCGCTGCGAGGAGTAAATCAGTTAATTCAAGAGCAACGTTTACAACAAAGGCACACAGAATGGATGAGAGGTGTTAGCCACTGTTATTGGCGATTCTTTTCCCTTGTTTCTGAGAAGGCAAAAATCTTTCCAAATGAGAAAACAAGATATAATGCGTTAGTTCATTCCAACGACAGTACAAACTTTAGTCTTTATCACCGCGTAAGCGTAATTTAAACAATGAAATGCCAAGTCAACTTCTGGGTAAAGATGGAACGCTGGGCACACCTGCATCTATTTTCATTCCCCTCCTAACATGGCAGGAAACAATCTTTTAAAGGGATAAACCCGCAGGGATTTGGGGAAGGAGAGAGGAGACAAGAGCAACAGAGTTTCTTTAGTCAGCCTCACGCATATGGAAACTAGGTTCCTAACAGCTCTGGCATTGATTTGCAGAACGGTGGGGAAGGATGGAGTGGGGGGGGGGGGGACACAGCAGAGCATCCAAGAGAGGGGTACAAATAAAAGATCTAACTATGGGTGGTTAGCCTGCCACGAAGAAATGATAAGGAAAGATAATAGGCAAGACTTCTTCTAAAACGAATGACAGATATCAAACAACCTTTCCAAGATACTCAAAGAACACCACGCAGAATAAATGCTCCCCTTCCACAAGAGCCCCCAGAACCCGGGGCGCCTGGGTGGCTCAGTCAGTTAAGTGTCTGACTTCTGCACAGGTCATGATCCTGCAGTTTGTGAGTTCGAGCCCCGTGCCCGGCTCTGGGCTGACAGTGCGGAGCCTGCTGGGGATGCTTTCTCTCCATCTGTCTCTCTCCGCCCCTGTTTCTCTGTCTCTCTCTCTCTCAAAATAAATAAACAAATGTAAAGAAAAAAAAAGAAATGAGGTTGTTTGGGGGCATGTGGGTGGCTTAGTCAGTTAAGTGTCTGACTCTTGGTTTCAGCTCAGGCCATGATCTCATGGTTTGTGAGTTCGAGGCCTGACAGCACAGAGCCTGCTTAGAATTATTGCGGGAAAAACATGAACTACTCCAAAATAAATTTAAGAAAGTACGTGCAAGATTCATATTCCAAAAAGTACTACATCTTGCAGAAATATACTCACTAAAAACAAGCCACATAACATGCTTCAGAACTGGAAGAGTTTCAACTAGATCTATACAGTTCGGTGCAATCCCAATCAAAATTTCACTAGCCTTTTAGTGGAAATTAAAGAGATTCTATGTGTATATGAAAAAGCAAAAGACGACGAATCGTAAAAATACCCTTAAATAGAAGAACGCGTTTAGAAGACTTACACTCCGTGCGTTTAAGACTTACTATAAACCCACAATCATTAAGACAGTGGGTTATTTGCATAGAGTTAGAGAAACAAGTCATGAAGCAGAATAACGTCCGGAAACAGATCCACGCAAATACGGTCAGTTGATTTTCAACAAAGGTGCATGCATGCACGTGTCCACACACACGCACACACACACGCACGCACGCGCCCACGCACACTGAGGAGAGGAAAGTTTTTGTAACAAATAACACTAGAATAATTGTATATCCATTAAAAAAAAAAGATGACCTCTACCTCACACCATATACCAACTTTAGAGGCTTTAAGGTAAAATCTGAAACCAAAAGCCTCAATGTTTTCTGGAAGAAAACATAGGAAATTATCTGTATGACCTTGTGGTCGGCAAAGATTTCCCTGACAGGATACGAAAAGCACTCATTGTGACAAAAAAAAAAAAAATCATAAATTGGGCATAATCAAAAATTGAAATGTGTGCTTATCAGACGCCACTAGGAAACAATGAAACACAGCCTGGGAGAAATGTTTGCCAAGCGGACTTCTGACACAGGATTTGTTATCTAGAAATACACGAACTTTCTGCAACTCGCTAATAAAAAGAATGATAGCAAAAAAAAACGGAAACAATCGAATGGCCGTCAGCAAGCACGTTTGTGAACAAAGGGGGTTTACTCCCTCAGTGGAAACTACCATGTGGCAGTTAAAAGGAAGAAATTTCTGCGTGAGCCTCAGAAACATCATTTTGAGCAAAAGTGATGCCAAAAAAAAGGGGGGGGGAGTGGAGGATGTAGGAAGTTCTAGAGAAGGTCAACATAATCTAGGATGATAGAAATAAAAGCGATCACTTCATGGAGGGACACGGACCGCAGTCGTGTCCACGGACCTCCCTGGGGTAGTGAAGTACCCCCACAGTCTGACAGGTATACAGTTACATGGGCGCCTTCATTTGTCAAAACGTCGACCTGTACATTTCAGCTCTGTGCATTTCATCGTACATAATTATACCTTGACTTAAAAAAAAAAAGGAGTAATTAAAAAAGACAAAATACCTTAATGGTAACCGAAAAGGAGCAAGTCACCACAGTATGATTCCATTTCCGTGGCATCCAAAACCAGGCAAAGCCAAACAGGCTATTTCTCACTGTGAAATTAATTTCTAAACAATCTGCCGTGAGAGCCGTTAAGTGGTTGCCTCTGGGGAAGGGGGAGCTGGGGAGACTGCGATGTTTCCTCCCCACACTTGGGACCGTTTGACACTTTAAAATCTGTGCATGTATAACTTCAGCCAAAGTCAAGACCAAAAAAAAAAAAAAAAAAAATCATACCCATTGCAGGCTGGTGATATTAGCCTCCATAGAGAATTGGCGACGTTCATTTCAGATAGGAAATTATTTCCGGTGGGTGAATCATGCAGAAACTTTCGGCCGTTAAGTCCAGGAGACTCTGTCCGTGTGCTGCTGGCTATAGAATAGGGGCCACCTTGTTACCAGTCAAGCATGAAAGACAGTGGGGGAGGAACTCGGCACATCAAGTGTGACAATCCACCGAAGCAACGGTGCCTTAAATGAGAGCACGAGCGCCGAATGGTGACAGGAACCCGCTCTGTGTTCCCTAATTGCAAAGTCTCACTTCCACCAAAGTGACACAAATGCTCAGTCAAATTAAATATTGTCTAATTAACCAGCAGACTCAAGACTTCAAGGCTGGCGACTAGGTATTATTCGGCGGGATCAACAAAACACAAGGACTTGCAAATTCGCAGCCAACCCAGATATGCCAGCGCAGCCAACTGCGACAAGGTTAGGCCATTTTGCTTTTACACGTCTCTCCTTTCAGGACTCTGCTTGTAATATTTACAGAAAAAGGCAATGCTGGTAAACAGTTTCACACAATGAGGTGTGAGAGTGGATAGGGTCCTATTCAAGCTCTGAACTCCCCTGATGAACTGCCAAAAGTTGTTATGAATGGCCCGGCTGACAGGGTGATGAGTGATAAAGGAAAAACAAACAGCTCGGGTAATTCATGAAAACACACAGCTCCAAAGACAGCTCAAAGTGGCGAGTGACAGTTAAGATAATGGAATTTTGGAAGCTTTTCTTCGGGGGTCCTCGCTATACAATTATTCCGTTAATAGATTCTCCCTTAATGTGGCTGGATCTTCGACTCGTTTTCCACCGAAAAATATTTATTACGACCGCTGGCAGAGACGCACGGGCCTCGGACTCTCCAACGACGGTCAGCTTCTCGTACAAAAACCAGAGCAGGCTGAATTTTGGTTGAGGCCGGCCTCTGCCATTTAAAGAAAGAAAATCTCCTATTTCCACTCTTATTACTAGAAACACCTCAAAGCGTTCTTCCCTCGTTTCTTTCGTTTATAAACCATTTGCCGCAAACCTTTGATTAGAAAAGAAATATTGGTTTACACACTCAACTGCTAATATTTGAAGGGAGAACCATTTAAATGTGGTTGAAGGCAATTTCCAATTCACATAGCCTATTTGGGGTTCATTTCCTTAAATCAGGCATGACGAAGCAAGAAAGTGTCAATTTGTCAACGTTTTGCCTTTGTACCCAATGGTTTGTCATGAAGTACATTGTGGTTTCTGTAACAATGGCCTACTTCTCAATTAATGTTTTAGGAAACAGAACTATAGAGACATATATAAAGCAGGTGTTTACGCACATGTAAATACCATCAGATCACGTGGCCAGAGGAAGAAGGAAGGAACAAGGAAGGAGGCAGAGCCAGCAAGCCCAGGAGGAAGATTCAAGCTCTGTGCATTCTATTTTATTAAAAAAAAATTTTTTTTAATGTTTATTTATTTTTGAGACAGAGAGAAACAGGGCATGAGTGGGGGAGAGGCAGAGAGAGAGGGAGACACAGGATCTGAAGCCGGCTCCAGGCTCTGAGCTGTCGGCACAGAGCCCGACGCAGGGCTCGAACCCGTGAATGAGGTCATGACCTGAGCTGAAGTTAGAGGCTTAACCGACTGAGCCACCCCAGCGCCCCTTGTGTGTATTTTAGAGCCTGGCTACTTGTGAGGTCTGGGGAGAAGCAGCTGGTTGGAAATGCAGAACCTTGTCCCACCCTAGCCCCCAACCGAATCAGAACTTGCTTGAGATCCCAAGGTGAATCATAGACATATCAAGGTTTTGAGAAGCTCTGTATTTTAGTTGGCTGAGTTTTCCTTAACAGTGTAAGTTTATAGCTATAAAAACTTACAAGGGTGATGATCTGTGTTCCACAAAAAAAAAGTGGAAAACTAGGTCGTAAATTATTTACAGCTCCCTCAAAGTAATTTAATTTTTTTTAACATTTATTTTTGAGAGAGAGAGTATGAACAGGGAAGGGGCAGAGACAAAGGGAGACACAGAATCCGAAGCAGGCTCCAGGCTCTGAGCTGTCAGCACAGAGCCCGACTCAGGGCTCGAACTCACAAACTGCGAGATTGTGACCTGAGCCAAAGTCGGACGCCCAACTGACTGAGCCACCCAGGTGCCCCTACCTCAAAGGCATTTAATGTCTTCCTTCAAATGTCTTCTTTTCTTCTCCCCGCTCCCCTGAGAAGTCTGAGTGTTCTTGAATTCATCGAAACTTCTAGAGAGGTTCATCCCTTTGCGAATCACTTTCCTTCTGCCCCAAATATTCACGGACTCATCCAGCACATTTTTGAGTGATAGGCATGGTCTTAACAGACCGGATTTTAAGAATTTAATCACCGCGGTGAACTATATGGCTTCTGTGGCAACAATAAAGACATTTGAAAAAATCATATCTTGATTGTAGTATCGTACTGTTTAGAGGCTAGAACCCAGAGGACTGTATCTTACAGGAGAGCTGAATCATTGGAAAGTTCTAGACAACAGAGGTGCCCTACACCTGCCTACCCAAGTCAGCAAAGACCTTCTATACTTTAGGTTTTGTGATTGTTAGTACAACTAGCTAATTATAGTCTTCTGTAGACTTGAAGGGGCCGTGAGACCCGGTTCAACCCTCAACAGCTTTTCCGGGTGTTGATAAATCTAAATACGGATAAATTTTAAAACGTAGCCTGGCCCCAGACACTCTAAATAAGGGCAAAAGACAGAAGATAAGTTGGGGAAGCTCTCTGCCACCTACATTATAAGGGCTCATTTCCTTAACTGACAAAGGGTTTAACTAATTCAGTTTGAAAAACACACACCCAGTGGAAAAATGGACAAAGGATGTGCATCGGCAATTCACGGGGACAGGTAAAAAATACAAACTGAATAAATGTATGAAATGGCGTTCAATCTTACTCGTAATTAAAGACATACGAATAAAGCCGCTTTGGAAGAATGGCTTTTACCTATCACGTTGGCAAAAATCACCGTGTTCAGCTTTGGAGAAGCCGGCTGGTAATATCTACCAAAATTGTGAATGCACTTATACCTGAAGCCAATCACTGTGCTGCTAGGAGTTTGATCTAGGAAAATATTAGCAAAAGTGCCTGAGGCTAGATGTATGAGGATACGCAGTGTATTGGCATTATTGGATGTCTGGAAGCCACCTCAAGGAGCGTCCTGCCAGAGGGCTGGGTACCCCGTGACAATGCAGCCAGACAAGGGAAGACCGTGGCAGCCACCCAGAGAACCATCTCGACCAGCACATGCTGATGCAGAAAAATCTCTGAGATGTACCCGTCCTTGAAAGACAGAGAAAAGAAAAGCAGGAGACGGAACAGTGCATACAATTTCTAAGTGAAACAAAAACGTGTATATGTTGGTCTATGATCAATTCCCCCCCACCCCCCGGAAATATAAGAAACAGCTAAGATTGTCTCCTTTTGTGGTAAGGCTGAGGGATGGGAGAAAGTCTTTTCGTCGTAACTGTATGTTTATCTTTCGAATTTTTAAAAAATAGTCAACACCTTGGCATGGAGATTAGAAGCCATTTTGTTTTATTAAGGCCCAGACATAAGAATATTGCAGAAAATTCTTTCGAGTGACACGATTCTCCATAAGCTTATCTTCACCATCGAATTTCCACAGGCGAGCAGATTTCTTGACCACAAAGTAGCAAGATTTCCCAAAGGACGGCCTTGTCCTCTGGAGCAGTGGTGACCAATTTTGGAAGTTGTGGAAAACATTGAGAATTTGGTGACAGTATCGTCAGAAACATTTAGCCGCACACAGAATTCAGGGTCCAGTTAGGGGTTTTAGAGAACACCTGAGACCTATCCGTGGACCGCGTGGGTTCCGGGCCTTAAGGTTTAGGATTAGCTTCCCCGAGAAATTCTCAAGGTCGGGCTTTTTAATTTTATACACAGCTCTTTGCCTGGACCACTTGGGTTTCAAGACCTTGATGGGCTGCTCCCCTGGGAAGACCTTCCTGCCTCTCCCAGGCCCAAGCTAGCTGAATCAGGGGGCCTGCTTCGGCAATTACATGGCAGAACGTGCTTGGCTCTATGGAGTGTAATATCTATCATGCTGTGTTATAATCGTTCACTTGTCAGAATCAACATCAAGATGGTTGGGCTCCTGCTGGGCAAGGGCACTGGTTTTATTGATCTTTCTTTGGCTAACACCTGGAAATATCAAAAAATGACCAATAAGCGAGCGCATGAATGAATGTCCAGCATAAATCACCAAATCTTTGCGAATAACTACCTACAAACCTGGTTTCTATTTTTATTCAATGTTTATTTATTTTTGAGAGAGAGAGAGAGACACATCGTGAGCGGGGGAGGGGCAGAGAGAGAGAGAGAGGGGGAGACACGGAATCCGAGGCAGTCTCCAGGCTCTGAGCCGTGAGCACAGAGCCTGACGCGGGGCTCGAACTCACACGCCGGGAGATCATGACCTGAGCTGAAGTCAGACGCTGAAACCGACTGAGCCACCCAGGCGCCCCCAGCTGGGTTTGGTCCAGCCTGGGCAACACAACCATCTCTCTGGCCCCAACACACAACCAGCGTGGATACCCTCTGGAGTCATGTGGAGGAATTACAATTTTATAAGCCCAGATCCACATGGACCTAACATGTGATTTCTGTAATCCAGAGCTCTGACTCCTTCCTTTAGGCCTCTCAGCCTTCTGGTAAATTCCCTGGTCATAAGATGGATCCAGCCTACGAGTGTAGACGGATAGTTGACGTTAAGCCATCTGGAGATGGAAGACTAAATACCATTTAGACATCCATTAACCCAGCTACCAACTTGTTTCTTCTGACCATCAGCTCGCAGGCGGGTGAGAAGACAATGAAAATCGCACTGTAATGTCCCATAGCAGCACACTCCGGGGGCCTTAACTGTTGCATTCTGGACTTCAACTCTTTTCCCTTTTCTAACTAAAGAGATAATGTTAGAAAGGATAAAAGATGCCTGGCAGCCACAGATCTGAGAGGGAGTCCTAGATCAGCGTCCAAGAAATCATGGCCAAGTAAGCGATTTCCCATGAGACTCTGTGTATCAGTCAGGATAGGCTGGGCTATGCTTCAGTAACAAACGAACCTCAAAAAGCCGGTGGTTAACTACAATGCATGTCTATTTCACTCATATAAAGTCCCCTGTGAGTTAGGTGAGTTCGCCAGGGTGGCTGTCCTCCACGCAATGACTCAGCAATCCAGCCTCTATAATTGAATGGACTTTGCCAGCTCAACACAGGCTGCCGTGATGGGAAGACAGCATGTAGGGCACCCGCACCCCCTTATTCATGCTTCCTCTGGAAGTGACACGTGCCATTTCCATTTACCAGCGGCCAGAACTAGCCACGTAGTCCCAGCCTAACTGGGCAAGTGAGTTGGGGGGTACAGTCCTTAAAAATGAGACGTGCTTGACACATAGAATTGTCTCTGCTACATTCAGTAACCTCGCCCGGAAAATGAGGATATTATCTACCCTACGGTACGGCCACAAAGATTAAATGAGAATGCATGTAAAGAGCCTGACACATAGTAAGCACTCATGAAATGGTGTCGGTTATTTTCATTGAAGCCAACAGCTCTGTCTGTGCTTGACCTTTAGAGAGGCTTTTGAGTTGGGGGTTACCATTAGGGAGTGAAGCACCATAATGGGTGAAGCACCCATTAGTATGGCTGTTTATCAAAGGGAGAAACCACAGCCCTGCGGTATGACACTCAGGGCATCATGGGGCAGCGGGAACCTGCTCAGAAAGGCCTGGTCATCGCTCCCATGTGGTCACATTCCCATGAGACACCCAGACAGACGATACTTTCCTGGACTTACACCAGCGGCCAACAATAACAGCAAATTCCAACAATCCTTCGCGTGAATTATAAACTCAACTTAAAAAAAAAAAATTAAGTTTATTTTGAGAGAGGCGGAGACAGTGTGAGTGGGGGAGGGTCAGAAAGAGAGGGAGGGAGAAGGAATCCCAAGCAGGCTCTGCATTGTCAACACAGAGCCCAACGCAGGGCTCGAGCCCACGAAACCATGAGATCATGACCTGAGCCAAAAACCGAGAGTCGAACGCTTACCGACTGACCAACCCAGGCACCCCTAAACTCGACTTTTTTTTGACAGTGATGGTGTCTGTATTTTCTTCTTTTACCAGTATGTTCCTCTAATTTGTTTTGCTATCATATGTATAATGACTGCTTAATAAAGTTGACCTTGTTTGGTTAAATATGTTCAATGTATGTATAATTTTGATATATATTTTTTATATATTATATATTAGATATATAATTTTGATGATACACTTTTAAATATGATGTGATTAATATTTAAGTCCTGGGCAAAGGGAGGAAAGATTAAAAACTAGGACTATTACAAGCCTGGAATTAGGTAATACGATCCCATTACATTTGTGTTTTCTAGTTCCCTGACTGCCTTCTCCAGGTCACTGTAAGCACTAAGCCTGAAAACATAGGGCTCACTCGCTCCACCATCCCATCACGTTGGCAAGTGAGACCATTTATTTCAACTGTTTTTCTAAATAAAAACAAACAGGGGCGCCTGAGTGGCTCAGTCGGTTAAGCGTCCGACTTCGGCTCAGGTCATGATCTCACAGTCTGCGGGTTCGAGCCCCACGTTGGGCTCTGTGCTGACAGCTCGGAGCCTGGAGCCTGCCTCGGATTCTGGGTCTCCCTCTCTCTCTGGCCCTCCCCCACTTGTGCTCTGTCTCTCTCTGTCTCTCAAAAATAAATAAATGTAAAACAAAAATTTTTAAATAAAAACAATATTCACAAAATAATAACCAAATATATAGATTCTCCAGTAGCCTATTTACCCTAAGGATAGACAAAGCATTTCTAGTAGTCCTCAGTTCATTCAATTTGACTTCAATTTGTTCTTAAACATGGAAGACCAGGAGTGCAAAAGGCTTTGTTTAGAAAGATAAGCCAAATTTTACCACTTAGCATGGGCTCTGATGGACCTCATTCTCCAACATTCCGTTGGCCCGGTTTAGACCTCAGCACAATGGAGTGACTGCAGAGCCATTTTGGGGGGGATTGTTTAAACACTGACTTTTAGGGAATGATGACCATCTCTTAGAGTCTTTCAGAACTCCCCAGAAAATTCTTCAGCTGCTACAATGGCCTAGCATGTCACCTAACTCTACGCAAAGCCCACTGGTACACCCAACGTGTGTTACAAGCAGGTACTATTGGTCTGATTCTCAGTGCCGTGTCACATTTGTGACACACAGCCGATGAATTAAATCACTTTTGACATAGACACCAGGCTCTGACATGCTGCCAATGTAAATGACATAACATACTAAAAGTGATAATATATTTTTTTAAACGTTTTATTTATTTTTGAGACAGGGAGAGACAGAGCATGAACAGGGGAGGGTCAGAGAGAGGGAGACACAGAATCCGAAACAGGCTCCAGGCTCCGAGCTGTCAGCACAGAGCCCGACGCGGGGCTCGAACTCACGGACCGCGAGATCATGACCTGAGCCGAAGTCCGCCGCTCAACCGACTGAGCCACCCAGGCGCCCCTAAAAGTGATAATATTTAAAAGTGTAATATATAGATTCAAATAATTGACATGGAATAACACCTTCACATGTTAAAACACAGCAATAGTCACTTTGTCCCCTTCTGAAAATACGTCTTTCTCAGCATAACAACACGTAAATGATAATAGCGACCGACGTGTTTATCTATTTAGTTATTCACATTTTTTAATGTTTATTTTTTTGAAGGAGAGACAGGGCGTGAGCGGGGGAGGGGCAGAGAGCGAGGGAGACACAGAATCCGAAGCAGGCTCCAGGCTCCGAGCTGCCAGCAAAGAGCCCGACGCGGGGCTCGAACTCATGAACCATGAGATTACGACCTGGGCCAAAGTCGGACGCTTAACTGACTGATCCCCCCAGGCGCCAACACCAACATATGTAATACCTGCTGCGCACAGATATTATTATGAGGCCTTAAGCTACATTATCTCACATCCTCCTCATGACAGCCCTCTAAGGTTGGTATATTACTGTCCCCTTTTATGGACAAGAAAACCAAGGGCCAGAAAGGTGAAGTGACCTCTGGCAGGTCACACGCCACTGGTAAGGGGCAGACGCTCCATTGACGGCCTTGCTACATACACCTCCTTTGAAAGAAATCTAGAAGTTTTAATGGGCCTTTTCAAATTCACTCCGTCAACTCAATTATATCTCTGATAGACACAACCGAATAAGAAATACAGAGCGGGCAAATGGCATGTAGTCTTGCTACATGAAGGTCATCAGGCAAACGACTCAGCTTCCATGAACTTCCGTTCCTTTATTGCTAAAATGGAGACGATAGCATCCTCACTACAGACCTTGTGACCGTATTTGGAGACAGGGGCTTAAAGAGGCGATTAAGTAAAAAGGGTGGGCCCTAATCCTATCTGACTGGTGTCCTAAATGAGAATGGAAATTTGGGCACACAGAGACACCAGATTGTGGCCTTCTGCAAAAACCAAGAAGAAAGGCCTGCTGGAGACTTAAGGTCTAGCTAGCACTGGTTAAACGTCAGTGACGATCATATGGCCACACCGTGTGATGTGAAATTGCAGATGACTTTGAAAAGCTCCTTTCCTTCTTGGTAGTTATCAGGGCATGTGTAGTCCGTCAGGGTAGGTTGGAAATTTGCGCCATGTTGAGGGCAATAGACAAAAGTCACGAGGGAACGAGGGTGGGAATAGCCAAACACAAACCAGGGGCAGATCAAAGCAAGTAGGACACTGAAATGTCCTTGACTGAAGCTACCTAGATCAGAGTTGGCATATAAATGTCATCTCAAGGGCCAGCCCCAATCACCTGACCTGACCTCTTTTGTTGAGAAAGGTTCTGTTCACACATCTGGGCTCAGCGAGGGGTGCCACGGGAGACGAGGGAGACACTGTTTGAACACGGGGAGAGAAGGGTAGGGGTAAGGGTGCTACGTGGTGACTATTCAGATCTGGAAATTGGTGCACGGGCCCTTCTAACCCTCATCTTACAGGCTCAAGGCCTACCAAAGATTCAGACTCCTGTGCATATTGGAGGTGTTGGAGTACCATAACTCGGAAATTCTGAACTCACTAAAAAGTAAAGGTTTTTCTTTGTACATAAATGTCTCGTGACATTCCAGCTTTGTTATACAAGAACATAAGGAAGGAAAACATTCCGCCTTGAGCTAACAAAGCCCATCCGCTGAGCCACTTTTCACGTTGCTCTGACTCAAGCTGACTAACCCATAGCATCACACATTTTCAGAGGAAGACAAACTTTGCCTCAAGAAGTCACCGCGGTGGCCTTTTGGTTGTCACCAAAAAAATAGGGTTGCAGCTCACACGTTTGCATCAATGGCTTCGCCATCTCCAGGTACTCGTTAGCGCCTGATAAATGCTTATTATCGTGGAGTAGGCTGGTCATGGGGTGTGATGTCCACGGAGCTGTCCCCTGGAATGTGAGAGGAGACATACTGGCCCCATAATACCCAAACTGTTTGCTTCTAGGCCAAGGACCTAGCTCACACTCTTAAGAGTGAGTCTCTCCCCCTTGGTGACTCCATTAGAGAAAGCCGTCATTAAGGAGTAATAATTAGCATCTACATCCCAAGCGGCAAGCTGTCTAAAGAAAGGTGTGAAGAAGTCTAAGAACCTGAGTTTAAGCCCCAAATGGGCCAGCTGGCTTCACAGGTAGACAAACAGAGAAATGTCCAGCTCAGCTCCAGCCACAGTCCCCCCCGCACGGTTAGAAGAGGGGAGGGACAGAGGGCCTGACTCAAGTTCAGACCGTGTGGCACAGCTCTAAGAGCAGGGGCCGATCGCAGGGCCCCACCCCCTCTAGTCCCCAAGAGAATCCGGACTCCAGAATCCAGAGTCCAGACTCCACGTGTATCACTGCAGGAAGAAAACCGAAGGGGATCTTCCATGTTCTACGTGAGTCATTCCGTCCTACACACGTGATGCCCACAGTATCTAACGTAGCTCCTTACGCACCGTGATGGACGACAGACAGTTGTCGACTGATGACATTCGAAAATAAAAATCAGTCTAGGGGCACACGGGTGGCTCAGTCTGTTAATATCGGCTCAGGTCATGATCTCCAGGTTGGTGAGTTCGAGCCCCGAGAGTTGGGCTCTGTGCTGACCGGGCAGAGGCTCCTTGGGATGCTCTCTCTTCCTCTCTGTCTGCCCCTCGCCAGTTCTCTCTCTCTCTCTCTCTCTCTCTCTCAAGATACATAAATAAACACAAAACATTTAAAATACACTCTACGACTGTTCGTTTAATCTAACAAATTATGCCCACATCAAGTCCATCGGAGTAATTTTGCTTCTGTCGGAACCCATTGTACTATGCTAAAAATTCTGCCAAACGTTGGCACATCTAAACAAATCCATTATTATATTGCTTTAACATCGCATGCAAACGATCAAGTAGAACGAAATACGGACTATGTTGGTTTGTGTTCAGTACCAAAAACTACATAGAAGACTGTAAGGGCCGCTTCGAGCTCTGAGAACCTCACCGGCAAAAAAGAAAAGCAAAGCAAAAATTCGACGGGCTGACCACCGCGACGGCTTCTCCGAACAGGGGGTGTCCAGCTAGCTTCTATTTATTCCAGCCTCATTCATGCTTTCAAGCTAGGCACAGCGAGGGTTTATAAATGGCGCACTTCCTGTCCGCTCTGTCGGCTGGCTTTGCCTCCACCCGTGGAACTGGGGCCGACCCTCCAAGCAGCTGCTGTTTCCCTGAGAGAGGGAAGGAGAGAGGCTTTTATACGTAACAAGGATGTCCTTAGCTGATGCAGCATACCTGTGCTTTCTGACCCTTGGACCTTCCCGATTGAGATTACATTTCGTTATGCTGTTTTTAAGACGTGGCTGCTAAGAGAACGCGACGTCTCCCTCCAGTGTCGGGGCTCCTAGCACGTTATCTGAAGAAACCCCTCAAGTTCCTCTGCCCTTGTGTCCCCTGCACGGCTGTAAGAAGCAGCGAGCGCAAGGACGGAAAATGAATGGGGGCAGCGCGGGGGGGGGGGGGGGTAACCCTGTCCGTTTCCTCTTCTCTGCAAGCTCCTGGAATGCTCTTTGAAGTCCGCGGGAGCTCCGTAGGAGGTGAGGGCTGACCTTGGCTGCTAGCAAGCAGAAATGTTCAGCTACTTAACACTGGGCCACATGTGGTAGCTACAAATACATCACCAGGAGGTGAAACCTACCTGCTTCGACGGTGCTCTCCTTGCCCTCGAATCTTTTCAAGCTTAAGGAACCGCAGGAGTGGATGAACTTGGGGGGGGGGGGGGAGGGGAGGGGAAGGTGGGGAGAGAGGTCTTGTGATTTCAGCCCGGAATTTGTCCCGTAGAGTAAATCTGGGAACCAGGTCCCGCTGTTTTTATTCCACATGATCCCACGAGTCTGCGATCTCGGGCTGCTCGAGGGCTGCGCTTAAACACAGAGCCCAGGGGCGCGGGGGCTCTGGAAGGCCGGCCGCTGGAATCTTCGGTGTTTAGCAGTAACATTCAGTCAGAAGGAAACGCACGCCACAGCAGATCCCCCGAGGGTCTCCCAGGCTAAGCACTGTCCTTATTTCAGGGACTCCAGAGTGTAGGTTGCGTCATCCTGCGGACCAAGGGTGGAAGTGTGGTGGCTTACAAATGTCATTTTCTCCTGAGTGCCAACAGGAGTCGGGTCAGATAGAGGACCTGTACCACCTTTCCTTTCTCTGAGACGTCATGACCCCAGCCAGTGCTTCTGTGATGCAGAACCGGGAGGGAGGGGGGTGCCTGGGTGGCTCAGTCGGTTAAGCGTCCGACTTCAGCTCAGGTCGTGATCTCATGGTTCGTGGGTTTGAGCCCCCGGTCGGGCTGCACGCTGCTTGGGATTCTCTCTCTCTCTCCCTCTCTCTCTGCCCCTCCCCCCGCTGTGTTATCTAGTCTCTTTCTTTCTCAAAACAAATAAGTAAACTTAAAAAAAAATTTCGTGTTTTTTTTTTTTAAAGAAGTGGGAGGGAGAACAGAAAGCCAGGGCAAACCATAGAATGACTGACTGTACCAGCAAAAGCTTTGGCAGTGGGGACATATGGGCGCCAGTCCTAGCCCTTGCGTTCGTGAACCCAATGAACTTGCCTTCTGAGCTTCAGATGTCTTACTTGTAAAATAGGAATAACGAGGGTAATCTACCATCGTGTGGGAATTAAATGAGGTCACGCATGTTTGACACGAAGCACGGTCCCTGGTACACAGTAAATGCACAATAAACGTGAGTACTCATTAGTTAACGTCACGAGTCAACTTCCAACCCCAGAGCATGGATCTGCACACTTTTCTCCAAGAGGAGCAGAGATGAATCGTCCCAGCTGAAACACAGACGTGGGGCGGGGCACGGGGAGAGAAGGAGGCAGAAGCTTCCTCTCTGCACGGATCCCGATGTCAACTCCTTCACGAGGGAGTACGTGGCTCCAGATCTGGCAACATTACAAGGTAACATACATAGGTGCTTCTGATGGCAGCCTCCTCCAGCCGGGGACGCAGAAAACGGCACGCCTCTTCCGTTCTAGAACCATCCGGCCCCGCCTCAGTTAGCCTGGTTTATTCATGCAACAAAGAGGTACCAAGCCGGTGCCAGAATTTGAGTCGAGCGTGTAAAAAGACAAAGCTTACAGTGTCGAGAGCAGGAGGCGATACACGCTGGAGACAACCGAGATCCAGGAGGGGTTTTCTGAGGAGGTGATCGTGGAGCTCTTCCTTCAGGAAGAGAACAAGAGCTCCAGGCATGCTCAACACAAGACCCAGAGGCTGAAAAGGGCACTGGCAGGAAGCAGGAAAAGTCGATCGGCCACAGCAAAACACTTAGGGGTGGCTCACCCGGCATCCATGGTCAAGGGCACCTCCTTCCAGAATCTTCCATACGGAGATCATTATGTCACCCTTCCACAGAGCTCTGAGGGGCACAAGCAGCCAGCAACTTTCAGAAGCTTCTCGGCTCTTTATTGGTTTCATTAAGATACTCTCTGTAATTACACTTGAGGTAGATCAGGCCCCAATCCTAAGAGGTCTCAGAAGTTTGCACAACTGGCAAATTACCACCAGGGTGAGCTTCCTGTGCATCGATTCAGAAAATGAGAAGCTGGTGGGGGGCCGGGGCCGGGGGGTTTCACGCACCTTTTTGCTTGCCCTGTCCCCAGCCCTTGTCCCTGTGCAGTTCTGCCCTTGGAATTCAAGCAGTAGTGCCGAAAGTCTAAGTTGTACACTCATCACAGTGACGCAATAAAGAAATTTGATCCTAGTAATCCTTTTCACTTGGCATGGGTTAAGACCAAAACCAAAAAATGGTATCTTTAGCAAGCTACTGTTTATTCTGCCGACTGAGCCAGCCAGCACACGTCTGCGTCTCCATGCACGAGTCTGTCTGTCCTTCGGGCCGCCCTGTCCTCTCCATGAGGGAGCATATAGGGAGCACCTGTCCCTGCGGCATTTCCAGACCAGCAGGACAGGACACGCACGTCAATCATGTATGCAACTGGCAACGGCCACCAGGACTGCCATGGGCCAGCACGACCAGGATCTTGTCCAAGCGTTAGGCAAGGGGGCTTACAACTGATCTCTCCCTGAAACCATCCCCCTTCCGCTATGACTCCTCGCGCATCCGCTCTCTCTTCCCTGAGGCTGTAAGCTCCGGGAGAGGCTGCTCAGGGGAAAGACGGTGCGTTTGATTGCGGGTGCAGTTTGCCACCATCCCAGAGGCAATGCTCAGTGGCCACAGAGAGGGATGTAGATTTGGGGGGGGGGGGGTGCTCCAAAAACAAGGCATTTTCTCAGAACCGTCCTTGCTTCCTGAGCTCTCCTGCTCGTCTTAAAGTCCATCCAAGACTTGACCGGGATTTCACTCCGGTTAGATTTTCCTGCAGCTAGTCCTCTTTCCCCTGGACACGTCTATCCTTCTTCTACCCTTCTTACCCCAAACCACTTCCTCTGAGATGCGTCAGCTCCAAGAATGTCACGAGCTGGGTTTTAATCTCCTTTCATTTCCTTCTGCTTAATTTTTTTTTTTTTTTCTAGGAACTTTTTGCATCTGTAACCATCGGACTGACTCATGATCTTTCAAATCCCTCTAACGTAGATCTCTTCGCTTGTGGACATGTCTGCTCTCTTCTCTAACAAGTGCTGACTGCTTGACCTAAATTCCGGACTGAGACCCTTCTGAGTTCCCGTCTCCCCAGTCAGCACGTCCCCCACCCCCAGAAGTCATTCACGTTACTGGCCTCAGTCTAACATTACTGACATTCCTCAGCTATCGTCTTAAACACCGGCACCCACTTTGTTGGTAGAAAGCAACGACTATAACCCACTCACCATATCTAAAGTCAACGGGTACGTTGTGCAAATGAGAAAAAGACCCCCTGTCCTAGAGATGCTTTGTTGAAAAACTGTTAAGATAAATGTACGAAATCTACCATGTCCACAACACGAACAATGTTCTGGTGCAGTGCGCAACCTGCAGAACCATACGCAGCAGCACTGCCAAAGAAAGAAAGGGACTCCTCGCTAAAGGTGATGGGAAAGATCATCCTCAAGGTGTTAGGCCCTTTAGTTCGCCATTGACAGCAATTAGATGAGAAAGACATCCTATTTGGTTCACCACCATATCCCTAGCAGGACTGACTTGTAATCTGTACAATACCCCTCTTACCTACCACCACTATAATTCAGGACTCCAGAGAAAGCGGCTGTATTTCAAAGAAGGTCTATTAAATTATTTTACAACGGGTATTTACACAGACTCGAAGTACGTCTCTACAGGGTACTTATTGTTTGCAAAGAGAAAATTTACGGTGGAGAAACCTGGCCGACACCACCGTAACCAACTGATCAAGACACAATATCGTGTGCCTTCTGATGTGATGATCTGAGTACAACTCGGCCTCACTTCTCGGGTTGTCCTATATTTAATCATGAGAAAACATCAGAGAAGCCTGTCTGGAAGAACATTCTACAAAACAACTGGCCTGGACCCACCCCAAATGTCAATGGCATGAAAAAATTTTAAAGGCGTTTCCAGGTTGAAGAACACCAAAGAGTCATGACAACCAATGAGAAGGGTGATCCTCCATTGGATTCCAGGCTGGGGGGCAGGGAGAATATTTTTAAAACCATATCGGGATAATTAGTGAACTTTGCATAGGAACGGAACATGCCAGAGCAGCGTTGTACTCCTGTTAACTTCCCTGAATTTGATCGTTGTCCTGTGAAAGTAAGAATTCATCGCACTAGACTCGCAAATTTCCCATCGGTTTGAAAATGTTCAAAACAAATGCTTAAACCACGTTTTATGCTGCTTGAATAAGTCTATCTGGTAGGGAATAGCAATCATGGCCGACTTCTGCTTCAAGATGATGAACTTGCGGTTTCCATTGGAGAACAAAATAAGCAAACGCATCTCCCACAGCGCCGTAGGCAAGAAAGGAGCCGTGGACAAATCAGACGTTAAAGGAAGCTCTGGACGATGGGGGGCAACTAGTTGAGAATGAACTCCAAAGATTTGCCCCTGTTTCCTAGAATCCCCTAAAGGTATTACAAAGCAATAAAAAGGGCGTAAGTGTAGACGGAAAAAGGGAATGGATGAAAACATGACTGCATAAAAGGCATCGAAACCATTTTAAAGGACATCACAAATTTTAGAAAGCAGAAATGGGTGAAGTCATAAACTGGCTTTATTATCTTTTTTTTAAATTTTTTTTAATTTTTATGTATTTTTGAGACAGAGAGAGACAGAGCATGAGCGGGGGAGGGTCAGAGAGAGAGGGAGACACAGAATCCTTAGCAGGATCCAGGCTCTGAGCTGTCGGCACAGAGCCCGACGTGGGGCTCGATCTCACGAGCTGTGAGATCATGACCTGAGCTGAAGTCAGATGCTTAACCGATTGAGCCACCCAGGTGGCCCCATAAACTGGCTTTAAAGAGTAAAGGCAGCTAGAGGTGTCTGGGTGGCTCAGTCAGCGAAGCGTCCGACCCTTGATTTCGGCTTAGGTCATGATCTCACGGTTTGTGAGTTTGAGCCCCCTGTCGGGCTCCGTGCTGTCGATGCAGAGCCTGCCTGGGATTCTCTCTGCCCCTCCCGCTCTCTCTCTTTGTCTCTCTCCAAAGAAATAAACTTAAAGAAAAAAGATCAAAGGCAAAAGAAGCTAAATTTTGCAGAGGGGAGCAATAATGAGAAAGAATCCTGTGGCATGAAAAGGCTTAGGAACAGGAGGAACCAGGTATGGTGGGGGGTGGGGGTAGGGGCTGACAAGGAGCAAGGTCTGGAAGTCTGTGTATGCAGTGGTCAGGCTCCCAGATGTCCTCCTCTCTTCTGTGCATCCAGGCCAACTGTGTGGGGCAGGGGAAATTAAACGAGAGGCTCCAGACTTACACATACAAGGCTTACAGAAGGGCTAGATCAAGGCACGGGGCTTGGAAAGGAAGCACCCTGAATGAAGAACTCCCTGGCCCCTTCTTCCTCCCTGACTCCAGAATGCCACATCCAGAAGTTCAAGGGTGCCCCCATACCCAAGATTGGCTTGCCACTTGATCGTCTGGAAGTGAAATTCATCCACCGACAAGCTCCCTAAATGTACACAGGGCTTCCAGTCTGCTTTTCAGTAACTTCATTTAAAGTATTATAGCTAATGACCACAAGACATTGGAGGAGATCCTCCAACATGGAAGAAAAATACCTATGTGAACAAAAATGGGATCTGGAGGAAACTGAGACCTGCGGAGAACAAAAGAAAATAGTATTTAAAATCAAATTATTAACACAAGTCAAAGGAATGAAAGCAGCCGCCAGAAGCTGGAAGAGGCGAGAACAGATTGTCCCCTGGAGCCTCGAAAAGAAACCATCCCGGGGCGCCTGGGTGGCTCAGGCAGTTAAGCGTCTGATTTTGGCTCAGGTCATGATCTCATGGTTCGTGGGTTCAAGCCCTGCGTCGGATTCTGGGCTGACAGCTCAGAGCCTGGATCCTGCTTCAGATTCTGTGCCTCCCTCTCTCTCTGTCCCTCCCCCATTCTCACTCTGTCTCTGTCTCTCTCAAAAACAAATAAACATTAAAAAAAAAAATTTTTTTTTAAAGAACTAATGTCATTCGTGAGTTATCAGTTTCAAAAACTTCCCCAGCTGGCTAGAAAAAGAGAAAATCCTTCCTAATGACTCCACAGATATATTGGAAGGCAGGTAAAATGAGATGGCACTTGGTGACAGGCCTATATTCAAATTCTGGCTCTCCCAGAATTTGTCAAATTTGAAGTGTGGACAGTAATAGTCATATATATTTGTTGTCAGGATTTATCCCAGATGCTACCAAATTAAAAATAAGGCAAAAAAATTCTATCAAATTATTAATAACCTCAGAGAAATAAGAGAAGTTTCTGTATCTATGAAACAAGAACAAGCTGTTACAAAACAGGAATCAACAGAGTATAAAATAGAGCTTTTGGAAAAGTGTGATACCTACGGTAAAAACACTTTCAGACAAAAATGTTTTACTTCCACGCATATTTCCTTAGAAAGCTGTGGAAGGATGTGATCCATGAAAATGAGAAGCAAGAAAGAGGAGGCCATAGAACCAAGAAAACGGAGTCCAACACACAAAAAAGCACAAAGATAATCCTTGACTCATAGCCCCATTCTTTCAACTGCAGAGCCAGCAATCAGCAAAGCTCAGCTGAGTCTGTCTCATATTGCATCACCCTGACGCTAACCTTTCTGCCTCCCCTTTGCACATTTAAAGTCCTTTGGGATTACACCGGCCCACCTGGATAATCCAGGATAATCTCCCTATTTAAGGTCAGTTGATTAGTGATTTCATTCCATCTGCAACCTTAATTCCCCCTTTGCCATGTAATGGAACATAATCACAGGTTCTGAAAATTAGGGCATAGACATCTCTCTCTACCACAACTTTACACCTTTCGAAACTATTTGCATTGGTTAACATAAATCTGCACTGCCTTTATAATTTAAGATTAAGAGTATTTGATAGAGTTGGGGACGCCTGGCTGATTGTCAACAGTGTGCAACTCTTGATCTTGGGGTGATGATTCCAAGCCCCGTGTTGGGTGTGAAACTTACGTTAAAAAGAGAAAAAGAGTGATGCGTATTTGATAGGGTTTTGGTTTTTTGTGGGTTTTTTTTGTATTTTAAAAAGGATTTAGACTTTCTTTCATGTTCTAATGGTAGAAAGTGACGTGGCAGGATTAGACAAATGGAATATTCCAAAGAACTGGCAAACTGAAGACATATAGAGGTGGGATATAGCATTAGGCAAGTGTCATATATCAAACTATGGAGAAAAAAGAATGGACAGTTAAAAAAGGAACCTGTGGTCGTTACCAGGAGCAAAAGCTTTGATCTTTATCTCACACCACACACCCAAATAAATCCCACATGGGTTAAAGGTCAAAGCTTCAAAAAACTTACAAGTGGTAGAAGAAAATGCAGGAAACCGTACTTGTAATCTTGACGTATCAAAAGGCTCTCTTACACCTCAATCCATAAAGTGAAACTTGGTAATATTAAAATAAAACAAAGGAAAATACAAGCAACAGGCTTAGAAACAAAATTTAATGAAGTATAGCAAGGAGTCAATAGCCGTTCTCAACAGCGGTCATCTATAATTTGATAAGAAGACAACACTACAGGAAAACATGCAAAGGACATGAACAGGTCACCTCTCCAAAGGAGAAATGTAATGGCAATAAATACACGTAACTGCTTTCAAACACACTAACAAGGAAAGGCATGTTATAAGGAAAAAACACAAATTATTTCTGCAGGCACGTTGTATTGCTTAAGAACTCATACTCTGGTGTGCCAGACCTCCAGGGTTTAAAGCCTAGCTCTGCTGGTTACTGCACTGGCGGCCTTGGGCAACTTCCTAACCTCTCTGTGCCTCAGTTTCCCTCTATGTAAAATAGGGATAGGGATAACAATATATCTTTTTTTTTTTTTTTAGTTTCTTTATTTATTTGGATAGAAAGAGAGCACAAGCTGGGGAGGGGCAGAGAGAGGGAGAGACAGAATCCCAGTGTGGGACTCGAACTCAGAAACTGTGAGATCAGGACCTAAGCCAAGCTCAAAAGTCAGACACTTAACCGACTGCGCCACCCAGGGATAATTATGCATCTTAACACTTTATTATAAAGATGAAATGAGTTAATATTGTTATGCCCAGAATTCGTGATCCCCAAAGACCACTAGGGAGCCGAGTCCGATGCAAAAGCAAAGAGCCTTTATTCGAGCTAGCTCGAGCTCAATCCCCTACCTGCACCGACGCAGCGGTGAGATACCAGGGAAAGAGAGCGAGTTTCAAAAGGACAAAGGTTTTATTGGGGCCTGGGGGCAGTTGGTGAGGTAATGGCTATGGCCTCAGCCGATTGGCTGGGGAAGGGTCCTGGGGAAGGGTCTGAGTCCTGTTAGGCAGGTGAGGGGGGGGTTACTCAAGGGGAGGAGGTGTGGTCAAGGTGAAGGACACAGAACAAGATGGAGTTGGCTGGCGTAGGCCCGCCCTTTCAAATATATGTAAAGTGTTTTGAACAATGCCTGGCACAGAGTAATCACTCACTGAATATTAGTTCAATATTTTAGCATGACACATCCACAAAGGTATACCCACATGTGCCGCAAACATACACACAACTAGGCACACTCCAAAGTTCACTGTAACATCATTTTGCCCTAATAAAAATCTGGAGATGACTTTAAACGACATCAACAGGCAGTAGATAAATTTTCTACCTCCAGAATTTAGAATGGCAATTAGCTGTTAAAAAGAACAAGGAAGATCCAGGCACCAATATAAGCAGATGCCCATGATAAATTACGCGGGAAAAAGGCGAGTCACAGATGTATACAGAATGATCCAAATTCTATTCTTTAAATATATTATATGTAGTGTCTACGCAAATATATACCTGTATGTGCACATGTATACTACGCGCAGAAGGTGTTATGAAGGCTTGATATGTTATCAGACTGTTAGCAAAGGTGACCATCAAGGAGGTAAGTAGGATCAGGGGTGAAGGTGAAAGGGAGAGCTTAGCAAATAAACTTCTACACTTTGCTTGTCTCCCTTTTGTGTTAAAACAGCATGTGCTTTTATCAAAATTACAAAAAATAAAATAGATAAACATCACGATCCGTGAGGGTACATTCTGACATAGAGACAATGACACGCAAAAGAAAATTATGAAATCAAGTCATTTTGCAACTTTTTTTTTTCAAGAAAAGATGGAACGAGCGGCAAAAGAATTAGTCTGGTTGTGCTTCAGAGAGTGTCAGTTTCGCTGTGGTTTTGCAAATGCTTTGAATGTGGGCTAAACATGTCAAAGTCCTAGTCTTTCAAGGACAAAGACTCCACAACAAATAGCCTCCATTAATTGTTTCCACTGTCGGTACTATTTTGTGAGTTTCAGGTTCGGGGGTGGGGGGGGTGGGGGGAAATGTTTGCAAAATTCAAACCGTGGGCCTTCAATATTACTTAGATGACACAAACAAATTAAAATAAGGCCAACCTAAGCCAGTTGTGTTTATCAACCTGATCCCCTCTGAAAATGAGAAATGAAGTCAAATACCCTTTAATGCTATTTATTAGTGGAGTAATATAATACATTTTGACAAGATGAACAGTTGTAACAGGCAGCTGTTAAAGTCTCTACAGGGCCTGTTTAGAATGAAAACAGGCGGGAGAGACAGCTCTATAACTGGGTTTTAAGAACAGCTCAGCCATCAACTATATCCTAACCAAGTACTTTTATCCAGTTAATTTACGGAAGGAATCCCTTAGGGTCTCCAGCCGTCTACCAGCACAGCTCATTAGAGCCCAGTATCCAACTTTTCTCATTGTAACACTGAAAGCATTTATGCTTAAAATGTAATTAAACTTAAAACAAACAAGATCTTGATTCCCTGACAGTCCTGCTATTTTGAAATCGACAAGAGGCACGAACTTATATAGGATTATTTAGAAAGCACTATACATTTCAGCCACTTATGGCAAGACATCTTGCCCAACTGTTCATCCTGCATGCAATTAGGAATCTAAATACTTGGGTAACGGGTTTCCACTGGGAATTAAACTTGCAGATCTCTTACAAACGGGTAATGTGGTAAGACTTGCTGTCCAATGAGGTGTCTTATTGAAATATCCCTGGCCGGTTTCACTTGTCGCGGCTGTCGTCTTAGCCGCTCGCACACACAGTGTATAGCTTTCATTACGAAAATAGAAATTTGTGTCCTAAGTGCTGTTACATTACTAATGCTAAATATTTAATTCCCTGGGGTTCCAATTATGGTTGAGCACCAGCAACACTGATTCTACTCTTTAATAACAACTGTAAAAGCAATTTGAGCATTTTTCAATTAATTAAATACATAGTGAACGAGTAACCTCTTGTCATTTTGCCCTCCAGGACCTCAGCTAATTGGTGTAGAATAAAATGTTTTGAAAATTAACTGATATTCCGGTCGGCACAGTTATACCATTAAATTACAGTTTGCAGAATGAAGTTTGTCTTCTCATAGTTACACTCAATAGAGTCTGCAGATGTGAGAAGAAAGCACCTACATTTTATGTACTTAACGGTGCCGCTAATTAGAGCAGAGCTGAAAGTCGAGTGTAGTTTCTCTAAACACCAGTCAGTATCAATAACGCTTTGCATTGTTCACAGATAAATGCAACAGATTTCAACAGAGGAAGGTTTCCCGGATTTCATTCCGTGTATTCACAATTTAGCTTAGCCATTTCAAAAGCTTGCCCAGAAGAATTCCTATTATTAATTGTACTCGCACCAAAAAAAAAAAAAAAAAAAAAAAGCCCCCAAAATAGATTCTGACAATTTCTGTCACAAGAGAAAGTTCCAAACCAAACGTCTGGGAAAGTCCTTCCTTTTTCAGCCCTCTGGTGTGGTTTCTCCTCGTGCCACAGAACAATGCCATAAAATAAGTTCTAAATTGGTTTCTCAGCTTTAAAAGTATGGCGGGGATGAATCCTAAAAGCAGATGCTGTTTTACCCACATTTTTAAATGAACCTTTCTCTGAAGTGCAATGAAATCTGATTAAAGAGACCATCTCCTTGTAGAAAAACGTCTCTGACAGGTGTTCATCCAGCTCCGAGTCTTGATTGGCCATAATCTAAAATCCATGCTCAGAAATCGAATGCCTTTTCAGCAGCTGTCTTTCTAACGGAGATGATCCCCTAAACAGGTTTCACTGAATTAGGAATCTCAGCAAAAGCATTATGGCTCATGGAATGAGACACGGAGAGTGAAATTAATCACTCTGGGAGAGAGGGGAAAAATAATAGGGAAGATGTAATCATTTCCATACCAATTTTTAGGGTTTAAGTCTTTAATATTTTGAAGATTTTTAGTAACATCTTGGAGAAATGAACTTTAATTACAGGATTAACTTGATAGTACCCGTCTGTTAATATAAATGGATCAGCCCAAATTGCTGATTATTGGAACTAAAGTCGAGAATGAGAGTATTTTAGAGGCTGGGGGGAGGGGGGCTGGGGTGACTCTTCACAAAGCATTTCCAGTCTGTCAGCAGATACCCGCCCACATGGAAAAAAGAAAAAGTACACATGGGCTTAAAGCTTATTTCAATATTATTCTACATAGAAGGGAACAGCTTCCTTTTGTAAGTTTATTTATTTATTTGGAAAGAGAGGGATGGAGAGTGAGTGGGGGGAGGGGTAGATGGAGAGAGAGAATCCCAAGCTGTCCCTGCAGACCTGAGCGAAGTCAGATTCTCAACCTGACTGAGCCACCCGGGGTGCCCCTAGAAGGTAACATTGTATCAGACCTTCAAAAAACGTTGGCTTACCATGGCCTGTCATCAACCATGCTGAAAACAAAAAGCCACAGAATTTGTAAATGACATCTTCAATCCAGTATTGCAAATTATCTTATTTCCAGCCCAAAGAACCGCTTAAATTTTAAGACTTAAAAATAAATCTAAAAATACAAGGGATAAAGATACTGGGTTTTTTCTTTTAAGATTATTTATGCATAGGAAATTATTCTAAAATAATTTACTTAGTTCTGAAAAATAAGGATTTTATGAACAGACCAGACCACTAGTTTGTGTCTGAAACACAACTAAATAAAACAATATGTGGCTCCCTAAAACACTGCACAGTTATGTACATTAAGAACTAAAACTGCTACATTTCACCCCAGGGTCCTTAAATTATCACACCCGACTGACCAGTTGGCCCTCGGATCCCCAAAAGGCAGGAGCAGGATCACAGCCAGTTGAAGGGAGGAGACTTCTTCCAGCTCAGGATCACATGCCCATCCAATTCCCCTTCTCTTGCTTTGGCTGATCTGACACTTCCTCTACTCGGAACGCTCAGCACCCCCACTCTGCACACGGAGAACTAAGTCCCACCTGGTACTCACCGACACAATCACTTAGGAGTTGGGGGTGGGGGAGCTCCCCGGTCTGGGAACCAGAGGATCTGGTCTCGGTCCCGAAAGCAGGGACACTAGTATGACCTTGGGCAAGTCACCGGCTGCCCCTACGCCTCTGGTCGCCCGGTTCTCCCAGGGGGGACAATATAAACCCTGGGCTCTTCTGAAGACTGGATAAGAAAGCACGTTGAAAACACTGGAGAGGCTGGAAAGTGCCTGGAAATGTACCATAACCAGGACTTCCGGTCGACGGTCACCTACCGGCACTTTCAACAACGCGGTTTTCCTCCTGCTGTTGTGCAAAGAGCCTAAGGTTAAGCATGTATGTAATGCATCCATAATCACGTGCATTTAAAAGTTAGAACAATTAAGGGCTCCACAGTTTTCACTAGAGAGTCTCTTAGAATTAAGGCTTCAGCTTTAGTCCCAATAAATTACAAGCCTAAAGAACGGATGTTGAGCATCTTCCTAAAAAAAGAAAAAGAAGGGGCTCCTGGGTGGCTCAGGCGGTTGAGCGTCCGTCTTCGGCTCAGGTCCTGATCTCACGGTTTGTGAGTTCGAGTCCCGCGTGGGGCTCTGTGCTGACAGCTCAGAGCCTGGAGCCTGCTTGGGATTCTGTGTCTCCCTCTCTCTCTGAGCCTCCCCCACTCACGCTCTGTGTGCGTCTCTCTCTCAAAGATAAATAAACACTAAAAAAAAATTTTTTTAAAGAAAAAGAAGCAATAGGGCAAAGATGAAAAGGAGAATTAGCAGGATGTTATCACAACACACGCCTCATGTAATTAACTATGAACTTAAAATGAGGTCCTCTTTAAACCTGATTTTCTTTTCTAAGGAGTGTTCAACTAGCTGCCTTACTTTGCAGACGCGAGGCCCAGGGCTCCTCCTACCCTGTAGGGGACAGTCAGCTTCTGCACAGCCCTGCCAGGGAGAGAAGCATGTTGAGGGAAGGAGTTAGAGCAGACGCCCCCCCCCCCCCCCAGTTGGCTAAAACACACAGAAAACAGACATGTTAGGGAACAAGGGTTTTCACGGGGACAAGAGCTGCCTGCACGTGAATATACCGCTGTGGTATCTGAGCCGCCAGTGGGGCTAGAAATCCTTTCCCAGGTCTGCCTGTATTCGAACCAATGCCATCATCGGTCCCCAAGTCCACAGAAGCATCAGCGATCTCAAGGGCAGAGGAGGGACCACAGGCAGGCCTGGTGAAAACTACAGCAGCTGGCAAATAATGAACCAGTTCTAACAAATGGCAAGGAGAACGGAAGAACAAGCCCAAACTCCCACGGCCTTTAGTGAGAGCGGAGTCTTCCAGTACGATCTGGAATGATGACTGCGAGTTGCCGTCGGAGTTCACCAGACGCAGCTTTCAAAGCTTCATGGGAAAGGCATGATCCATTTGTAAGAGGTTTCCAACACAAATAGTTAATGTGAATTCTTACAACTTGGCCGTCTTGTGTAACCCACTCCGGGAGGGTTCCAGATTATAGTGGTTTCACTGTAGTTAGATAGTTTATGGTTAATGTACTGCGGTATAAATAAATATAGCTTAGCCTGAGCGTCTCCACTGAAAATGTGTATGTCATAAAAGGACAAATAAAATAGGTCAATAACCAAGACCATAGTGAATAATTGAAGCAATAAAGGACGTAACATTAGAATCAGCTAGAACTAATCCTTTTCAAACTTAACAGTACGTGTATTCCAAATTCACTTCAAAAGGTAAAACTACATGTCCAAAGATAAATGGTGAGAAAGGGGGTATAAAATCACTAACTTACACCATCTCGATAAAGTCTAAATAATTACAGCGCACCCCCCATGAGAAGAGTCTATAGGAAAACAAACCCAACTGACGTATCTGTGTGATGAGCAAGTAACATTCTACACCGTCCTTATTTGATTTTATATCATAAAGGTATACTAGGTGCTCAATAAATTGACATTGAACTGAAATATCATTGACAAGTGGTTTGGATGTCCTATAAATAAGGTAGGAATGGCACCTAGATGGCTCAGTCGGTTAAGCGTCTGACTTCAGCTCAGGTCGAGAGCTCATGGTTCGTGAGTTCAAGCCCTGCATCGGGCTCTGTGCTGACAGCTTGGAGCCTGGAGCCTGCCATGGATTCCGTGTCTCTCTGCCCCTCCCCTGCTCATGCTCTGTCTGTCTCTCTTTCTAAAAAATAAATAAACATTTAACATAAATAAATAAAATTGGGGCGCCTGGGTGGCTCAGTCAGTGGAGTGTCTGACTTCGGCTCGGGCCATGATCTCATGGCTCGTGAGTTCAAGCCCCGCGTCGGGCTCCGTGCTAACAGCTTGGAGCCTGGAGCCCACTTCGGATTCTGTGTCTCCCTCTCTCTGTGCCCCTCCCCCACTTGTGCTCGGTCTCTCTCTCTCTCTCAAAAATAAATAAACATTAACAACAAATTTAAAATAAAATAAAAGAAAGAAAGAAAGAAAGAAAGAAAGAAAGAAAGAAAGACATAAATAAAAGATAGGAGTCATCAGGAAGATCATCCACGTTTCCTGGGTGTGGTTAGATAGCTACCACACAAGAAAACAGACCGAGAAAAGTCTTAGATCTTAAAGGACATTGATCCACTGACAGCTACAAAGGACACACTGACTTCAAAAGCTGCTGGGTGAACCATGTCCTGCTCTGGTTACCCTTCAGAGTAGGGGACTGCGGCCAATCTGAAGACGTCCCAGTAGTGTCAGGAGATGATGAAGACAAAGTCAGGGCTCCAGCCACACAGCTCCCCCGGCACTAACATTGTTACTAGGCGGTCCTGTTCGGTCAGGATGACAAAACACGCCCCGATTTGTGACTTCGAGGGAAGAGGGAGGCAGGGGGACTTCCACAGAGCCCCTTCGGGGGCACAGAGCAGTGACAAAGGCCATACATGGTATTTCTGTAAGCTTCCTTCACACCCCTGCCTGATCTGGCTATGTCAGGGTTTTAGTAACCTCATTGTTGTAGATTTTAATTGACGTAGCTATTTGGTTTGGGCATTTTACAGATTTTGCAACGGTGGAAACATACATGCTTGCCTTTAACGTCCACTGGCTTCATTTATGCGTTGCTCGACTGTCTCCCCCTCTATTAGCTCAAAGGATGAATTTTACAAACACTTAGACGGTGTTCGGTGCTTGCCAGGCCTCTTTCACTTTACCAGTAAAGGACGTTTCAAGCCTCTGCCACGGATCGGCAAGTCGAGGCAGATGACTCACTGTTTGTGCTATTTGGAAAGGAAAAAAAAAAAAAAACAAAACCCCAAAAAACAAAACTCCAGGGATTGAGAAACTCTAAAGGTCAACCCAGAGATGCCTCTGAATTGCTGTTTAGAGATGGGGCCGAAGAAGGGGGATACCGTCTCTCCTTCGAGCAGGGCTGGACAAACTACCACCGTGGGCTAACTCCAGCCTGCAGCCTGTTTTTGCAACTGTTGTCGGGACGTTTTTGGAAAAGTGTCGTTGGAACGCAGCCATACCCACTTATCCACGGCTGCATTTGCTTTGCAGTGACAAAACGGTCATGACGGACGTTGCCTGGCCCACAAGCCTAAAGGATTCACTGTGTGGCTCCCCAGAGGAGACGTTCGCGAAGCCCTGCTTCATCGGACCCGTCTCTGAGAAGGATGGGAATCCCGGAAAAGCTGCGCCCATCCTAGAAAGCTACTTCTCTACCACCGACCTCAGCTGGCCTCATCCCTGCTCTCCCCCCGAGCTGTGAGATGTCCAGACGCTGGTTCCGGAGTTGTCTGGTAACTACTCCTACCTGATGGCCTAAAATTCGTTGCCCTCTCCGGTTGCGAGATGCCCAATGAAGAGCCTGGGCCATGGAGTTATCAGAGGTGTGGCTGAATTTGCAAGTGCCCTTCCCAGCCCCACGCTCTCTCAGTACCCCCTGAGCACCTGGGCCCGGCCTGTGCACTTGACATCGAGTACAGGAGAGCCTCAGAGAATCTGAAAGATGAAACGGGAAGGGGTGTGTGGGATTTCACCAGAAGAGAGGTGAGAGGAGGAAGGGCCTTGTAAACAGAAGAGGTGACAGGTGCATCGGCATGGAGGTGGCAGGGCCTGCTGGGGTCTCTACTCCAGGAAAGCCAGCCCCCCCTGGGAGGGGTGTAGAAGACCGTGCTAAAAAAGTCCACCGGTCAGGGGTGAGCAGCCTCGTGAATGGCGCTGAGGGGCTGAGGGGCATTAGGCAGGAGAGTGTCTGCCTTAAGGATTTAAGCAAGGATGTGACATGACCAGATCTCCATTTCTGGAGGATCACTGTGGCAGCAGGGGTGATGTGGAAGGGGGGGTGGGGATGTCCGGGTTCTCCCCGATGCTGCTGCACCATCCAAGAAGCATCTGCAATCCCCTAATCGTCCTTTTCTACATACTCCAGGCAGTTCGACCTTCTTCCCTGGGCACTCAGGGCACCTTCAGCTGCAAAAGTATATAGTTTCTACCCTAAATCATCATTTTTCTCATTTTGTCTGACTGTCCGGAAACAATTGCAAGGCATACCGAAAGGCAAAAAACACAACTTAGAGAGACAGGGCAAGCATCAGAACCAGACAAGACAGAGATGTTGAAATTATCAGAATGGGAATTTAAAACAACTATAATCAATATGCTAAGACTGCTAATGGATGAAGTAGATAGCACACAAGAACAGATGGGCAAGGTAAGCGCAAAGATGGAAATTCTAAGAAAGAATCGAAAAGAAATGCTAGAAATATACAATACTGTAACAGACATGAAAAATGTCTTTGATGGGCTTATAAGTAGACTGGACATGTGGCTGAGGAAAGAATCTTGAGGATCTCTCAATAGAAATCTCCAAAATTAAAGAGAGAAAAATGACTGAAAAAAAAAAACACTGGAACAGAATATTCAGGAACTGTGGGACAACTATGAAAGGTGTACATGTGTTTACTGGGAATGCCAGAAGGAAAAGGAAGAAATAGGAGAAATATTTAAAGTAATAATAACTGGGGGCGCCTGGGTGACTCAGTCAATTAAGCGTCCAACTTTGGCTCAGGTCATGATCTCACGGCTTGTGAATTCGAGCCCTGTGTCGGGCTCTATGCTGACAGCTCAGAGCCTGGAGCCTCTTCAGATTCTGTGTCTTTCTCTCTCTCTCTCTCTCTCTCTCTGCCCCTCCCTCACTCACACTCTGTCTCTGTCTCTCAAAAATAAATAAACATTAAAAAAAAAAGAGTTGACAGAAAAAAAAACCCATCAACCTAGAATTCTGTACCCTAAGAAGTTGTCCTTCAAAAGTAAAGAAGAAACAAAGACTTCCTTAGACACAAATTGAGGTAATTAGTTGCCAATAAACCTGCCTTGAAAGAAATGTTCTAAAGAACTTTAGAGAGAAGGAAACAATATAGTCAGAAACTCAGATCTACATAAAGAAAGGAAGAGCATTGGAAAAGGAATAAGTGAAGTAAAATAAAAACTTTAATTTTTCTATTCTTTTTTTAAATAAATGTTTATTTTTGAGGGGGGGGGAGAGGGAGAGAGAGGATGGACGGGGGAGGGGCAGAGAAAGAGGGAGACAGAGGATCTGAAGCAGGCTCCTCGCTGACAGCGGAGAGCCCGATGCGGGGCTCCAACTCACCAACAGCAAGATTATGACCTGAGCAGAAGTCAGACACCTAACCAACTGAGCCATCCAGGCGCCCCTATTTTCCTATTCTTACTTGACCTAACAGATAACAGTTTGTTCAAAATAATAATAAAAATTATGTATGCACATATATGCTTATGTATGCATATGTATAAGTGAGCTGAGTGACAGCAATGATACAAGCAACGAGAGGGGGAATTAGGATTATTTTGTTATAATAAGATACTGGCACTACCTGTGAGGTGCTATAGTGTTATTTGAAAGTGGACTCGTATTAGTTGTAAATGTACTTTGCAGACTCTAAGGCAACCACTAAAAAAATTTTTTTTAAAGAGGTATAGCTGATACACTAAGAAAGGAGGGAAAAGGAAATAAAATATAATGGTCGATTGAAACCATAAAAAGCAGGGGGAAAAAAGTAGAAGACAAAAACAAGGACGAAGACCAAAAGCAACAAATAGAAAACGGTGATGAGTACAGCAGATACGAATTCAACAATATCAAGAATTAGTCTCAACATCAAGGTCTAACTATACCAATTAAAAGGCAAATACAGTAGGCATGGATTAAAAAAATAGTAAATTGAAAAGAAAAAATACAAGACCTAAGCTTATATTGTCTATAAGAAACCCACTTTAAATGTAAAGATACATACAGATTAAAGGCAAAGAGATGGAGAAAGATATACCATGCAAACACTTCTTAAAAGAAAGCAGGAGTAGCTATATTAATTTCAGACAGAGCAGATTTCAAAGCATGGAATGTTGTCAGAGATAAAGAGGGACATGACATAAAGATAAAGGGGTTAATTCTTCAAGAACACATAATAATCCTTAATATGTATGCATTTAACAATAGAGTCAAAATATGTGAGGCATAAACCGATAGAACTACAAAGAGAAATAAATAAATCCACTATTATTGTTGAAGACTTTACCTTCTATCATAAGTGAACAGACCCAGCAGGTAGAAAATCAGTAATGACATAGCTGAACTCCATCACCATCAACCAACTAGATATAATGGACATCTATTGATTATTTCATCCAACAACCACAGAATACTCATTCTTCTCAAGCTCACATGGAACAGTCACTAAAGTAGACCACATTCTGGGCCATTAAACACACCTTAACAAAATTAAAAGAATAAGACTCATACAATAGATGCGCCCAAACCACAATGGAATTAAACTAGGAACCAATAACAGATAGTTGGAAAAATCAAATACTTCAAGATTAAACAACACACTTCTTTTTTTTTTTTTAATTTTTTTTCAACGTTTTTTATTTATTTTTGGGACAGAGAGAGACAGAGCATGAACGGGGGAGGGGCAGAGAGAGAGGGAGACACAGAATCGGAAACAGGCTCCAGGCTCCGAGCCATCAGCCCAGAGCCTGACGCGGGGCTCGAACCCACAGACCGCGAGATCGTGACCTGGCTGAAGTCGGACGCTTAACCGACTGCGCCACCCAGGCGCCCCAACAACACACTTCTAAATAACACATGGGTCAAAGAAGAAATCACAGAGGAAATTTCAAAACATTTTTAACTAAAGGAAAATGAAAATACAACTTATCAAAATTTGTGGGGTGGAGGGAAAGTAGTGCTTAGAGGAAAATTCATAGCTTTTGAATACACATATTAGAAAAAACAAAAACTCTAAAATCAGTAGTCTAAGTTTTCAACTTGGGACATTAGAGAAAGAAGAGCAAATTAACTCCAAAGTAAACAAAAGAAAAGAAATAATAAAAATTAGAGCAGAATCAATGAAATTAAAACCAAGAAATCAATAGAGAATCAATGAAACCAAAAGCTGGTGCTGTGAAGAGATTAATGAAATTGATAATCGTCTAGCCAAGCTAATTATGAAAAAAACAGAGTGGATACAAATTACTAATATCATAAACGAAAAGGGGATATCCGTATAGATACATGACACTAAAAGGGTAATAAACATCATGAATGTCATGTTCACAGATTTAATAACCTAGAGGACACAGACCAATCCCTTAACAGATACAATCTGCCAAAATTTACAGAAGAATAAACAGACAATCTGAATAGTCCTATATCTATTCAAGAAATTGAATCAATAAATAATAATCTTCCAAAACAGAAAGCACTAGGGCCAGATGGGTTCATAGGTGAATTCTACCAAACATTTAAGAAAGAAATGATACCAGGGGTGCCTGGGTGGCTCAGTCGGTTGAGTGTCCAACTTCGGCTCAGGTCATGATCTCACGGTTTGTGAATTCGAGCCCCGCGTTGGGCTCTGTGCTGACAGCTCGGGGCCTGCAGCCTGCTTCGGATTCTGTGTCTCCCTCTCTCTGCCCCTCCCCTGCTCATGCTCTGTCTCTCTCTGCCTCTCAATAATAAATAAACGTTAAAAAAATTATTAAAAAAACTGGAAGAAATGATACCAATTCTCTACAGTCTCTTTTGAAAGACAGAAGCAGACGGAAAACTTCCTAATTCATTCTATGAAATATTACCATAATACCCAAGGAAAAAAAGACCTTTAGACACTACAGAAAAAAAAATAAAAACAAAAACAAAAAAATTACAGAAAAAAAATCTCTCTCATGAACACCGATGCAAAAATCCTCAACAAAATATTGGCAAATTGAATCTAACAATGTATAAAAAGAATTATGTAACATGGGTGCAGAATTATACACCATGGCTGTATAAATGGAATTTATGCCAGGTGAGCAAGGCTGGTTTCACATCAGAAAATCAAGTAATGTAATCTGTTACATCAACAGGCTAAAAAAGAAAAAAATCGCATGATCCTATCGATATATGCGGAAAAAGCATTTGATGAAATCCAACTCATTCATGATAAAAACTCTCAGTAAACTGATAGAGTAGAATTTCCTCAACTTGAAAAAACATGTCAACAAAAACCCCTGCAGCTAACATCATACTTCGTGGTGAAAAAATAGAAGCTTTCCCACTGAGATTAGGAGAAGGCAAGGGTGTCCCTAATTGCCACTCCTTCTCAGCCTTGTACTAGAAGTCCTAACTAATGTAATAAGACAGGAAAAAAGAAACACAAGGTATACAGACTGGGAAGGAAGAAATAAAACTGCGTATGCAGATAACATGATGGTCTATGTAGAAAACTGGAAAGAATCGACAACAAAAAAAAAACTGGAATTAATATACAATTACAGCAAGATAGCAGGATATAAGTTCAATATGGAAAAGTTAATTGCTTTCTTATATACCAGCAGCAAGTAAGTGGAATTTGAAACTATAATGAAATAGGTATAAATCTAACTTGTACGCATTGTACAAGTTCTATAGGAGGAAAACCACAAAATTCTAATGAGGGAAATAAAAGAAAAACTAAATAAATGAGGAACATGGATATCCATGTTCATGGATAGGAAGACTCAATATTATCAAGATGTCAGTTCTTCTCAACCTGATCTATAGATTCCACGCAATCTCCAACAAAATCCCAGCAAGTTATTTGTGGACACTGACAAACCAATTCTAGAATTTTTCTGGAGAAGCAGGAGACCAGCCTAGCCAACACAAGATTGAGAGAGAAGAGAGCAAAGTTGGAGGACTGACACAACCCAATTTCACGACTTACTAAAAAGGTACTAATCAAAGCACTTGTAAAGTGTCATGAACCGATACAAAATGTTCAGGAGGGCATAGAAAGAAGGAGGCTCGGGACAGAGAGAACAGAGGAGGGGTGATCGGGAGCTGTCCCAGGAGACAGCTGAAAATCTGAGACCAGGGTTCCAGCAAGGGAGCCCGTCCTGAAGGGAAGGCAGCACCTCGGAGAGTGGTAAACTTTGTGTTTACTGTCACATCAAGGGAGGTGGCCTACAGAAGCAAAAGCGGCAGAAGCCAAATAACCCAGGGACAGCAGCATCTCAAAACCAGAGACACTGCTACATGCACAGCATGGTTGGGTCCAGTGAGATTGAAAATCATCAGATCCAGGCTTTTGAGTAACTAGAAAACCAGATCACGTGTGATGAATGGAGAGTGGAGGGAGAGTGAGAAAGCAAGAGTGGAGGGAGCGAACACAAAGCCCCGTTTCTACACACACATCTTTCTACGAGCTCGCCAGTTATGGAGGGGAATGTTCTGAGTGGGGCTTAGAGGGAGAGACTGAGTCTACAGGGAAGATTTTAGAACGGGAGCAATTTGAGGGCAAGAAATTAAGCGACAAGGGAGATTTTTACGATCCAGAAGACGGAAATCAGGAGAAAAGGGAAAAGAGGAAACAAGCGGTTAGCTAGACAGGAGACAAGCGACCCATTCTGGAAAATGAGGGACAGTGGCAGGTAAGGCTGGGCACAGAAGAGGCATAGAAATAACGTGCTGTGGTTTGCTCCAAAAAATGATCTCCTTTGGTTTTACAACCAAAACGTGCATTAATTCAGCTTCTCAGTGGATGTCAAGGTTTTCAAAGGCAAAAATTGGAGTAAGTACCAAGTTCTAATTCTCTTCTAACTCTAAAATCTGGGTATTCAAGCTCAACTATTTTTGTCCTCACCCTTCTGAGCAAACAAGTTATAGCTCTCTATTTCGTAACCACTCAGGAAGAGTCAGGAACGATGGTCCGTATCTGCTCCGGTCTCTGCTTCCCAGCAGCCCCACCTCATCAGGTAGAAAGTCAAGGTGGCACTGAACTCTCTTTTGTTTTCCTCCTGGGAACATGGCAGCGCCCTCCGGAGGTGTAAATGTTCGCTGTCATGGCTTTGTGAGTCCTGAGTTGTCCTCATGATGTAGGTCAACGATTACGTTGAGCTGATACATCATAAAAAGCTACCTTCAGGATTAACAATCCACCAGCTAGACTGGAAACTCTGTGAGGGAAGGACCATGGCCACTGTGGTCTCTACTCTGTGACCCCTGCTGTCCAGTCTCCAGTCCCCAGCAGGCGCTCAGTAAGCACCCATGGCTCGCACGCCCGAGGTGAGAAGAACCAGAGAAGAGTCCGTACTAATCACCGAAGCGTACGTTGCAATCGAAACTCATCACGCCTCCCAAAACAAGAATACTCTCCAGTGCCTTTTTTCTTGGAAATGTTTTGCCTCTCTCCACCTTAAAATTTCTATGCATAATTGAAATTTAGTACAGTTCACGTTTCGGAGACAACTCTGGCCGGGAACGCTCACTTCACTTCCTTGACCTATTTTGGAACCCCGTCTTTTGCAAAACCAACATTTCCCAGTCATATTGAGCAGTTCATCTTGGACTTGATTTTCACAGCTGTATCACCTGCTTTTAAACACACACACACACACACACACACACAATTTAATAGTGAAAGAAAACACACTTTTTGAGAAATTTTCTCATTAAGAGGGAAAAAAAAATTGTACCACTGTTGGAAGAACAGATATGTTCCCTGCGTACTTACTAGATAGGGTGTGAGTTCCAAACCCCTGGGCTATTCTACTATTGCCTCGAAACCGACTGTCGGGACCACCCCGCGCCTTTTCTTCCTGACAGACCTACTCTCCTGGGATCTCGGTCTCAGAACACCAACACCACGACCTGATGGTTTAGGTCCTGTGGACACCCTCGTTGCCATGTTTTTCTTTGACCCTCGTAGGAGACCAGTCACCAAGCCCTTTGATTCCTGGCACCGCAGTCTTTCCCATCAATCCTTCAACACCTCCCCTCCCCTGGCCACTCTCCGAGCTCAGGCAACTGTTTCCTCTCGCCCGAACACATACCCACAACCGTCACCCAACTAGTCTCCCGCCACCCGATCTCACTGGCCCCCCAGCGCACTTTCCCCCCTCCAGCACCAAAGGCGGGATGTCTAAAATACACACCTGAATGGGGGGGGACCTACGATGGAGCCCAAACTCCTCCTCGTCAGGCAGATGAAGCATCCCTTGAAGCCCCGGGCCCTGCTGCCTCTCATCTCTCTTTCCCATCTCCACACACACCCTGCCTGCTCTTCTCAAACTTCTCACGCTCCCAAATGCACCCGGCTCTCCTGGTCTTTGCTCCCCACGCCTGGGGCTCTCTTCCTTTGGGGCTCAACCCTAATGCCCCTCTCCTCCAGGAGGCCTTCCTTGACCTTGTCCACCCTGGGGCAGGCTTGGTTAGGAATCATACCCCTGTGTTCCCACGGCATCTGGCCTTCCCTGCCACCCCGCTGCGCTGAAATGGTCTGTTTCTGCCCCGTCTCAGACGCAGAGGCCAAGCTCAAACAAAGCTCCAGAAGCAAGCACGATGTGCTGTCCACAGATTCATCTCTAGGCCTGAGCCTGGTGCCCGCTTTGCTGAGTTCAGGGAATATGTCATATTCATATTTGGTTCCCTGGATTTATCACAACGCTTAAGTACGGCAGGTATGTAGAAAGAGCCATGCAAGAATGCAATAGTCTATTGGCGAAAATTCAGTTCTGAGATTAACACACTTGACCTTGCGACTTATGCCCACAGTTGGCGCCCCACCGTCGGCATGACTTACACAGGCGGCATTTATCTCTGACATAGGTAGAATAAGATGCACCAAGAATAGGGCTGTGATACAAGCATCCTTAAATTGAATTTCCAGAAGCGGGGACAGGCATCTTCAAGAGGCCGCGTTTGCTTTGGATTCTAAAGATCCTCGTTATTACTTAGTAGCCGGTCATGTCATCTTCCTGGGACTCAAGTTTCTTCATATGTAAAACGAGTCTTGTCCGGCTTCAAAAGCCTGCAAGAGGAAATGGCCTGCAATTTTTATGCATTGGGTTTGAAAGGTACTTTGAATAAGAAGGCTCCTGGAAAAAATAAAATACTCCACCAACGTATCTGGCAACTCACACTTTAGTGAATTCATGCATAAAAGCTTAAAGATGGCGAGTGGGTTAAGGTAATCTAGCAGTAAGTCGCTCTAGAAACATTTTGCGGAGAATATACATATAAACAATCATAGGCAGCATTACAAAGTGCCTGGCATTTTAAACGACTGTACAGGGAATCAGGGCAGAGTCGGGAAGTCTAGTGGGAACCAACCTATGATTTGCAGTATTTGTAACAAATTTTTTTAAGACACCGACTGAAATCGCACGGCTCTCTTTAGTTTTTAAACTGCTAAACAGTATTACCAGATGATTCTGCAATGCTTCCTCTTCATGCCTACTCAAGACTCTGAAGTCGCTGACCTAGTGTAGCCCCTTTGCAAAACACGATTCGTTTTGGCCTCCTCATCGGCAACGCCACGCAGTTGGGTATATCGGGATCCATATCATTACCTGTAAAATCCCGAGTACCTTAATGCTGATGTCTTTTATGACCACTTGGCTCAAATCTACGATTTATATAAAGGTAACGATCCTTATGTCTCTTCTTTTTTTCAAGTTCCCCAGTTAAAGGGGCCTCAGTGCTAGCAGAACTTCCTATTTTAGCTTCCTAAAATCGGATGCGTATTTAAAAAAATTTTTTTAACGCTTATTTATTTTTGAGACAGAGAGAGACAGAGCATGAACGGGGGAGGGTCAGAGAGAGAGGGAGACACAGAATCTGAAACAGGCTCCAGGCTCTGAGCGGTCAGCACAGAGCCCGACGTGGGGCTCGAACTCACATACCGAGAGATCGTGACCTGAGCCAAAGTCGGACGCTCAATCAACTGAGCCACCCAGGTGCCCCTTGGATGTGTACTTAGAAAAGGCTCTTAACTCTCTTACCACCAGGAGCACTTAAAAAAAAAAAAAAAAATGATGCACGGAAAGACTTGTATTTGCTTAGCTTACTCAAAAGAGTCCCTGGGTAAAGCCGTCATTTCCCTCTCTGCGTTACAAATCTTTTCTTTAGGTAATGTTTTATCTATATGTGATCTTGCAGTTTTCATTTTGGAACTCTTCCAAAAGAACTTTAAGTTCTTCTGTTATTTGAAGCCTAAAACAAACTAATACTCTAAGAAGTAGGATAGTTTTATAGATTACGCATTTCAGACACCGGAAAAGTATCAAACCTCTGATTCCTTATCAAACACAAGGGGAGGACAATAAAATATTGTTTTACACGTACACACCCACAAACAGATGGAGGCCTACACGCTAAAACGTAGGTCCAAGCCCATTTTAGGAGGAAGAGTATCCATTTGCTTTTCCCCTCAAACCCACATCTTTAAATTTAAATATTACTCTTTAAAAAAAAAAAAAAAAAAAAAAAAAGCATGCCTCATTTCTGGCCAGTTCCGAAAACATAGGAAGCTGTTAAACAGACTTTTGGGCAGTGACGTACCCGTCCGATGCCCCGGGAAGTTCTAGCCAGACCAGATTCCACCCCACGTTCAACAAACCACACAAGAGCTCATTTCCGTCTCCTTGCTGATACCCTCCTCCGCGTGTACAATACATGCTCCTTCGAAGTTCAAGTCCGCCATCTTCTGTGAGGCCCGCGCCAGCAGTTCCGGTGGTCTTGGGCCTTCTCCCGAGTTCCAAAGGTTCTGGATTTCTAGGCATGCACGGTCATGTTGGTCTCTCGGTTTCTTTTTACTTTTTCCTCTGTCCCCACCCCCTAATCGATGCACTATGAGAACCAGACTAAGAGAAGCCGGGGGGAAGGGGGGCGTTATATTGCCTTCTTTACTGTCAGGGTCCCAGCGCTAGAACGCGAGGCGTGTCAGTACCTGCTTGATGATGAGTGACTACTGGTATTTAAAGACTGCACGTGCGCATGCTCTCTTTTTTCCAGGCCATTTTTTTTTAATTTTTTTTTTTAACATTTATTTATTTTTGAGACAGAGAGAGACAGAGCATGAATGGGGGGAGGGCCAGAGAGAGAGGGAGACACAGAATCTGAAGCAGGCTCCAGGCTCTGAGCTGTCAGCACATAGCCTGATGCGGGGCTCGAACTCACGGACCGTGAGATCGTGACCTCAGCGAAGTCGGACGCTCAACTGACTGAGCCACCCAGGAGCCCCTCCAGGCCATTTTTAAGGGCAAGGACTACTTTATCGTCTTAGGTCATTTATATCACTGTGGTCATGAACATGAGGGCTGAAGAGAGAAACTGTATTTAGAAGCATTGGAAGATTGGGGTCCCCTGAGCCTAGTGCCTCACTCGAAAAAGCTAAAGACTTGCAATACTGACTTTTGTTAGCAGGGTCATTGTAACCAGTGCGTGACCCCCAACGTTGCTACAAAAGGAAATGGAGCTCCGTCTTCGGTGACAGGTCTCAAGTCCACATGTATAATGGTGGCAAATCAGAGTAAGAATCGTCCTGGGAAACCTTTTCATTGGCTCACCCCCAAAATACAGCATCCGTGGTTTTGTACATGTCTCACTACTCAAGGTAAGTATAATAGAACAGTGTGATTTCCACCAGCGCTGGGACGAGGGTGGTTTCTTCCAGTCAGCCCCGTATAAAGTAGCTGGGATGTTTAGGGGTCGTGTATTAGGAAAGGGCACGTTTTGGTTTTCATTTCCTTCTTTTTCTTCCCACACCAGGCTTGGAGTTGAATTAAACGATCGTGAAACGCAATGCGAACGAATACAAGCGGTTAAGATGATGAATTGGTTCTACAACTAAAAACTGCAGGCCAGGTCGCAGGGACAAAGGGCCAAGTGTATCAATTCGGAAGCTGTTACGACACATCCTCGAGCGCCAAGTCTCTGCTAACGCTTGGAAAATCCCCCACCCCCCAATTTCTCCAAATGACCCGTCAGCTTTGCGGCACCTTCTCTAGACTATATACCTATCTTCATCCCTTTACATACGAATTGTTCGCAAAAAAAAAAAAAGGGGGGGGGGGCAGCAACTTTTTTCGAAAGTATGTCTCTCAAAATAAGAGCAAAATCTAGGTTGTGGAAAAATGCTTTTGATATCTGGCTAAAGGTTATTCAGGAGAGTCTGCATATTTTTCAAGTCAGACGCAAATCCAGTTAAGGCAAAAACACCGCAAAAATGTCGATCTCCGCCTGGTCTCTCCTTCCACACACACACAAAATCAAGTCTAGTCACAAAAAGAAATGCTCTATGTAATTATCATACGACCCACAATTGCACTACTGGGCATTTATCCCAGGAAAAATGAAAACTGATGTTCACACAAAAACCTGTACACGAATGTTTATAGCGGTTTTATTCAAAAGGGTCAGAAACCGGAAACCACCCCGAAGTCCTGACTGGTGGTTAGACAATGTGCGGGGCTGCCGCACCACGGAACGCTACCCAGCAATAAAACAGAACTACTGATTCGTGCGAGTTGAATCTCTAGGAAGAATGTGCTGAGTGAGAGAAGCCAGGCCCAGAAGGTAACATACTATGTAATTCCACTTCTAGAACATTCTCGAACAGACAAAATTCTAGAAACGGAGAACAGGTGAGCGGTTGCTAGGGTTGAGAGGGGCAGGAGACGAGGAGATTGGATATGAAATGGTACTACGGGGGCTCCCTGTACTGATGGAGATGTTAGGTACCTTGACTCTATCGATGCTAATGCCCACGTTGTGTGATGTGACACTGCCTGTTATAAATGTCACTGTTGGGGAAGACGGGGTGAAAAGTACAAGGAGCCCCTCCCTTAAGTAGGACACCCGCATGTGACATCTATTATCTCATGAAATAAAATGTTATTAAAAATTTGAGAGAAAGAAATTGTTCTAGCCTAATAAATTTACTTTGCGCTATCGAGAGCTCTGATTCTTGGTAAAAACTATGGAAAGTGGATGAAGTACGAAGTGGGTCAGTGGCAGAAGAGTAACTGCCCACATTTCCACAGGGGTCACCGGCATCCGTGAATCTGCCCAGTCCCCCCACGGAGGACTCTTCTCTGATCACACTACACCCTCCCACACCGCAGAGGCCACAGGAATCCTCCCACTCTCCTACCACTGCCTCAGGCCACAACAAGGAACTTCCCAATGGCCAGGCCACCCGCCATTATTCGGTCCACGCAAATAACTCTGTGAAAGCACCGGATGGCCCCTTTCTTTTCGTAAATCAAATATTCAAACACTGTAACAAATGATCCGCCAGGTAAGGCGGCATCTTCTGGTATCCGAGTTGAGCTGGTTTATTTTGGGGGCGAATGTTCCATTCCAGGGGGACTAATACAGAGCAGTGAAATATGTGTATGGATACCCTGCAAGACTTTTTTTGTTTCCTCCCCTCAGCGTAACAGTTACGTTTGAAACTGATGTTGGACTGCTGAAGAGTCCTTATGGTGGAGACAGGGATTTCTCTTGGAACCTTCTTTTTCAAGTAGAAACATCCATTCAATCCAAGAAAGACATTTTGGAAAAGAAGTCAACGTATAGAATTGATTTTATTCTTTCTGTGCTTGGATGGAAACAGAAACTGTTTGGTGAGACCCTACAATACTAAGCATGTCACGTAAACTGGATGGACCAAGAAGAGAATAACCTTCTTCTGCACGACAGCTGAGGGTCTTAACCAGAAAAATACTGCAGTCTATCAAGGGGAACATCCAAAACACGCTTGGACCTCTTGCGTACTTGATTGCTCCATGTCCTCTGCATCCAGGTTGAACAGACCACAGGAAATTTCAAAGACCGACAGCTGAATCTAAAAGAAAAAAAAAAATCCATTTAGTTGTCATGATCATTGTCCCTGTCAATGTCTAGTATCCCAAACTTCACCCAGCGCACTGAACTTTGCCATGCTGCTTTGTGCTTGGGAGAAGACAAGTCGCTCATCAATTACGTATACAAGTTAAAAAACGCTACCTTTGGGGCGCCTGGGTGGCTCAGTCGGTTAAGCGTCCGACATCGGCTCAGGGCATGATCTCACCATCCGTGAGTTCGAGCCCCGTGTCGGGCTCTGTGCTGACCGCTCAGAGCCTGGAGCCTGCTTCGGATTCTGTGTCTCCCTCTCTCTCTGACCCTCCCCTGCTCGTGTTCTGTCTCTCTCTGTCTCAAAAATAAATAAAAACATTAAAAAAAATTTTTTTTTAATATGCTACCTTTAGGAGGCGTTTTAATACCGCAGTAATAAGGGTGAGTATTTCCTCTAACTGCCAACTTTGACATTTTCGATATCACGTTAGCCAGGACGCGCTGGACATTTGCAAACACTTAATGCTACACTCCACGTATGCTATCGAATTGCCCTCCAAAAGTGGTGGTATGGTTCTGCAACTGGTTGAGGTCACATGGAAAATAGAATTATATGCTAATTTGTTCCTACATTAAGTTATCATAGAAGGTCAGACCAAACATGGCAAAATGAATTCTGGAAAAAAAAAATTAACTAAATAGATTGGTATGCACCGTAGCAAAGTAAACTGTTTATCTTAATAGATACAAATACGAGAAAGATTTTTTTTTTTAAATCTTTCAAAAAATAAAGGTTTTAGCCAACCCCAGGCAATGACTTGCATGATTTAAAAACACTCTACGGAAATAATTTTTCCCTAAAGAAGAACAACGGCAGGGTATTTTTTTCAAGGGAAATAAACATGGAGAAGGGCCTAGTATCCAGAAGAGAGTAATTTCCCCAGAAAAAGCTCCACTCTATCTACATATTTATCAGAACTTCATTCACGTAAGTAGCTATACCCACACACTGTAAGATGAACACAACGTTTAAACTACACGATGGGGTCAAGAGGTGCTGAATACAATACCTTTATTATTTAATTCCAAAATAAACTAAACAACAATATAGATGTTTTCCTTAGCCTCGATTTGTCCGAAAAAAAAACGCTTTCTTTAAAAAAAATCACTGAGGGAAAAATAAAATCTACATTCATTTCTTTTTCTGGAAGGCATACCTTATAGACATCGCCTTGTCTACGGGTAAGTTGAACAGATGCTACATCAACTTCAAAAAAAGTACAGAGCAAATTAGTGACTGAAGAATTTGGGCTACCAGTTTCATATATGATGATGGTG